>NC_064815.1:11636131-11776457 GCF_023721935.1 Panthera uncia
CCTGTCCCATTATGAAGTTCATGCTCCCAGCTCTATTTGTACCTTAAAACTCTCCCTGCCACCCACTGCCCCATGATTTCACATCAAAGGTCTTGCTTGCCCTTCAGTAGGCTCCCAAATCCCACCTGTTCTCAATGAGGGCAACAGTTACATTCAAGTGATGAGTCCTTAACTGGAGCACCTGTTACATGCTGTCTCCATCCAGCCATTGGAATGGTTTGCAATAAGGCACGTTCAAGAAGTTCCCCCAGCTACCTTTTGGAAACTAAGTCTTTTTCTCTTAATCAGTCCACTGAGAACACGCTGCTGAAATGCCCCCGTTGGGCATTTATGATCCTCTCCAGGTGACTGGGAAGTCCCACCTGAGGAGACACAGATTTGAGAAGAGCAAGCAAGACATTACCCCAAAATCCCATCCACACCTTCTTCCCATGCATGTTAAGTGGCTGTTGCGCACTGATGAAGGTGACCTTGGGTGATGAGTCTTTCTGGTGTTTTGGCAGAGCTATTGAACTCTATCAACAGAGAATCCAGTGGCTCACAGAAAGCAGCAGGAAGGTAAGAGACAAGGATTTCATTCTCCTCCCCCTTTTTCCTAAGTCCGTCTGTATTTGTCACAGTCCTTTCAGCTGCAAATGATAGACCTCCAACTTAAACTGGCTTAAACTAAAAAAAGGAATTTCTCGGCCTACATCAATGAAAAACCCAAACACAGCTGTATCCATGGGCTCAGATGATGTCATCTCTTTGTCACTGAGCTCTGCTTTCCTCTGGGTTTTATTCTTAGGAAGGCTCTCCCCAGCTTGGAAAAGTGGTCACCAGCAGCTCTAGGCTTACATGACACCAGCTGAAGTGACACTCTGAAAGGGTCCTCACCTTCCTTTCCCACTGTGCCCTCCCAAGTCCTGGAATTGACTCTCTTCGGGCCAATTTAGACCATAGCCAGTTTAGATCACCATAGCCAAGGAGTGAGATATACTAACAGGTAGATCTGGAACTAGGGGGTGGGGGACGTGCAGGGAGACTGGGTACATACCCCCAAATCTCATAGACTGAGAAAAGGGGATAGATGGTTGCACGTGGAAACCCAGGGTGCTGTTACCAGAACAGAAAATGGATCCTGGGCAGGTGAAAACAACAGATGTTCCCCTAAGCCATTTAATCTCAGACCCACAGTGAAAGTCATGACTAAGGCTGATCATCTGGACATAACTTCTCTGAGAAGTTTGAATAAATGCTTTCCTCAGATCCAAAGGGTTGAAAAGTGATCCTGGGCAAATTAACCTTTGTTTTGCTTTCTTATTTGTGTCCGCCTATTTTCCTCCAGCTGATACATTACTGGCTCACCATTTGCTTCACCTTAGGTAATCCTCAGTTCTTGCTTTAACCCTGGGACAGGCAGATGCTGAAATTCATGCTCCCTGCTCCCAACCCCCACCCCTACACAAGACCAGTAGGTGACAACATAGTGCTGAGGCTGCCTGTCACAGCTGATTCCCCGGTGTCATCTGTGTCTCGGATCCAGAACCTTCTTCACTCCCTTAGACTGGTCATTGGATGTACGACTCCAGCTGTGGCATGCCCCCTCTGGTTGCACATGATAACACAGGCAGGAAAAACCCAGAGGGATGAAATCTTCACACACTCCAAAAACATCCGTTCAGGGAATGTTCTGCGTACTTACCCACCTGTATTACACCTGTCCTGGCACTTTTGACAAAGGAGGCAGGGATTGCTGGGCCTTTCTTTGCTCAACCCTTTTCTTTCTTTATTTATTTTTATGTTTATTCATTAAAAAAATTTTTTTTTTACATTTTATTTTGGAGAGAGCGAACGTAGGGGAGGGGCAGAAAGAGAGGGAGACAGAGGATCTGAAGCGGGCTCTATGTTGACAGCCTGGAGTCAGATGTGGGGCTCGAACTCGCAAACCACGAGATCATGACCTGAGCCAAAGTCGGACACTTAACCAACTGAGCCACCCAGGTGCCCCGTTCATTTTTGAGATAAAAAGAGTGAGCAGGGGAGGGGCAGAGAGAGAGAGAGAGAGAGAGGATCCGAAGTGGCATCTGTGCTGACAACAGCGAGCATCGGGCTCAAACTCACGAACCATGAGATCATGACCTGAGCCGAAGTTGGACGCTCAACTGACCAAGCCACCCAGGTGGCCCTGCTTCTGTTGGAGCTACAGAGGAACCATGAAACAAGCCCCAATTGGATCCCAGGGAAGCGATCACCCATAAACCAACTCGTGGGTCCTCTGGGTGCTGAGGCAGCCTGGGGTGCCGGACAGGCCATCACTGGGCCCACTTCCCAACTACTGTCAGCAAGGCCATAGGCAAGTGGCCTCACTCCTCTGGGTGTCTGTTTCCATATTTATGGAGGATATTATGGCTTATAAACTAGTGGCATGCTGGCAAATCTGGCCCACAGCCATACTTTTCTTGGCCCACACAGTTTAAATATTTCCCGAGTTAGTTGCCAAGATTGAAAATCCTGATGTTTCATGTTTATGTCTGTTTTTTAGTCCTCGCTTGAAAAATGGGAATATCTAGCATCACCAGGCTCCAGTCCCCTCTTATGTACTTTTCCAGTTATTTCTATCGGAAAAACGTCTAGAATTCCAATGGCTAAGTGTAAGAGGATGAATGTTTTCAATAACAAATGCTCTAAGGGCAGTTCCTCAAATTTTAAAAGGAATAAAACTGGCCCTTGATTTGAGCTTCTTTCGGCCCCTGAGGATCTGTAATGTCCTGGGAGGCCTCAGACCTCATTTGGGTCCTGAATTCAGCAAATATTGATTGGAAGACTACTACATATCAGGCACTGGTCCAGGATTAAGGATTAGAAACATGACCAATGTGAAGGTCCCACCTTCGTGGAGATTATAGTCCAGTGCGAGAGGACAATGAATAATTTAGCAAATCATATGCAAGGTCAAGTTAGTGATAGTGCTTAAAGAAAAGCAAGCAGGGTAAGGGAATCGAGAGTAGGATAGAAGGAGGGCTGTTTTTCTTTTAAATGTTTATTTATTTATTTTTTGAGAGGAGGGGAGGAGGAGAGGGACAGAGAGAGGGAGACAGAAAATCCAAAGCAGCCTCCTCCTTGCCAGCATACAGCCCAACACGGGGCTTGAATTCACAAGCTGTGAGATCATGACCTGAGCTGAACTCAGACATTTAACCGACTGAGCAACCCAGGGGCCCCAAAGGGGGACTATTGAAATAGAAGGGTCAAAGAGGAGGCCTTTGAACAGGCAACTGACCTGAAGGAAATAAGGGCATTCCCATGTAGACATCTAGGCAAGAATGTTCCAGGCAGAGGAAACAGCAAATGCCCAGGCTCTAAGACAAGAACAAGCTTAGCATGTTCTAGAAGCAGCAAGCAGGTCAGGGCAGCAAGCACAGAGTGAACAACAGGGAGGAGAAGGGGAGGAGAGGAGGCTCAAATCAGGAATGTCCTTGCAGAGTTCAGATTTTATTCTACAGGTGAGGGTTTTAAGCAGGGGAGTGACATGATCTGACTTAAGTTTCAAAAAAGCCATTGTGCCTGCTTCATAAACTGACCATAGAGAACAAAGGTCAGGTCAGAGTGGTGGTGTCTTAGGCTCAAGCGCTCAGGTGGATGGAACGAGAAATGGTTGGACTCAGGGCGTGGCCTGAAGGTAGAGCCGGCAGGGCTGGTGGATCATGGGCTTGGGGCCAGCGGGGTGCGTGTCGAAGGCCGTTCACGAGAGGACCAGGTGTGAGGAGGAAAATCAAGAGGTCTTGGTTTCACCACATGGAGTCTGAGAGGCTTGCTGGACACCCAGGCAGAGACACGAGCAGACAGTCGGATGCAGAAGTTTGGAACTACAAGAGCTCTGCCTGCAGATGGGCACTGGATTATCATCAGTGTACCAATGGTATTCAAATCCCTGAGACACGGGAGATCACTTAGCGGCTGAGTGCAGAACTGTGGTTCTTACTGGGAGCAGGGGTGATTTTGTCCCTCCACCTTCACCCCAGGGGACATTTGGCGTTGTCTGGAGAAATGTTGCATTGTCAAGACTGGGAGGGCAGCTTGCCAGGGAAGCTGCTAAACACCCTACAATGGTCTGGTCAGCTCCCCACAACAGACGACTGTCCAGCTCAAAATGTTAACAGTTCAGGAGGTGCCTCGGTGGCTCATCTGGTTAAGCATCCAACTCTTGATTTCTGCTCAGGTCATGATCTCACAGTTGGTGGGTTCAAGCCCCACATTGGGCTCTGTGCTGACAGCCCGGGGCCTGCTTGGGATTCTCTGACTCCCTCTCTCTCTCTCTCTCTCTGCCCCTTCCCCCTTGATCTTTGTCTCTCTCTCTTTCAAAATAAATAAATAAACATTTTTTTAAAAAATGTCACTAGTTTGGGGTTTGACAAACCCTGGTGTAGGTAAGGAGGCTAAAGGATGATGGACCCCTAACCCTGTGCTTCTCAAACTTATGGCAGCCAAATCCCTTTTGGTGGTGGTGGGGGCAGGGGGTGTGTGTGGATTTTGTTAAAATGCAGACTCTAATTAGGCAAATCTAGGGTGGGACTTGAGATTTTACATCTAACAAGTTCCCAGGACAGTCCCCTAATTTAGACTTTGGGAGGAGAGGGTGGAGAGTAAGAAGGACTGGCCAGCAAGTGGAAGAAGAAACAGGAAAATGTGATGTCCTGAAAGACAAGTGTATTCATTAAGTGCTTCAACTTGTCATGTTCTTGACACAGCCAAATGGTGTCCTGTGCCCCTCAGAACTGGAGAAAGTTGAGAACTTACATTTGCCCATTGGGTCTGGTAAGAGTGAGCTCACTGATCACCTTGTCATGGGTGGCTTCAGGGGAGTGAGGAAGTGAGAGCCTAAACTGAGGGGGTGGCAGAGAAATGGGGGGTCAGGAAGCAACTCTAAAATAGGAAGCAGAGAAATGAGGTGGGGTAGCAGGAGGGAGAGGTGGGGTCCTGGAAGGTTTATTTCCTCTTTCAGATGGGCAACAGGACAGCCTATTTGTGTGGTGATGGAAATGGTGTGGTGATGGAACAGGAAGTCCAGGAGAAGGGATGGTTACGGTAGCAAAGTCCCTATTTGACCAAAGAAGAGCCAGTAATGGAAGCCACAGGGTTGGCCTTGGAGCTTTGGTAGTTGCCATAGATACATTGTAACAGGGGAAAAGCCTAAGTGTGTTGGCAAAGGTGGGCAGGCAGGCAAGGAAAGATTAATAATAACAATAAATAAATAAAAATAAATAAATAATTAATAATTAATAATAACTATAAATTATAAATTAATAATAATAATAAATAAAAATAAATAAATAAATAAATAAATAAATAATAAATAAAACAGGGGCGCCTGGCTGGCTCAGTCAGTGAAGCATGTGACACTTGATCTCAGGGTCAGGAGTTCAAGCCTCACATTGGGTGTGGAGATTACTTAAAACAATAAATAATATAAAAAAATAACTTAAAACACAAACAAAACAAAACTCTGGTTCATTTTTCGTTTCTCAGTGAAATCGGAGGCAAAAATCACTTGCTGAGGGAGTGTAGAAAGGAAATGTTGGGCTGTGAGAGATATAAAACACACCTCTCTGAGAGGAGAAGTTAATCAAGCAGGAAAATTGGGCGTGCAGGAAAGTGAGATTTCAGGCCAGAAGCATCAAATGGAACCCACTGCCCCTAGAGAACTAGCCGTTTTGCATGAATGAAAATCCCGGTTCATGATGCAGCCGTAACAGGATGAAGTCCCGGGCAGAGTCAAACCGCGTTGGCATATAGAATGTGAGAACCGATAGAAACAGAATTAGAAACTCCCAGAAATACCATGGCAGCCGTGAGCTTGACACATCTACCTTTGATTGGTAGAGTGGGTGAAAAATAAATAAGGATCTAGAGAAATGGAACAAAATGGAACAAAATCTGATGGAATTAGATATCCGACTTTGTATCTTACAAAGGATGCTTTCCTCTGGTCTCCAAATTGTCTTTAACGGACATGTGTTACTTTATAAGAGTGGACGTGAGGGAAAAAACCCTTGTGAAGAGGAGGCTGCCACAAAATAGGAGCAGATATCGGGTGCCTGGGGGCTTGGCGGTTGAGCAGCCGACTTCAGCTCAGGTCATGATCTCACAGCTCGTGAGTTCGAGCCCCGCATCGGGCTATGTGCTCACAGCTCGAAGCCTGGATCCTGCTTCAGATTCTGTGTCTCCCTCTCTCTCTGCTCCTAACTCACTCACATTCTGTCTCTGTCTCAAAAGTAAATAAACATTTAAAAAAAAATTTTTTTTAACAAAGAAATAAAAAGAGATACTGCCCAGATCTAAAGTCAGGACATCAAGTCTTGCTTTTTCCTCTGTAAAATGGGCCTGCCTTCTGCTGCTTTTTGAGGTCGGGGGGTATGTTCCAATGTCTGCATCATGCAGAGATGCCCGGGAAGAGGCTTCAGAGAAGCACAGAGTTGTGCTGGTTATTTCCACATGCCCTCTTTGGTTTTAGGCATTTGGCCTCATCAAGGGAGCCAGAGTTGGCATCATCGTTGATGTGTCCGCCATTGGCAGTGGCTCTCAAAAAGAGGAGTTCCAAAATGACCTCCTGGTAAGTCTCTCTGGCACAGAGAAGTACCTGGAACCACCCCCATCACCCCCTCCCCTTTGTGAGCTTGCTCCTTGGATTCCCTTATAGCAACTGCAAAGGTTTCTGTGAAACCCAACCACGGAGTCCTTTTCAGTTCCAGTGTGAGTTTCTAATATTCTTACCACAGCAGTCCCTGCTAGCTAGACTTGTCCACAAGAGCCCCCGAGTTCCCTGGAAAGAGGACGGGAAGACTAATCACTTGGACTGACCCCAGCATAGCATAGCCCCAGTCTCCTGGTCTTTTTTGGACCCAAGAGCTATCCCATTTTCTTTGGCATTGTCCATAACAAAGAAGCTAAGAACTCCAGAGTTAGATGACTGGGGCTCAAGTCCCAGCCACATCTGCCACTTGGAGGCTGTGGCCCTGCTACCTAATCTCCCTATGCCTAGGTTACCTCATCAGTAAAATACGATAACAGTGGCCACCTGACAGGGTTGCCATGGGATGAAAGGAGTTCACTCAAGTTAAGTGCTCAGTACAAAGTCTGGCATGGAAAATAAAACCTCTGTAGCCTCTGTGAACTAATGTGGAGAGGCTATTTTCTTATGGGAACCCCTAGAATTTTGGAGGCAATAGTCAGTTTGAGGACTCTTAGGGTTCAACATGGACTTGTTGTCCATGCTTGTCCCCCGTTCCTGGTCTCAACGGATGTCAGGAAATAGCACAGACCCCTTCATGACACGTCCTCGGGCTGAGTTTCTAAAGATTCCCCAGGCGGGCTGGTCGAATATTAGCCATGGCAGGGGTCATGTTGGTGGCATACAGATGAAACTCTAACTAGCCAGGAAGAAGAGGAGAAGCTATCTTACTGTTGGGGATTCACCAGCGGCAGCTTGAGAGCATCAAACAGGCTGGCCTTGTGCCCATCGCATAGCCACCATGTTTTGGCGAGAAACCACTGCCCCCCACCCCCGACCCCTGTCCCCCTCCTCCCTGGGTGCCACAGTTAAGGGTCCAACCATAGCACATGCTGAGATGGGTAGCTGAGACACTCACATCCCCTCCCCCCATAGTCCACGACCTAAGTGTGTAGCCACCCTGAGGAGCTGCTCCGGAAGACGACATCAGTCTGCAGTCACTGGGAGTGAGTCAGGACACAGCCTCCCAGGGTGGTGTGCCAATCTGTAGGCTGAGGCCGGTGCCCTGGCTCCACCACGCACACAGGCTGGGATGGGTCACCAGGGGCACTCATCCCACACTTCCTTGCGACTCAGTGGGCAGGAAGCAAATGTCAGCTTGGGGCCACTAAGCAACCCTGTCTCAGCACGGCTCACACCCCAACTGAGAGGGCCCAGCCCCGGCATGAGGAGTGAAGCCAGGCTCCATGTGGCCCACGGCTCCAGGAGCCAATGATGTCCCTTTGTCTGCCAGAGCCTCATTGATGAGCAGCTGAGCCACAAGGAGAAGCTGTATGTCCTGTCCTTCAGCACCAGCACCAGCGCCCTCTGGCCAGACCCCGTGGAAGTCAGCCCCTCCACGTGAGTATCCACCCGACCTTGGCCAGAATGTTTGCTTCTTCATTTTCCTCTCTATGTGGTAGTGTCTTTCGTGAATGAGCACAGTGCAAACCCAAGACCCCAACAGGTCAGTGAGTACAAAGAGTCAACTCACAGAGCGGAAACGCAGGGACCAGTAACCTTTGGAAAAGTGGCCAGCGTCGTGAGCAATCTACAAAATGAAAAGACAAGACAACCACAAGGTGCCATTTTTCTCTAGCCAACTAGCAAAGATAGTTTTGTTATTTTTAAGATAATACGTGTTCATTTTTAAAAATTCAAACAGCATGGAGGCGCCTGGGTGGCTCAGTCAGTTGAACGTCCAACTTCGGCTCAGGTCATGATTTCAGTTTGTGGGTTCATGCCCCGCTTCGGGCTCTGCACTGACAGCTCAGAGCCTAGAGCCTGCTTCAGGTTTTGCTGTCTCCCTCTCTCTCTGCCCCTCCCCTGCTTGTGCGGTCGCTCTCTCTCCCTCTCTCTCAAAAATAAACATTAAAAAAATTCAAACAGCATGAAGGATAAATAATAGAGTCTCTCTCACCTCCCAGTAACTGTTTCCTCTACCTACTTCCACACATACACGCATCAGTGTGCTTCTTCAAACAGGAGTGCGTTGCACTGTCTTGCACTTTGACTTTGCACTTAATCTTGCATAGCATTCTCTCTCAGTACACACAGATCTACCTTATTATTTTTAACATTATTTATTTAATGTTATCATTTTTTATTTATTTTTGAGAGAGATAATGAGAGTGTGTGAACACGTGCGAGCAGGGAAGGGGCAAAGAGAGAGGAAGAGAGAGAATCCCAAGCAGACTCTGCACTCACAGCGTGGAGCCAGACGTGGGGCTTGATCTCACAGAGCACGAGATCATGACCTGAGCTGAAATCAGGAGTCGCACGCTTAACCAACTGAGCCATCCAGGCTCTCCCAACCTTACTCTTTTTTAATGGCTACATTAGTATACCACTGTAAATGTACTATGATTTAACTAGTCCTTTATTTGGAAGCTTCTAGTTTGGGGTTTTGGAGGGGAGCATAGAGGGGGGAAAAGGAAGATGTGTAAGAATTTCTACTTACTTATGCCAGTAAATAAAAATGTCTTTTCCATGAAGAGAAAATCCTTGATCACCTACCACATGTTAGGTGCGATGCTAAGCGCTTAGCATGAGCTATCTTACTTAATACTTAGGGCCAGCACTTGGAATAGGATTCTTATCTCCATTTTGCCAATGAAAAAACTGGGACTCGTGTTAGGCCACGTGCCCAAAGTGGCAGAGCCAGGATTGGCTGCCAAAGCCCAGAGCAGGTGACCTTGACCAGTCCTTCAACTGTCTTCAGCAGAGAGAGGTCAGAGATACCTATCCCTCACTGAACTCTCGTGAACATGAAATGAGGGCACTCAGTGAATGAGAGTGGTTTTTTTGCTGTGGTTCCCACTCCAGTTAGACCCCACCTATGGGATGTTAGATCTGAAAGTCACCATGAGGTCATAGGCAAGAGCTTCTCAACTGCAGTCATTGCTGGATGACCCTGGTGATTTTTGTCACATCTCTGCCACGTGTACTATTTTAAAACATCAATTCTACATGGATATTGAAGGAAACTATCAGTACCATAATCACGAAGCCCATATCGCTTGCCGTAATTAGGATGCAGCCATAACAATAAATACAATGAAAGCAAACAAAACAATGATATTAAATTCTAACTTGAAACCTATCGGCCAGAGAAGGCAGTAGGCCTAGGATTTGCTTTCCCTTTGTTTATTTATTTATTTTTTTAAGTTTACTTATTTATTTTGAGAGAGAGAGAGAAAGAGAGGGAATCCCAAGCAGGCTCCACACTGTCAGTGCTTAACCCGATGCAGGGACTTGAACTCACGAACTGTGAGATCCAAAATCAAGAGTTGGATGCTCAACCGACTGAGCCACCCAGGCGCCTCTTTCCCTTTGTTTAAAAGGGAGACTCAACACTTAGCATAATGAAAGACAGGCTTACTAGCTCTGAGCTGAAGTTTTTTATTTTATTTTTGTTTTTCTTATTTTTCTTTCTTTACTTTTTTGGTCAAAGAGAAATGGAAAGAGCAGAACTCTCTCACTGGTACCATGTGAGGTATTTAATGGAGAAAGCACTGCTTCACATCTTCTTCCCTCTTAGGGCCGGAGTATATCCCAGTCCACGTGAGATGCAGCCACACAGCCACGGTGCCTCCTTTTGGAGTGCTCCTGGGGTCAGGGCATTCACTCTGCACTTGGAGTGGGGTTTGTGTGGCAGGATCGAGAAGGAACTTAGCCCAGACCCCCTGATGGGCAGAGTCGCTTGAACCTCAGGTTCTAGAGTCAGGCCTGGCTTGATATCCCAGTGTTGCCAGTTGCTTACAGTATCACCTTGGGCAAGTCCTAACTGGGTCTTCTCATCTATAAAATTGGAACGAAGGTATCCACCTCAAGAATTATTATTAGTCTGGGCACTTGGAGGCCGCAGTTGGTTAAGCATCCGACTCCTGATCTCGGCTCAGATCATGATCTCACAGTTCATGAGTTCAAGCCGCACATCAGACTCTGCGCTGATGGTGCAGAGCCCACTTGGGATTCTGTCTCTCTCTCCCCCTCTCTCTGCCCCTCCCCTGCTTGTGTGCTCGCTCTGTCTCTCTCTCTCTCTCTTTCAAAAAATAAATAAATGAATAAATAAATAAATGTTAAAAATTTATTTTTATTTATTTTTAATTTTTTTTGTTTATTTATTTTTGAAAGAGAGAAAGACAGAGCGTTAGCAGGGGAGGGGCAGAGAGAGAAGGAGACATGGAATCTGAAGCAGGCTCCAAGCCCTGAGCTGTCAATACAGAGCCCGACGCGGGGCTTGAACCCACGAGCCGTGAGATCATGACCTGAGCTGAAGTCAGATGCTTAACTGACTGAGCCACCCAGGCACCCCTAAACTTAAAAAATTTAAAAAAAGAAAAGAATTATTGTTAGTCTGAAATGAGTTTGTGTTTGTGCTGAGCCTGGCACCCCGAAAGAGTACTGTGTTTAGGTGTCTGTTGTCTACACAGCCTCCAGGAACTCAAGCTCTGGGTGAAGAAGCTCCAGCCTGATGGGGGCAGCAATCTGCTACAAGCCCTGAGGAAAATCTTCACCCTGAAGGGACTGAATTCTCTGGTGATCATAATGGGCAGCTGGTAGGTCTCCTTTCCTATGTGGGTAACAGACTACATCAAGGGGGCTGGAGAACCAATCCATTGTTAGAGGAAAGACCGTCAAGCATGACTCTTCACACACGCTTGAGAGAAGGATTTTGTTCACAGGCCATCTGTCCACAGGTGTCAGGGCAGGGCGCAGCCAGGGCAGGCCAGACCTGCAGTCCACTCCTCCCCACACGTTCCCCAGGTGACCTGAAACACATGTGGTCAGTTCGATTTGGTAGATGTTCCCGTTTTCTCTGGATGGTCCTCAAAGTGATTTGACCTGGGGAACCCCGTTTTCTTCTGTCTTCTCCCCAGCCCAGATCAGCCTTCTGAAATTCTGTCCAACTACATCCAACAGTCCACTGTGGGACGGGACCTCATCACCCACATCATCACCTACAAATGCAACGATCAGATGCCCCCTGTAAGTACTGGGATTCTCCAATGTTTCCCTTGGATTGGCCATAGGGAGCTAGCTGGGCCAGCTCTGGGGGCTCCGTGCATGGACAGGGACCCCCTCCCAAACTACGGACCAGAACACAACTCTCCTTGTACCTAATTCTCCCTTTGGGCAGTTGGGAGGCTCAGTCAAGGAGAAGGCTTGTCAGACTACTGGCGTTGCCCTATGGAGAGCTGACCCTGTCTCCCTCCCTACAGGCTGTCCTAAAGAACCTTGCAGAAGCTCTTGGGGGCTACTACCACTGCTATAGCACAGAGACGGAGGTAAGCCCTTCTGTCAACACGCGGTGTCCCTCTCCTCCCTCCCTGCCTGGCTCCAAGGCTGTTTCTGGGGGATCTGTACTTGCTTCCCTCCCCCACCACCATGCTCAGTATAATCAGGTTAAGATGAATATGTGGGAATAGCAGGGACAGCATGAAGTCACAGGAGATCCTTTGCTCAGCACGCGCGATGAGTTGATTGTGCACCAGTGTGCCTAGAGGCCTTTTAAAGCATTGCCGGTAGAATCCCGAATCTCTATCCAGTCGACAACAATGTGGGCCCTACTCCACCTCTGCTCCCATCAAAGCTGTGAGTCTGAAACAGTTGTCTCAGTTCTTTCTCCAAGTACATCCCTGCTACTGCAGGGTCAACTGTGAGTGAGCCATCAGTTCTGTACCAATCCGTCCGTTGGTGCCACCTGTGTCCACAATGGAGGTAACAATTAGCAAATGTGTATGGAGCCATTTGGCGGATTGAAAATCCAACTGTCTGTTCAGCTAACAGGCTGTGTCTTGCCTGTAACCATGAATAGCCATAAGCAAATGAATATTTGCATCTCACAGTGTTCGAGTGTCGCCATGTCTAGCATTTAACACCAAGGAGCCAGGGTCAGGCAACATTTTCCTTGGGTAACACCCCTTCTGTTTATGTCATTTCTGTCATTTTCCAGACTCTGTTTTTTTGAGGCCATGGACTACAGGGGCTAGGACGGTACAGTAAATGAATGAAACTGGCTGATTTAAGAGATCTTTTACCTTGGGGCGCCTGGCTAGCTCAGTTGGTGGAGCATGTGACTCTTGATCGGAGGGTTGTGAGTTCAAGTCCCATGTTGGGTGTAGAGATTACTTAAAAATAAAATCTTAAAAAAAAAAAATAGAGGGGTGCCTGGGTAGCTCAATCGGTTAAGTGTCCAACTCTTGATTTTGACTCAGGTCATGATCTCACAGTTTGTCAGATCGAGCCCTGTGTCAGGCGCTTGCACTCTCTGAACAAACAAATAAACAAACAAACTTAAAAATAAATTCCTTTATCTTAAAACCTGTAGCCCTCTTGGCTTCTCTGTTGTTTTTCTGCCCTTGAGAGAGATATGGCTACAACAAATTTCATTGCCTTCTTCTTTTTTTTTTTAAGTTTATTTATTTTTGAGAGAGGGAGACAGAGGGAGAGAGAATCCCAAGCTGGCTCCACGCTGTTAGCACAGAACTCGATGTGGGGCTTGATCTCAGGCACTGTGAGATCATGACCTGAGCTGAAATCAAGAATAGGAGGTTTAACCAACTAAGCCGCTGAGGCACCCCTGTCTTCTTTTAATATGAGCAAAACAAAGGTAGAAGGATAACAAAACCCTACAGCTGACTCCGATGGAGTGTGGGGGGCGGGGAGCAGAGAGTGTGTGGGGCTCGGAGGACTAGGCAGCACATGCCCCGTCTAGAGAGGTGCCTCTGCTCAGCCCCAGCCCGCTGTTGCTCTGGAGGAATGTGACCCCAGTGCCGCCAGGTCTTGGGATTTTTCAAGAGCTGGAAATCGGGATTTGTGTGTATGTGTGACTCCTTTACATTTTTTTAAAACTGGAGGTGAAATTCACATAACATCAAGTGAACCACTTTAAAGTGAACCATTAAGGGTACTTAGGGGGCTCAGTCAGTTGAGTGTCCAACTCTTGATTTTGGCTCAGGTCATGATCTCACAGTTCATGAGTTCGAGCTCCACATCAGGCTCCATGCTGACAGTGCAGAGCTTGCTTGGGATTCTCTCTCCCTGTCTCTCTGCGCTTCTCCTGCTCTCGTTCTCTCTCAAAATAAATAAATAAACTTAAAAAAAAATAAAGTGAACAATTAGTATTTTCACTATGTTGTGCAACCACCAACTTTATCCAGTTCCAAAACATTTTCATCCCCCCCAGAAGAAAATTCTGTACCCATTAAGCAGTTCCTCCCTCTTTCCCCTCCCCCACAGCCCTCTGGAAACTACCAATCTGCTTCCCATCTCTATGGATTCACCTATTCTGGATATTTCAACGTTTTTTTTTTTGTTTTTTTTTTTGGGGGGGGTTGAGAGTGAGAAAGAGTGTGAGCGGGGGAGGGGCAGAGAGAGAGGCAGAGAGAGAGGCAGACACAGAATCGGAAGCAGGCTCCAGGTTATGGGCTTTCGCACAAAGCCCGATGCAGGGCTCAAACCCATGAACCATGAGATCATGCCCAGAGCCAAAGTCAGAAGCTTAACCAACTGAGCCACCCAGGCACCCCTGCTTAGTGTAATGCTTTCAGGGTTCATCTATGTTGTAGCTTGTCTCAGAGCTTCATTCTTTTTCGTGGTTGAAGAATATTCCATTTTCTAGATGTACCACCTTTTGTTAATGCATCAGTTGATGGACATGTGGGTTGTCTCCACCCTTGGGCTGTTGTGAACTGCTGTGAACATTGGTGTACAAGTCTCTTGAGTTCCTGTTCTCAATGATTTGGGGTTATAGGCCTACAAGTGGAAATGCTGGGTTATGTGGTATTTCTGTGTCCGATTCTTTGAGGAAGTGCCAAACTGGTTTCCACAGAAGCTGCACCATTTTACATCCCTACCAGCAGTGCACAGGGCTCCAACTCTCCACATCCTCACCAATGCTTGCTCAAGTCCTCTTTAAATTACGTTTATGGCCAACCCAGTGGGTGTAAAGTGTTTCTTCGTATCTTTAAGGTTGGAAAACCCTTCAGTTATTTAAAAATACTTCAGGGGTGCCTGGGTGGCTCAGTTGGTTAAGTTTCCAACTTTGGCTCAGGTCATGATCTCGAGGTATGTGAGTTTGAGCCCTGCATCGGGCTCTGTGCTGCTAGCCTAGAGCCTGCTTCAGAGTCTGTGTCTCCCTCTCTCTGTCCCTCCCCTGCTCACACTCTGTCTCTCTCTCTCTCTCTCTCTCTCTCAAAAATAAACATAAAAAAAATTTAAAAAAAATAAAAATGCTGCAGACCAATACCATAGAAATGGAACACAACACATTTGCAGGCTGTATCTAACACATGGACCCTAGTTTATCTTATTTTTTAAAGTTTATATACTTATTTTCAGAGAGAGAGCACACAAGTGGGGAAGGGGCAGAGAGAGAGAGGAAGAGAGAGAGAATCCCAAGCACTGCACTGGTGGTACAGAGCCCATTAGAGGGCTCGAATTCATGAGCCACAAGATTATGACCTAAGCTGAAGTCAGACCCTTAACTGACGGAGCCATTCAGGCACCCCAATGGACCCTACTTGATAACGTCTGGTTTAAACAATCTGACACTTAGCTTTGGGAAATTACATGGCTGCTTGACCTGCCTTGGCCATTGCTAGTAGCCAAATGACCTCTAATAGCTGATTACTCCTGCTACCCCCAGGTCTATACCAGTTGGGACATGGACCAGCTCCTGGCAGAAATCCAGAAGGCCCAGAGCCTCCTGAGCCACATCCAAGCCTTGCGCAACAGGACCCCCTATGAGGAGCTAACGGGCATGATGAAGGAGGTAGGTGGTGTAGGTGAAGATTTTGGAACTGGCCTCACTCCATTCTCCTTTCTCACCCGTCTCCCTGAGGGCATGGCTGCCAAGGCCCCCATGTGCTAAAGAAAAACAAGGCAAAGCCGTGCCCTCTGCTGTACCTGACACCCCTGAGCCGGGTGGGCCTTCCACTGTGCTGGAAGGATCCTGATGGATTTTCTAGCTGAAAAATTGATTTCAGAGAAAGGCCAGCAGGCTCCTGCCACCCTTCCCATCTATCACTGTCCCCTCCCTTCACCCCAATTTGGAGAAGGACAGAAACCTCAGCCACACTGAGTGGGCCATCTTGAAGATAGTCTTCGGCACCCAGCACTTCATTCAGGGCAAATGTCCCTGCCTGGTGACTCCGCTAATGTAACATCAGTAAAGTAACGCAGCCAGCTCATGGACGCAGCACCATAAAAGGTATGAGCTGCTGAGGGACGCCTGGCTTGCTCAGTCAGAGGAGCGTGCGACTCTTGATCTCAGGGTTATGAGATCGGGCCCCATGTTGGGTGTAGAGATTACTTAAATAAATAAAACTTAAAAAAAAAAGCAATGAGCTGTTTAGACTGTGCAGAAACTTAACTGTGAACAGAAGGCACGGAGAATGCATTTATCGCTTCACCAAATGAACATGTGGCTGTGTCATAGAAGACATCTTGGCCTGGTTGGACACAATAGAAGAAACACAGCACCTAGAAACTGGAACCTTACATTTTAGCTCCAGCTTTTCTATTTAGTCTCTATAAATCATAACAGCTATTCGTATTATAATTAGAATAACTCTCTACAGAGTGCCCATTCTAAGATAGGCACCATGCTTAACTCTTTAAATGTCTTATTTTATTTTAAAAACAACAGTCTGCTGCAGATGTATTATTATCCCCATTTTACTGATGAGGAAACTGAACTTACAAGGCTAAATAATTTGCCTCAGACCCGAGAGATTAGAGACAGATCAAGTTTGAATTAAACCCACATCTGGGGCGCCTGGGTGGCGCAGTCGGTTAAGCGTCCGACTTCAGCCAGGTCACGATCTCGCGGTCCGTGAGTTCGAGCCCCGCGTTGGGCTCTGGGCTGATGGCTCGGAGCCTGGAGCCTGTTTCCGATTCTGTGTCTCCCTCTCTCTCTGCCCCTCCCCCGTTCATGCTCTGTCTCTCTGTCCCAAAAATAAATAAAAAACGTTGAAAAAAAATTAAAAAAAAAAACAACCCACGTCTGTCTGACACCACAACCTTTCCAGGAGTTTCCCAAAATGCAATACATGCATTACTTACGGTTTGCAAGGTACATGGTTTAATTTTTCTAATATGTATTTAAAACAAGCTCATTATTGTTGTAATACATCTTCTTTCTAAAATTATTTAGGTACAAAAAGGGAATTAATTTTTTAAATGAAATCCAATTAATAATTTAAAGGCTTTAATATTACATATTTGATTTATTTCATTCTTTAAAAAGATTTTTTAATGTTTATTTTATTTTTGAGAGAGAGAGAGAGAGAGAGAGAGAGAGAGCATGCACATGTGTGAGCTGGGGAGGGGCAGAGAGAGAGAGAGACAGAGGATCCAAAGTAGGCTCTGCACTGACAGCAGATGCGGGGTTCGAACCCACAGAACCATCACAGAACTGTGAGATCATAACCTGAGCCGAAGTCAGACACTTAACCAACTGAGCCACTCAAGCACCCAAAAGAGTTAATTTTTAAAAATAATCTCTAGGGGCTCCTGGGTGGCTCAGTTGGTTAAGCATCCGACTTGGGCTCAGGTCATGATCTCGCAGTTTGTGGGTTCGAGTCCTGCGTCGGGCTCTGTGCTGACAGCTCAGAGCCTGGAGCCTGCTTCTGATTCTGGGTCTTCCTCTCTCTGCCCGTCCCCTGTTCACACTCATTAAAATAAATAAATAAATAAATAAATAAATAAATAAATAAATAAATGAATGAATTTAAAATAATCTCTCCACCCAGTGTAGGGCTCCAACTCACAACTCCAAAATCAAGAGTCACATGCTCTACTGACTAAGCCACCCAGGTGCCCCCATGGTTGATTTATTTATTTATTTATTTATTTATTTTATTTATTTATTTTTTTTAACGTTTATTTATTTTTGAGACAGAGAGAGACAGAGCATGAACGGGGGAGGGTCAGAGAGAGGGAGACACAGAATCTGAAACAGGCTCCAGGCTCTGAGCGGTCAGCACAGAGCCCGACGCGGGGCTCGAACTCACGGGCGGCGAGATCATGACCTGAGCCGAAGTCGGACGCTTAACCGACCAAGCCACACAGGCGCCCCAGTTGATTTATTTTTTAAAAAATTCTAGAGGCACCTGGCTACCTCAGTCAGTGGAGCTTGCCACTCTTGATCTCGGGGTTGTGAGTTTGAGCCCCACATTAGGTGTAGAGATTACTTTAAAATAAATTTTTTAAAAAAATTCTAAACAGTACAGTGGTACTCAGATACAGCAAAATTCATGAAGGCAGTGCTCAAGTGTCCAAAGTTTGGGAATTGCTGTGTCTTATTTATATATGAGTTATGACTTAATATCTCAGAACCTCAGGTTTTCAGTTTGTAAATGTGGGTAAGGGGAAGCTGGGCTAGATCAGGGCTCCTGAAATGATCTGGTGTAGGAGTTACTTTTTACTTCTTCAAAGCCTTGTGTTAGGAGCCCACGGAAGGGCCATCTGTCATCTTGAAGTCCAAGGTGCCGATCTTGATGGTAAGGGTGGGGAAGGGGCCAAGAGGATGGACAAATCAAAGAGGAAGCAAATTGCTGGGGACATCTTCTTACTCTGGAAATTCTAGCAATCTCCAGAGAAGGGGGTGGGGATGGTGGGAGGGGAAGGCAGAATTGCCTTAATTTGCCAGGTAATATTTTCAGATGCTCCACTTAGGGGAATGGGGTGGGTCGGGGAGACTAGGGATTCCAAGCTCTAAAATGTGATTTTGTAATGAGGGCTTTTAAATTTAATTTAGATTTCCACAGAGATTGCAAAAGGGCCACTCACAGGTCTCTTGCCTAAACCCCCAAAGCATGAGGGTCCCCTCACAATTGAGTTCCCAAACTTGGAGAAGACTTCTGCAGAATGGCTAAAGATCAATGGCCTAAAAGGTAAGTCCCCAGTGAGGGCAGAACCCAGGACTCAGGTGACTAACTAAAAGTCATGAATCCTCTGGGGCTCCAAGGGTTGTATCTCACACCCCACTATTTATTTTTACAGCCAGAAAACTAAGCCTTTATCAGGTTCTGGCACCCAATGCATTCTCTCCCGTGGAGGAATTTGTGCCTATTCTCCAGAAAACAGTATCTTCATCTATCTATGAGGTAACTCAGAGTCAGAGTTCTCTCCAGTCTTCTGCAGGGGGGGCGCTTTTGTGACATTTCCCTTCTTAAATGTTCAAGAAATAAGAGTAATAAGTCAGATCACAGGGAGTAGGGGTCTAAAGGTCTGTAGTACGTTGTAAGCTTTCCACCCAGGACTGTAGAACTCTCATCAGATCTATCCCAATTGCTATTTTGCAAAGATTTGAAAAATGGACTTGGGAGATGGGATAAGAGGGAGCAAGTCAAGTACTATAGTTACCTCCTCCTTGAAGGTTTTCCTCTGTGCACTCAGAACACACTCACTTTCCTTGTATCCTCACTGTACCTGGTACAGCTTCTGCTCCAGCTCTTATAATGTGTTAATATGTGTACTTGTTATGTGTCTAAACCCCCAATGGCATATGAGCCTTTAAAAGAACAAACTCTTGAGGTGCCTGGGTGGCTCATTCAGCTGAGAGTCTGACTTCAGCTCAGGTCATGATCTCATGAGTTCGAGCCCCACATTGGGCTCTGTGCTGACAGCTCAGAGCCTGGAGCCTGCTTCAGATTCTGTGTCTCCCTCTCTCTCTGCCCCTCCCCCACTTGTGCTCTCTTTCTCTCTCTCAAAAATAAATAATAAAAAAAAAAACATTAACCAAAAGAACAAACTCTGTTCTCCAACCCTGTATCCCCATTATCTAGTACAACTAAGCAGTCAATGAATATTTCCCAGATGGCTAACTGGGTGGAAGGAAGGATAGAAAAAAGAAGGAAAAGAATGAATGGATGGATAGAAAGAAATGGTGATGATAAATGAATAGATAAAAGGATGGATGGATGTTTGGTTGGTTGGTTGGTTGGTTGGATGAATGGATGGATGGGTGATGGGTGGATGGATGGATGGATGGATGGATGGAAATGTAAACTTCCATATGGAAGTATGGAAAGGGAAAAGTAGAAGGATGAATGACAGAATTAAAAATGGTGAAAGGATTAAAGTACAACGAAAGGATGGAGAAATTGAAGGACGGAATAATAGGTAAAGAGAAACATCAATGGAAAGATGGAAGAATGAAAGGGAAGTGGGATAGATAATTGTAGCAGTGGATTGATGAATGACCAGGTGGTCATCCGTCTTGGCAGAGGATGAAAAATTAGACAACTTGGCAGAGGACGAAAAATTAGATTTTCAAAGGGTCCATGAAGGTCTATCTGGGTTTCTAAGCCTATGAGCCCATGGCCAGTATGTTTCAAGGTCTCCAACTATCCTATTACAAAACTTCCAGCCATATCTTGTAATCAAGACCCTGCTGTTTGTAAGAGCCTCCCCAGAAGGGAGCCTGGCTAGCTGTCAGGCATGGTGCACTCAGGGACCACTGTCCTGAAGGACTTCTGTCACCAGCTCCAGGCATGGCAATGACTAGGGAGGCATAACCCACCCCCAGATGTGCTCAAAGCCCACTTCCCTCTTATGCATCTGATTTGGAGAGCCCAGCACCCAAATTAAACTTACAGCCATTCCCCACATGTGTTCTGTTCACCTGCTGCCCATCCTGGCAACACCTGAATGCAGAAGGCAATGGTACAATTTGAATGGCATGACGGGACAGTGAAGAATGTTCATGTGGATCCGCCCTTCCTCTATGAGTACCAGGTTAGTAATGGGTCCAATAGGTCAGAATATGTGGTATGAGAAGAGAGAATGTGAGGAAGGCACCATGGAATGTGGAGACCCAAAACCATTGACTGAACTCCCTCTTATAAACAGAAACTGTTCTCTGCCTCCAGGCACCGCTGGAGCTTTCTACACTTGTTTCCCAGGGAGGAACCTGTCAAACAAAAGTCTCTAATCTTTTGGGGCAAGATCTACTTCCTCTCCCATCTGAGGCAATGAAATATTTGAACTTCCTGGTCTTGTGGCAGACTCATCAATGATTTAGTGGAATGTTTATACTGCCTGGATACCCATGACCTTGACACCTCATTCCCAGAAGCCAACCTTCTCCACACAGACCCTTTAACCAGCCATCCTTTGATCTGTCACTCACTCTGTGGCCTGTGGGTTTACAGAAACAGCTCAGCAGAGCTATGCGGATGTATGAGAGGCGGATCGAGTGGCTCTCCTTGGCCAGCAGAAGAATCTGGGGCACCGTCTGTGAAAAAAGGTACCTTCCCTCAAAGTAGTGTTCTTGTCCTTTGTGAGTCTGGTGTGTGACATACACACTCATCCAGCTCATGAATTCCCTGTTGGTAGCATCAGAAACCACCACTTAGATAAGGATCAACAATCACTCAGCAGAATCCTTGGAGGAAGAAGTCACCACTACCATCATCAATATCAATAATTGTGTATCATCGTTGTGTTTACTTGGGATTCTTTCAGTTAAAAAGCCACAGAAACTAAATGCAAATTGGCTTAAACCAAACAGGGAAGTCTGGTTAAGGTAACTGAAAATTCTAAAATAGATTTGATTGCTGTCTTCAGGTATGGCTCCATCCAGGGGTTCACGCGCGTCAGGAATCTTTCTCCGTCTCTCGGCTCTACTTCCTTCCCTTTTGGCTTTGTTTTCAGGCAGGCTTTACCCATCCAGGTAGCAGGATAGCCGCCTGAAACTCCTGGCTTGCTTTCTACCAGTTTAGCACTCCCAGGCTTGGAGTGGGGGTCCATCGATGGGCTATTCGACTCTGGCCTGGGAGGTATGATGTTCTAATTGCCAGAAGTCAAATGCCCACCCTTCAAGCTTAGGGTGGTTCTGTTTCACCCAATTCAAATGGCCTGAAAGAGGCAGAGGAGTTTTCCAAAGGAAAATCAAGATGCTGTCGTGATAGGAGGTGATAGATTCTGCGTAGGGAGAAACAGTTGGCAACCATGATAGCTATCCTTACCGTTCCATACCTTATTGGATGCATTCCCACTTACAAAGTACTATACTATTCAATCATTTAATTCTCAAAACTAACCTAGTTCCTAGTTAAATATATGAAGGATCAGAGAGGTTTTGTGACTTGCCTAAGTCACACAGGAAGTGGAACTCTGACTCTAAATCCAGAGGATTCGCTCCTGCTATCCATAACTGCTGTCTCAAAATGAGAGTAGAGGGTGGAGTTGGGAAATGATTTGAGGTCGTGAAAGAAGACCAGATGGGGCTAAGGATCTTAAAACAGAGAAAGGTCACAAAAAGATGCATTTATTTCCCCAGAGGCTCAGATACACCTAATTCCCCATCTAATTTGCTTACCTTGTTTCTGTTTCCCCTACGGAGACCCCAATCTAGAATAATATTGAATGCTAGGGCTTTAAAGCAGGGAAATGCCTGCTTTCCAGGCATCCCCCACCCCTTAAACCATCTCCACCCTGATGTGACTTTACTCCATGATGGGAGCCCCTGGGAGAGAAGCTTCCATGATCCCCTTAGTCTACTGTTGTAAAACCACTCCTATTGACCTCACACCATGGAAAAGATTTTGGCCAGCTGTAAGTTTGGCATGTAGAATTCCCCTGGAAAAAACTTTAAATAGTAAAATGGAACAAAATAAACATTATCTGAGAGATTCGGTTCTCTTCTTAAAGCTTGTGTTTCTTTTTAGGGTGGTTATACTGCTGGATATCTCTGTGACCAATTCCATGTACATTATTCATATCCAGCACTCACTGCGGCTTCTGCTGGAGGAGCAGTTGTCCAACAAGGACTGCTTCAACCTCATCGCGTAGGCTCCTAGGTCCCGGTGGGGGGCTGGGGGCAGGGGGCAGGGGGCACGGGTGCTCTGTGCCACTGCTGGGCTGAGGTTCCCGGCAGGTGGCTGGATGACAGATGTTACCAGCACCCAGCATCCTAGGATGGCCATCAGCTTATCTGATTTGAATCATCTTGTTTGGGGTACTGAATAATTAAATGGTTGCAGGACAGTCCCACTGGGGCGAAGGTGTAAGTGGCCCCAAAACACACAGCTTGATCAGCCAAGATAAAGTAACTCAGCCCATTGCCCCATTTGGATTCTGAGCTGATAAACATGAAAGAGAAAAAGAAGGGCCCCGGGCATGCCCCAGTCTCGGTACATGTCTAGCAAGACCTAATATGCCAAACGTTTAGGATTCCAATCCCAAATGTTAATTATATAGACTTATATATATAATTATATATGTTTAAATTATGTGTAACTATATAATATATAATCCTATATATTTAAATGATATATATAAATAATTTGATATATACTTTAAAATATCAATATTATATATAAAATAGACATATTTTTAAACATATTTATTTATTTTAAGAGAGAGAAAGAGGGGCGCCTGGGTGGCTCAGTCGGTTAAGCGGCCGACTTCGGCTCAGGTCATGATCTCGCAGTCCGTGAGTTCGAGCCCCGTGTCGGGCTCTGTGCTGACAGCCTGGAGCCTGTTTCAGATTCTGTGTCTTCCTCTCTCTGACCCTCCCCTGTTCATGTTCTGTCTCTCCCTGTCTCAAAAATAAGTAAAACGTTAAAAAAAAAAAAAAGACAGAGAGAGAGAGAGAAAGAGTAAGCAGGGGAGGGGCAGAGAGACAGAGAGAAGGAGAGAGGGAGAATTCCAAACAGACTCCATGCTGTCAGCACAGAGCTCAATGCAGGACTCGATCTCACGAACCATGACCTCAGGGCCATGACCTGAGCCAAGATCAAGAGTTAGATGCTTTAACCTACTAAGCCACCCAGGTGCCCTTAAAATATATATTTAAAAAAAAATTTTTTTTTAAATTTTTTTAATGTTTATTTATTTTTGAGAGAGACAGAGACAGAATGCAAGTGGGTTAGGGGCAGAGAGAGGGAGAAACAGAATCCAAAGCAGGCTCTAGGCTCTGAGCCATCAGCACAGAACCCGATGTGGTGCTCGAACCCACAGAGCTGTGAGATCATGACCTGAGCCAAAGTCAGGCGCTCAACCTACTGAGCCACCCAGGCACCCCGAAAAACATTTTTTTTTAACATTTGTTCAATTTTGAGAGACAGAGCATGAGCAAAGGAGGGGCAGAGAGAGAGGAAGACACAGAATCCGAAGCAGGCTCCAGGCTCTGAGCTGTTGGCCCAGAGCCCAGCACAGGGCTCGAACTCATAAACTGTGAAATCATGACCTGAGCCAAAGTCAGATGCTCAACTGACTGAGCAACCCAGGTGCCCCCATATATATTTTAAAAATTATATACAACTGGGGTGCCTGGCTGATTCAGTCAGTGAAGCATACAACTCTTGATCTTGGGGTTGTGGGTTTGAGCCTCACATTGAATGTAGAGATTACTTAATAAAATCTTAAAGAAAATTATATGTAACTATATATAACTTAAATTATATGCAGTTATATATGTAGTTATATAAATTAACTATATGTATGTATAGTTATATATATAATTTAAATTATAACTATATATACATATATTTAAATTATGTATTATATATAGTCACATCTAATTTATATATATAGCTACATATAATTCAAATATATATATAGTTTTATATATTTATTTTAATGGCATTCCTTTTTCACTAATTAGGGGACAAAGAAAAGGAACCCACTTGAACTATACATTTTTGTATCACTTCATATCAAATAGGGAGTATTTTTTTTTAATGTTTATTAAATTTGAGAGAGAGAGAGAGAGCGTGAACAGGGAAGGGGCGAGAGAGAGAGAGAGAGAGAGAGAGACAGAATCCAAAGCAGGCTCCGGGCACCAAGCTGTCAGTGAAGAGCCTGATGCGGGGCTCAAACTCAGGAACTGTAAGATCATGACCTGAGCTGAGATCAGATGCTTAACTGACTGAGCCACCCAGGTGCCTCTCAAATAGAGAGTATTCTAAATCAATTAAGACAGTGGTTAATATTATATATTATTCTGTACCAGAGCCTAATCTTTTTCTAATAAATGTTACAGAAAAAAAATGCTTAGAGATACATATTAGGCAATGTTTTCGTTAATTTATCCATCCATTTATTCAACAAACTTTTATTGAAAGCCTGCTCTGTGCCAATCACTACGCTCAGCATTGGGGATACAGAAGTGCATACACATAATACCTGTTCTCAAGGAACTTGGGGTCTAGTAGAGGGAGACAGGCATGTTAAGAAATAAGTGTTATTAACTGTTTTCTACAGAAATAGGTAGAAGTCAGGATCAGACCATCCTGCCTGAGCAGAGTTAGGTCAGAAAATATTCACAGAGGAAGTGACCCTTTTGCCAAGTCTTATCAAATGAGCAGGTGTTTGCCTAGCACATGTGTATGATGGGGGCAGTGGGGAGGAAAGGCATTTTTGGCAAAGGGAACAATATGAGGCATACAGGTGTTGAAACTGTGGAACGTTGTATATTGTGTTGGAACGGAGACTATGGAAATTTGGGGGGCCATCAGGGAGTTCAGTAGGTTACAGGGTGAGAAAGAGAGATTGTGCATGACAGAATAAAACAGGTGATGGAGAATTTATACATAGAAGATGTGCTCAGGAGCTTTTGTACTACAGGACATATAGGCATTAAAGGATTTTAAGCAAGGTCATAAGATGAGCGGATCTTGAATGCTCAAGTCACAGTGCGAAAGACGCATTAAAGGGATGGAGGCCATTTGGACCGCTCCAGTGGTCTGCACTAGTGTGGAGTAGGCTTGAACTGTTGGCCATGGTGATGGAGGAAGGGATGCGTGTGAGAGCCATTGCAGAGTTAGAATCCGCAAAGCGTCATTACCATGTGGCTATAGAGGGTGAGAGAACAGTGAAGAGAGGATAGACCAGATGGAGCAGATCTTGGAAGTAGAAGATAGTTTTAACCAAGTAGAGTTGGAGATTTCCAAGAGGAGATGTCCTTGTAGGGGTTCCATTGAGGAGTGCTAGCCAGGAAGCACAGGAAGCAAGCCATCAATATTCTGGTTATGTGGTTCCACACACAGAAGTGCATGAATTGCACCTGTGGAGATGTGAAGGTGAGAGAGGACAACCAAAGACAGAACTGATGAGGCACTGACATTTGGAGGGAACCACCAGAGAAACACAGGAGAGGAGCAGCAGAGAGGTAGGAGGAAAACGAGGAAAGAGTAGTATTGAGAAGCAAGGTCTCAGAAAGAAACAGAGTTTGATCCTGCAGAAGAAAAGCAGGAAGGGGAAGAATGAAGGAATCTACTGAATTTGACAGTAAAGCTCACTGGTAACAAAACAATGAGATATAGGATTTTGGAATTCAGTTTGGCAACTGAATATTTAAAAGGTTTAAAATAATAACAGTGCCCAGTGCTGGTGATGATGCAGTAAGAAGGGCACTCTTGGAAACTGTCAGTAGAAGTGTAATTTGGTATAGCCCTTGTATTAAATTTTTAAGTATATATTCTTCATTCCTTCAATTAAACCTTTATATATTATCTGAAGGGAATACAAAGCCAAGTGTACAGAGATAACCATGCTGGGTTGTTCAGTACAGTCTAACACGGATAAACCTGGAAACAAACTGCATGACCCTTGGAAAAATTGGTAAAACAATCCTGACAGTGCAACTATTCAAAAGAATGAGGGAGAGTTACATGTGTGCATTTAGAAAAATGTCCTCCGTAAGTCCCAACGAAAGGGAACAGGTAGATTACAAATAGTATGTACTGTATAATTCCATTTCTGTAAATATATATTTACCTCTTCTGTGTTTTTTTTTTAAAAGTATAGTTAACACACAATGTTAGTTAGTTTCAGGGGTACAACTCAGTGATTTGACAAGTTTTACACATTTATTTTTTAAATTTAGTTTAAATATTTTATTTATTTATAAGTAATCTCTACACCCATCATGGGGCTCGAACTTACAACTGAGATCAAGAGTCGCATGCTCTACAGACTGAACCAGCCAGGCACACCTATGCTTCTTTTTTTTTTAATCTGAAAGAATATAGAGTAAAAAGTTAACAGAATTTTTTTCTGAGGAATAAAATTGGACAAATTTTCACTCTCTGGATGTTGTTAAAATTTTTATCCAGTTGTAATAGAGGATTTATTATCCAACTACAATACATATTTTCATGAGGGGGAAGAAGGTCATTGGTTTTATTTTAAGTTTTATTTGTTTATTTTGAGAGAGAGAGAGAAAGAGAAAGTGTGCAAGGGGCGGTGTGTGTGAGACAGAGAATTTGAGAGAGAGAATCTGAAGCAGGCTCTGCACTGTCGGCGTGCTGAAGAGGCAGTGCTCCATCTCAGGATGGTGAGATCATGACCAAGGTCATTGTTAATATTTGCCAGAGAACCTACCAGAAGCTTGACTGCAGTGGGTTGAGGAGTAAGGAGATGCTGCGACATTGTTTTTCCAGGGAGCCCGTCCATACATACAAAAGAGAAGTGGCTAATAGAGAGTCCCTGGTAGAAAGAGGAAGTTATTTTTGAGAATGGACAGGCTTGGGGTGCCTGGGTGGCTCAGTTGGTTAAGTGTGTCTGACTCGTGGTTTCAGCTCAGGTCATGATCTCATGGTTCATGGGTTCCAGCCCTGCATCAGGTTCTGTGCTGACAGTGCAGAGCCTGCCTGGGATTCTCTCTCTCTCTCTCTCTCAAAGTAAAGAAATAAACTTAAAAAAAAAAAAAAAAGAATAGGCTTGAACATTCACAGAGACAAGGGGGAAGAGTGGAATAGAGAGGAGGAAGGAGTTTGAGGGGGAGGGAGACGTCTGTGGGCAGGTCTCAAAAGATCAGGTAGAAGACTTAATCTTGAGCTAGAAAAGGGATTGCCTTTGAGAAAGGCAACCAGCCCTCTTCTCAAGGATTTAAATTCTGCCTCATGGGAAAATGAGATGATGCATTTTTTTTTTCTTAATTAAAAACTATCGTGCAGACAAAGTGAAAAAAATGAGTTATGGGGCTGAATCAGTGCTAGGGGGATTTAAAAAGGGGGAAATGACTCTCTCCTTTGGGGGTGGGGAGTTCACCCAGAGAAGGGAGCTGGTGTCAGAAAGGAACCCTGGCCATAGCTGGTCCTGGCTCTGTGTCTCCACTGACAGCCCCTCAGCTCTGCTCATACCGGGAATGTACTGTGACACGTCAGGACCAGCAAGGAAATCTGGTGGCTGGCCCAGGCCAGGGACATCCTAGCATTTTTCGGTGTAGTCAGAATTTTGCTCCCCAAAAAGACCTGGGAGCCCAAAGACCTGGGGTGTAGAGTGGCCAGATCTCCTGCTTAAGAACACACCCTCTTTCCTTCCCCGCCAAGGTTTGGAAGCACAATAGAAAGCTGGAGGCCAGAGATGGTTGCCGTGAACCACGAAAACTTGCAGAGCGCCTGGCGGTAGGTGACTGTCAGAGGCACCTGCTGTGTCTCAGGGCGGCCTCTGCGGTGCTGTTTTCTCTGTCCCCCTCTCCACCAGAATCCCCGACCTCCCTCCGGGGCCTCACAGCCAGCCTCCCTCAGCAAGGCCCTCCTTGCCTCCTAGGTGGGCCCTGACTCTGCAGTGTCACGGCAGCAGGAACGTCCTCAGCGCCCTGCGGAAGGCTGTGGAAGTGGATTTCAACGACAAAGACGGTCACCAATCTCAGGGCATCTACCTCTTCACGGGGGGCATCCCTGACCAGGACGTGGTGGGTAGGCCTCGTCCTGGGCATCCTTCCTGACCCCACATCTTCCCCTAGGTGAACGCCTAGATACGGGTTTCCCCAGCATGATTTTCCAAACTAGATTGATTTTATGTATGTATGTATTTATTTATTTATTTATTTATTATTTTTAATTTTTTTAAATTTATTTATTTTTTATTTATTTATTTTATTTATTTTTTAAAGTTTATTATTTTAAATTTTTTTTAAGTTTATTTATATTTTGAGAGAGAGAGAGCAGAGAAGGGGCAGAGAGAGAGAGGGAAAGAGAGAATCCCAAGCAGACTCCACAAACCATGAGATCACGACCTGGGCCGAAACCAAGAGTCAGACACGTAACCAACTGAGCCTCCCAGGCCCTGCCCCCCCACCCCCCCGCAAAGTAGATTTTAATGTGCAGAAAAGTCACCTGGGGATGTTGTGAAAATGCAGACCTTGTTCCCGAAGGCCTGGCCTGGGACCTGAGAGTCTGCCTTCCTGTCGAGCTCCCGGGAGACATCCATGCTTCTGGTCCCTAGACCACACTCGGCATGGCCAGGCTCTCAGGTCCACCCCCCTGGCCTTACCTATTAAGACAGAGAAATTGTGGCCCAAGCTCAGTTATCCTTCTGTCCTCAGCATCTAGTACTAGACCAGGCACACAACAGGCCCTGAAGAAAGAGGATTAGGCTCAACTGACCTGAAACCAGTCGCTACAGGAGCCCTCAGCTGTGGAGCCTTCCTGCCCTCTCTCCCCTCACAGCCCATGCTCAGCGCCTACATGGCTGAGGCCTGTGGGGGCTGCGATCTCCAGCTGAACATATGTCTCTTCTACGTGGGCGAGCCCCAGATGGACATCATGCCCCCTGCCCGCTATGCCAGCCGCACCGACACAGCTGCCGCCTACCGGGAGATCACCCAGGCCACGGCCGGACGTTTCCACTGGTTTGGAGACACAGGTGCATGAACGAGTGTTGGCAGGCCCCTGCACCTCTTTCCTTCCAGAAAGTTGTCTCGGTACCAACATAGCTCCCTGTGCCATAGATATGTTCCAGAAAAAGGGCGTGTGAAAATCACGTTTGAAAAAGCAGAATTCCTATTCTAGGGATGGATGGTGGTGAGGATTGCAAGATAATATGAACATACTTAATGCCACTGAACTGTACCCTTAAAACATGGTTAAAATGGTAAATTTTATGGTAAGCATATTTTATCACAATTTTTTAGAGGAAAAAAGGGGAAAAAAGCAAGCCTACTTAAAAATATTTTATTTACTTACTTATTCAGTTATTTATTTTTAAGTAAGCTCCACACCCAGTGTGGGGATTGAACTCATGACCCTGAAATCAAGAGTCGCACGGATCTTCCTACTGACACAGCCAGGTGCCCTGACTTAAAAATATGTTAAGGCCAATATAGGGTCTTAACCAAGGACAAGGCATTTGTAAAGAAATGACAACACAGGGGCGCCTGGGTGGCTGAGTCGGTTGAGCGTCCGACTTCAGTTCAGGTCATGATCTCACAGTTCGTGGGTTTAAGCCCCGCATCGGGCTTTGTGCTGACAGCTCAGAGCCTGGAGCCTGCTTTGGATTCAGTGTCTCCTTCTCTCTCTGTTCCTCCCCTGCTCACGCTCTGTCTCTCTCTCTCTGTCTCTCTCTCTCAAAGATAAATAAAGATTAAAAAAAAATTTTTTTTTTAAATGACAAGACAAAGGAAAGGGGGTTAGGCTGTTAGGGGCGGTAGACTGTGGGAAGGCAAACAGAAGGAGGGGACTAACAGAAGGTCAGGGTTGTTTTAGTAACAACCAGGGTTGTTTGTTGTTTCCGGTGCTTTTCCTCCTCTTCCTGGCAAGGCAGAGGGAGACACCCTAAAATGGAAATTTACATCCTGCTCTTAGGCAAATGGAGGTGGGAGGAGGGTAGAGAACTTTTTGACTGTTTCTCAGCTGTCTTCAGCTCAAAATAATCCTATGCCAAAGTGGCGTATTTTGGGATGGCATGCATATTCTGATCCCCTACAACTATCACAAAAAAAGAAATTGTTGGGGTGCCTGGGTGGCTCAGTCAGTTGAGAGTTCAACTCTTGATTGCAGCTCAGGCCATTATCTCAGTGTTTGTGGGATCAAGCCAGCTCTGTGCTGACAGCATGAAGCCTGCTTGGGATTCTCCCTCTCCCTCTCCCTCTCTCTCTGCCCTTTCCCCACTCGTGCCTACCTCTCTCTCTCAAAATAATTAAATAAACTTAAAAAAAAAAAAGTACTCACTGTCTAGGATGCCTGCCTAGGTCAGTCAGTAGAGCATGCAACTCTTGATATCCATGGCATGAGCTGAAACCCCACATTGGGCCTAGAGCCTAGTTAAAAATGAATAAATAAATTAGGTTTAAAAAAAAAAAGTGCAGGGGCACCTGGGTGGCTCAGTCGGTTGACAGTTCGACTTCGGCTCAGGTCATGATCTCACAGTGCGTGGGTTCGAGCCCCGCATCACGCCTTGTGCTGACAGCTCAGAGCCTGGAGCCTGCTTTGGGTTCTGTGTCTCCCTCTCTCTCTGCCCCTCCTCCACTCGCGCTCTGTCTCTCTCTCTCTCCCTCTCTTTCTCTCTCTCTCTCAAAAATAAATAAACACTTTTTAAAAAAAAGTGCTAACTTTCTGTTTTCTAAAGTGACATAAATTTTCTTTTTTCTTTTTTTTTTTAAACTTTTATTTATTCATTTTTAAGAAAGAGAGAGCCAGCGAGCTCAAGCGGGGGAGGGGCAGAAAGAGAGAGAGAATCCCAAACAGGCTTTGTGCTGTCAGTGCAGAGCCTGACATGGGGCTTGATCTCATGAAATGTGAGACCATGACCTGAGCCAAAATCAAGAGTTGGACACTTAACCGACTGAACCACCCAGATGCCCATAAGTTTTCTTTTTTAAAATATACTTTTAAGTATGTTAGATAGACATTATGATGATCATTTCACAATATATATAAATATTCATGTATATAACAAAATTATTTGTTGTACACATGAAACTAATATCATGTCATATTATGTGATACATTATGTCAATAATATATGTCTCAATTACATATATACATATATATGCTTTTAAGTAACAAAAGCGATAATACAGATAATGGATTAGGTGGTATGGAGATAAGGCAAAATCATCACTGGGACACAGGAGTGATTGAGGCTCAGGACCCACTAGTACATTCCACCCTCTCTGATTTAGAAACAAAGAATGACTCCCAAGGACATGAGTTACCTGTGGTACAAAATCAGTGGCATAGCTGGGGCTGGAACCCTGGGGCCCTGCTTCCCAGCTCTTTCCATGAAAAGCATTGGGCATATACATAGAAGTTATTGTCGGTGATGATTGCTAATAACAGGACACACTTCTAGAATAGTTATCATATGCCAGACACAGTTCCAAGCATTTTGCATGTATTAGTATTGATTCCTCACAATGATCCTCTGAAGTAGGTTATCCCCATTTTACAGATGGGAAAGCTGAGACAGAATCCAAAAGCATGTGGTTAGTAAGTGGTGGAACCAGGACTTGAACCCAGGCAGGCCAACTTCAGAGTCTGTCTTCTCAGTCATTACATTCCAGTCCCTCTCAAATAAGTCACCAATATTCACTACAGACACTAGATAGTTTAATCCTAAGGTGGGTCTTCTTATTCACTGGAATAGCGGGACCATCACTCCTAACCCATCCTTCCTCTGGGTGAAGGCAGTCAGCTGGGTGCAAGCCACTGGGTCCTGGGGCCGGCCCCACTACTGGTAACTTCAATGTACCTGCCCATCCCCTTCACCACTGGGTGGGGCTGTGGGGATGGGGGGTGGGGGACCTGGTCAGCACAGCCCATCAGGACCCCTTCCTGCCCCTCGGGCTCAGGTCACCTCCACACAGCCCTCATGTAAAGAGATATGGACGCTCTCCATGGTCTACACCCCTCCTCCATGCTTACGATGTGCCTTGCTTCCAGGTATTTACGAAAGCGATGACATCAATGCCATCGTGTCTGAGATGGAAAAGGCTCTCAACTACTCCCAAAAGGTATGCCTTATGTGTGGGGCAAATGACTGCCCTTCTCTATTTGTGCCCTGGGGCTGCCATATAAAGTACCACAAATTAGGCGGCTTAAAGCAATAGACATTTATTCTCTCACCGTTTCAGAGGCTGGAAGTCTGCGATTAAGGTGGCAGAAGGGCCATACTCCTTCTGAGGTCTCTGAGTAGAATCCCTCTGTAGCCCTTCCTAGCTGCCAGTGCTGGTTGGTGTTTAAAACATTGCACAGGGGGCACCTGGCTGGCTCAGTAGGTTAAGCGTCCGACTTGGGCTCAGGTCAGGATCTCACAGTTCGTGGGTTTAAGCCCCGCGTCGGGCTCTGTGCTGATAGCTCAGAGCCTGGAGCTTGCTTTAGATCCTGTGTCTCTTTCCCTCTCTGCTCCTCCTCTGCTTGCGCTCTTTCTCTGTCTCTCAAAAGTGAATAAGCGTTAAAAAAATTTTTAATAAAAAAATTTTTAATAAAAATTAAATTAAAAATTGCACTGATACATGTTAAAAATGGCAAGGAAGGGGGGCACCTGGGTGGCTCAGTCAGTTAAGTGTCCAACTCTTGATATCGGCTCAGGTCATGATCTTGTGGTTCGTGAGTTCAAGCCCCTCATTGGGCTCTATGCTGACATCTCAGAGCCTGGAGCCTGCTTCAGATTCTGTGTCTGCCTCTCCCTCTCTTCCCCTCCCCACCTCTCTCTCTCTGAAAAATAAGTAAACATTAAATTTTTTTTTTAAATAGCACTTGCCCTAAAAGCATAGTTGGCATGCTTTCTTGGCACGAGGGTTTGGGACCCCCAGGGAATTAACTAGCCCAGTGCCTGAGGGATCCCACACCCTACATACATGGGACTTACAATTAATAGTTTTGATCCACAGTGCTTATGGCCCCAGAAACAGGAGCCCAGAGGTGCCAATGGACCCAGTCTCTCCTGCTGTGTGTGTGTGTGTGTGTGTGTGTGTGTGTGTGTGATGTGCATGTGCACTCTGTCTGTCTGTCCCCTGCTTGGAGGCACACCGTGGCTGGGGTGCTGCTAACCCGCCCAGTCCCCATTGCAGTGTGCCTTACTGGTGTCCTCGCTGAAGAACCAGTCTGGGAAAGAAGTGGAAAGCTCAGCCCTTCTGAAACAAAAACCAAAGATGTTCAAGCAAAGAAGTCAGCCCAGGAAACTCTATTCTTCCAAGCCCACAGCTCCCTCGGTGGCCAGAATGGTTTGACTCCCCTCCCTAATAACACAGTGTGGATTTTGTTGCCACCTTGTCTCCTGGTCTTTCCTAGATCTTAAAATGACTCAGGCCCCTCTCCCAGACCCCAGGGCCAGCAGGGTGGGGGCAGGGTGCTCAGTGGTCAATGTCCCGGGGGTACCTCCAGCTCCCCCTCTTCTGGGGGATCTGCTTCTCAGCTCTGGGGGCATCTCTGGCCTCCTCTCCACCCACCTTTGGCTCTGCCTGGCTATCTCAGCTTGATTCCCGTGCCGGGTACTAAGAACTCCATGGAATTGGCGCCCACTGCTACATCTGATGGCTGTAAGGCAGAAGGGCTTATCCTGGAGGGTCTGTTTGGGCAAAGGGTATCTAATGGGCTCCTGCTGCCATGGGAGCCACTGCTGCCCAAGGCTTAGCAGGGGCCTGATAGGACCCTGAGGGTAGACCTGTGCCTGCGAGGGCCTTATCCCCGTCACAGCCGATCCAACCTGTCCTACCTAAAATATCCACCCCACTGCAGAAATCAGAGGGACCTCAGAATGACCCCGGACTCCACAGTGCTTGTGAGCAGAAGCAGCAAATACCTGGAGCTCTTCAGTGTTTCACTGATGGACAGATCCTTGCAAACATAATGCATTTGCAGAATGAGGGGACCAGTCCGGATCTTGTGTCGCCTACTCTCAGCCTGGGAGCTGCACTTCCAGGAGGTTCTGTCCACACAGGTTCTGCCCTCATTCAAAGAATTCAAGCAGGTTCCAGGAACCAGCCCAGATGCAAATTCTGGGACGAAACCCCGGAGTCTCAGGGGCTGTGTCTTGGGCCTTCGGTGCTTTCCGAGCCGATTCAGAGTGAAGAGGTTTGGGCTGTGCCAAGGCCTCCAAAGAGGCTCCTGGAATGAGGGCCAGGTAGCAGCAGCCAGGCCTTTTTCACAGCAGCTCACAGTGGTGTGAGCTGGTTGGTCCAAGGCCCTGGGTAATTCTGTTCAGCCATTGCCACATTGCACTTGTGCCCAGTAATGAAGGACTCCTCCCTTAAAACTGAGATGCCCAAGAAGGCACAGAAGTTACCCAAATGGTTGCTTGTCATGCTAGAGGCCCAAAAATCCCAGTCCTAGGAAGAAGGGTGGTAACTGAAGCAAGTTCTGGCAAATCCCACGGGTGTGCTAGCATGCCCTCCCTCCCTGTTATTAAACACACACACACGCACGCACACAATTTTTCACCTCAAAACCCAGTTGCCTCTGAATCTGCTGCAGGAGATGGGGCACACATGTCAGAGGAATCGACTCCCATAGGCCCCTCCCTGCATGGCTTCCTAACGGACAGGCTGAGACTGGGGTTTCATCCCAGAATTTGGGAAGGCAGGGGAAGGCGATGCCTCTAGGCTGGCTCCTGGAACCTGGTGGAGTTCTTTGAATGAGGGCAGTGCCCACGTGGGCAGAACCTTCCAGAAACACAACCCCTGGGATGGGAGTAAGCTACACATGGTCTGGGCCTGCTACAGAGAACAGGCCACTGATAGGAAAGACGGCCTGTTTTCTAGAGCCTTAAAGATGACCGTGACAGAGAGAAGAGCTCCCCCTTGGAAGCTCTGACATGGCGGCCACTTAGTGGCAAAGCAGGCGTCCCACCAGGTAAGCGTGACCGTGCTCAGGCTGGTGGGTAGGGGGTGGAGGGCATGGCCAAGACATGTATTAATTATAATGGTAACCAAAATGACTGATGATCATGAGTCTTTTTCATGTGCTCACCCCTCTGCTAAGATTGTCCCAAGTAAAGCTTACGATAATCAGTCCTGTGTGACAGGTAATCTATTAGTTCCCCATTTCACTGATAAAGAAATTTAGGCCCAAGACCGGCTAAGGATAATGACCAGTGCCAGCTGGTCATGACAGGGCCTCAGTATTTTTATTTAAGTATTCAGCTCATAGAAGTAAGACCATGTATCTTATTAATTTTTTTAAGTTTATTGAGAGAGGGAGGGAGGGAGGGGTAGGGGCAGAAAGAGAGGGAGAGAGAATCCCAAGCAGGCTCTGTGCCGCCAGCACAGAGCCCGATGTGAGGCTCGAACTCACGATCCGTGAGATCAAGACGCAAGCCAAGATCAAGAGTCGGATGCTTGACTGACTGAGCCACCTAGGCGCCCCCGTGTATCTTATTTCTAATGTCAAAGACATAGCAGAATGGTTCAGAGCAGAGTTGTGGAGTCAGCAAGACCTGGGTAGAATCTTTGCTGTGCCCTTACGGACCCTGGGCCCCACTCGCCTTGACTATAAACTGGGACACGTTGAGGATAAGATAATACGGGTTACGGAAAGCACTTAGCGCCATGCCTGGCACACATCAGTACTTGGTAAACGGCAGCTTTAGCTGTTGCCGATGCAGGTGAAGCCAGAAGACTTGGGGGTAGTCCCTGAGGACCTCAAGGCCATTTTGGAGGCCTAGTTCAAGGGCAGAGCATAGCTGAAATTGACAAGTCTTCCAGACAAGCTGGACAGCGTCACCGCATGACCCCACGAGGCTGCTCCAGCCAACAGGCCAATTTTCCTCCAGCTTCAGCCCAGCCAGTGAAAGAAGGGACCGCAGAACGGAGGAGGAAGACCAAGTGGAGGGAAGCAGAGACATCTCTCTCACTGTTTTATACGGAGACGGGGAATAACGTGGGTAAGCGGGAGGTTACACAGATGTCTGGATGGCCCTGTAAGAACTGTAAGGTCAGCAGGCCCGTGGGTAGGGAGACCCCTCCAGCTGTCCCAGGACGCGGGCAGCAGTGTCTCCGGAGCAGGCGTATCCTCAAACCACTCAGGTCTCCCAGTCCAGGGAAATGGGCGTGCAAGTTCTTGACACCGCTCATCCTCCATCAGAGGCAGTGTCCTCAGCTCTGAGGCTGATTGGGAAATTGGGAAGGGAGTGGAGATGAGTGTCCTCGGGTCCCTACCCACTCCCCCCCCCCACAATTGATTGCTGCAAAATGGTACAAGTCTCCCAGTAACGATTCACTGATGTGTAGAGAGGCGAGGTCCCAACGCTTCCCCTGATCCACCTAACAGCCTCCCTCTACCTTTCAGCAAATTGGCCTAAGGAATTTTCCAGCTGCTTTGATTGACAGAGAAATTAAATGCAAAAGGAAGCCCAAGAGGGGAGTGGAGGGGAGAGGGAAGAGAGGTGCACGAGGTAACCTCACTCTGTTTCTCCTAGGCTCGGTCTACAAGAAATACCCTCAAGGAAGGGGAATACGAAGGGTTAGTTCTTCTATCCAGTTGCCCAGGAAGGATGCAGTTTGCTCAAGCCAAGAGGTATTAAGTTCTTGGAACCTGCACATACCCCTCAAGCAATAATCCCTTCCGCCAACCTTCCACTCGTAGGTAGGTGGACATACTTGGACGTGAAGAGGCATGTGCTCACAATGGCTGCTTAGTGTGGCAGATGGGGAAAGAGTTTAAATAGACCTGTGTTGGAAACCTGGGTCTACTGCTTCCTAGCTGGGTGATCTTGGGCAAGTCATTTAGCTACACCCAATCTCAGTGTCCCCATTTGTAAAATGAATCCAGTTGTATATCTGCTAGGATTGATGACTAATTGAAGTATATTTTGGGTAAAGCACTTAGTAGTGTCAGAACCTTCTGGCTGCAGGCAGGACAAATCCCCCTTCTTGTTCATATCCTGAAGATACAACCATTCGATGAGAGTCTCTTTCCACAACCATTCAGTAAGAGTCTGAGCTTGGTTCTGACTGGAGCCTGAATCGATCCTGGAGCCATGCTTGATTGCCGTGAGCCTGCCCGTTCTTGTATCTCTCACCGTGACAAGGAGACAGAGATCACCCTAATTGGTTTAGAGTCTGAACTTCAGACTAGTCATGGCTTTCCACTCAAATTTTGTGGGAGAGAGTTGAAATGGCTATTGGAAAAGCAACAGCGTCCACCAGACTAGAAAGTAGCAGGTTCCCTGTTGCCGGTATTTCTTGTGCATCTCTCCCCAGTGCAGGGGAAGGAATCTACATGCCCTGGGTGCTCCATGAAGACCTAGAAACCCCACACTGCAAACACGAGACAGATTTCAAATACAACATTTTAATAGATGAGTCAGACCATCATTCAATTAAGCCTACATTACCCAAGATAATAGTTCTTTCTTTTATTCTACAGTGGGTAGCAAATTATGGGCTCAAAAAACTGAGGATGGAAATCTCCAGATACATCGGTCCCAGCTGCACTCATCAGAAGTCAGCCCAGGGGCTGGCGTCAGCCAAATACTGCAACATCCTGCCCAGTATAGAGATCAATGTAAGTCATGGTTTTTGTTGCTATTGTTTCTTTTCTCCCACCTCCTGCCTGTGATCAGCTTCAAATGGCACAATGTGTTGGTGAGAACTCCATGAGAATGTACATGGCTTCTCTTCCTGCTTCTATCCAAAATTGGGACTGTTCTTGGCACATAGGGATGCAGATACTGTTGGAAGAAAAGTCAACTCCTTAGGGTGCCTGACACCATTTTCCAGAGCTAGAAGGGCTCCATGGAGTGAGAATTAGAAATAGTTGCTGAGGTGGGCTCCTGGATGGCTCAATCGGTTGACTCTTGATTTTGACTCTGGTCGTGATCCCAGGTCAGCTCAGGTCATGATCCCAGAGTAGTGTGATCGAGCCCCTCATGGAGCCGGCTTAAGATTTTCTCTCTCTCCTTCTCCCTCTACTCCTTCCCCCTGCTCTTTCTCTCTCTGTCTCTAAAATAAAAATTTTAAAAAACCAAACACACACAAAATAGTTGCTGAGAATAGGGTACTGGCTGAAGAACTCAGCAGAACTCTGTACCCCAATATTGCTGATGATTCTGTTAAGATGGGGAGCATCAGGGGGTTCCCTCCTCCCCTGGGGGGGGAGTGTTTTCTAGCTTCTAGTTTGGGGATAATTTTTTCATTGCTAAAACACTGGAACAAATAAATTTAGTACAAATGAAAAATGAATCATGCTGTTTTTATTTTTGTTTTTGGAAGACCCCATTTTCTGTCCTTGCCATTTTACGTGACGTTATTGATGTTAGGGGAAACTAGAAAGCCAAAAGTAGCCACCAAATGCAAAATTATTCACCAGAAGGATTTTATGGGGGTTTTATCATGCCGTCCCCTTCTCCATCTAAGGTCATCTTTTAGTTTGACATTTATGGACTTCCCATCCTACCATGAAGTGTTTTCTAATTTAAAATTTAGAGATGCTATGTTTTTTATTATTTCAGTGGCTGCATGTGCCACAAAACCATCATCCCAATTCCCCTACTCCTTCTAGAACCATAAATCTAGTGGTTTGGTAAAAGAAAAAGCCTTTAAGCAAATATATATATGCCTAATAGAGGTTTTTGGAAATTATTAACCACAACCAACTAAACTATTTAAGGAGATGATGGGGATATGAAGAAAGCTGATGGGGCAAAGTTTGCCTTGGCTTGTCTTAATCCAGGGGGTAGTGAGACATATCCAGTGGACGCCCAGGGAAATGGAAGCATACATCACATGTCTGGAGAAGGTGATGAGGCGCTATGTCCAGAGGCTGCAGTGGCTGCTGTCTGGTGAGCCTGCCTGCTGTCCTGGAGGGTGGAGGGGCATGAAGGGAAGTACAAGGTCAACCCAGGGATGAGGGTCAGTCCTTCCCAGACCAGGTGCACAGGTCAGGGATGAGGCCAGAAAGGTCATCCAGTTACAACATGATTTCTGGATTCCAAGGTCAGGCAAGGTGCCGGATGATAGGGAGGTGGAGCATGGGCCGGTGGGCACCAGAAGGGACCCAGGCCTGTCCAGGCACACCCTGCAAGGCCATGTCCCGCCCCTTGCCTTCCTGGATGTGACTGAGGGGCTTTCTCTCAAGAGGCTCAATTCAACATTGATTTGACCCTCATAGAACTTGTCTACAAAGGCAGAAATGAGAGGGAGTCCTGACAGAGAAGAATCCCCTGTTCTTCTTTACAGAGGGCACCAAGGCCCCTCCAGGGCAGGTGGACAGCAGGGCTGGCCCAGGAGAGCCAGACTCACACCCTAGAGGAGGGTGGGCTGGAGATCAAGAGACGGCCGGAAGCATCAAGTTCAAGAGGCCAGGCAGATAGCTGGAGCTGGACAGGAGAGTGTTTAGGCTTTGGGGCCTGGAGGGTTCCTGGGACAACAGGAGGAAGGAAGGAGGGAGGCTTTTATAGAGGTCCCTATGTGGGCTCCTCAGGGTCCCACACAGATTCATTAGATCCGATCCTCTGCAGTAGAACCTGGTAAAACAGACCATGTGCAGTGGGGTATAGTGATGACTGCTGCTTTCCAAAGCCTCTGGAGGGCGCTGCCAGAGCCACGTGTAGTTGTCGTGTCAGAGGCTGACACGGGGGCAAAGAGGTTGTGTGCCTCTCTCCAATCACAATGCACACTTGCTGCTGGGAAGGGTGTGAAGATCAGCAATGCTGCCACCCCAGTGCCACCCAGTACTTCAAAACACCACCAACACTTCCACACCCAGGGCTGCTTCACTTATTCACTCGTTCATTATTCAACAAATGTGTGTTGCTCTCCCGCCAGGTGCTGGGGAGATGGTGGAAGGCAACACCCAACACGGTCCCTGAGCTCGTGGAGCATATGGTCTAGGAGACAGACGTTAACCAAAGAGTCCCACAGACAAGTCTAATGTCACAACGGTGACGTGTGTAGGGAGGAGATAGGCATGGGCAGTGAGAGACTCTAAGAGGGGCAGCGGGCCCGGATAGGAAAATCACAGGAGGCTTCCCTGAGGAGCCAAGATCTGAAGAGTGAATAGATGTTACCTGGGCAAAGAGAGAAAAGACAGGCATGTTGAGGTGCTGGGGGCTGGCGGGGTGTGGGGGGGGCGGGCAGTCAGTGCTGAGTGTAAGGACTAAAAGGAAGCCTGTGTGGCTGAGGACGAGGGAGAGTAAGAATGAGACCATCCCAGAGAGATGAGGCCATGCCCAGTCTTTGTCCTTCATCCTAAGAGCAATCGAAGCCACTAAATGTTTTAAATAAGGGGGAAATGATCAAGTTAGCATCGGCAATCATCGCCCTGGTTCTGCATGGAATACAAATTGTTGAGGGGATAGAGCTCGTAGTAGCTCGGGTGAAAGACTGGGCTAGCTGGGAGAGGTGGGGATGGTAGAGATGGACGGACTGGGCAGAGTCAGAGAGATGCAGGAGGTCAAAACGACGGGGCTTGGTGCCTCGCACTGTTTCCACCATCTGGTTCCTAAGACGGATCGGCCAGCCGTTTGCAGTTGGAGTTTCCTCGACTCAACTGGCTGGCTGGCCATCTTCATGGAACGTCTCCCATGCCTCAGGATGGCCCCTCTCTTGTCATGTGGACATGAGCACTGCCAGGGAACACCCCAGATGAGTCCTGGAAGGTTCCCGGCCAGTGGGTCCAGCCAGCTCAGTCCATCTTTTCCTGGAAAGCAGCCGATCTTTTCTGTGGCAGTTTTTCCATTTTTTTCTACGACTGCCTCCAGGAAGGTCGCTGAGGCGTGATTCGAGAACGCTGGATGCGTTGTCTTCTGTTCTTCGGCTTTCCCCTGGGTCACTTCTGTATTTAGCCTCGTGAAACTAAAGGCTAGGGTTAGTGGTTGTCTGACTAAAGTGTGGGTTGGAGGACATGGGTTTCTCAGTGGTCACTGCCAGTCTGTGTGACCCTGGCAAGGGTCTCCATCCCAGTCCTCCTGATTCCTTCCAGAGAGTCTTTCTCTCTGTCCTTGAGCATGCCATGCTCCTCTCCTCTGGCCCAGGCTTGCCCAGGCTGTTCCTTCCACACCTTCACCTCTTTCCTCTGCTAGCTGCCCATCCTGCAGTGGTAGCTCACCCACCGAACTCAGATTCTTCCCACTACTGCTCTGTCATGACCCTCGGAGAGCCATAGCTGTGGATTTAACATCTGTCTTGCCAGGCAGCCTCTCTCCATCACACTTTGCACAGTGCCGGGCTCCGCTGATGTCTGTTGACCAGCTGACGGACTCCGTGCTCCATAACATCTTTTCCAGCCCCAAACAATACCGTAACACCACTTAGTCCAGGCGCTTAACTGTAGGGATGAGGAAACTCAGGCCAGAGTGGTTACAACCACTTGTGCAGGTGATCACAGATCACAGGCAAAGACACAGCTGAAACTGTGATGTCCCAAAGCCCAGGCCACTGACCGGCTCTGCCCTTGGACAACTGACGCCCCTCACCCCTCGACAACATCACAAAGGCCATCTCCCAGTGGGCTAACATCTGATTGTCGACCAGTGGCAACAGGTGTATTTGGTAGACCTTGTATTTGATAGCTGCCGCCAGAAAAACCAGCAGTGGCAGGAGCGACCCCTCACTCCTTCCCTGCCTCTGCCCCCACGCCCTCGGAGCAGGGAGCCGCCGATTATTTGGCACCATTTTGGAGAGCAAAGTGTGCATCCTGGTGGACACTTCGGGATCCATGGGCCCCTACCTGCAGCAGGTGAAGACGGAGCTGATTCTGCTGATTTGGGAACAGCTGCGCAAGCACTGTGACAGGTGACAGGCAGGGGGCGAGTGGGTGCGGGGCAGGAAGCGCTGTAACAGGCAAGAGGGAAGGGGGCGAGTGGCTGTGAGGCAAGAAGATCAAAGGGGAAGTTCACTGGGCTTCCCTCCTCACCGCTCACAAGCCTGGAGCTGTAGCTTATTTGAGCAGTAACACTGCGTCCTGTTGCAGAAATAAAGCAGCCTTCAGAAATCCACCTCTGGCCCAGGGACCACTGCAAACAGAGCAAAGGAACCAGCAGATGAGCTTCAATTGTAGATTTCAACTGAACTTGATTTTTTTAAGAGATTGGGGTTTGGGGTTGTTTTCTCTACCCAGAAAAATTGACCCTAGGAGACGGTAGGAGACTGGTCCTAGACTGGGACTCATCCTTGCCTTAATAACAGCAAACATTTATTGAGCACTTGCTGTGTGCCAAGCACTTTACGTGCATGATTTCATTCAATCCTCACAGTGCCCCAGTGAGGTATTTCCATTATTATCCCCAATTTTCAGAAAAGGAAATTAGGGCTTAGAGAGGTTAAGTAATTTGCCAGAGATCACATGACCTGTAAGTGGCGCAGAGGTGGGGTGCCGATCTATTTCATCTGCATCTAGAATCGTCAGCGTGTACCTCCTCCTTCTCATTCTCCCCGAGGGGCCCCGGGGCTCGATGTAGGGTCTTGACACTGATAGGCTTGCATGGTCCTCACAGAGGTTACTTCACCCAGGCATCTTCTAACCCATCTCTTTCACCTTCTCTCTGCCCCTACCTTTTCCACTCCCCTCCCCAGGTTTAACCTGCTCAGCTTTGCGGAGGACCTACAGCCGTGGAGGGACACTCTGGTGGAGACCACAGATGCAGCCTGTCACGAGGCTATGCAGTGGGTGACCCACCTGCGTGCTCAGGGGAGCACCTCAGTCTTGCAAGCATTACTGGCAAGTTCTGCCCCTGAGCCCGACTCCGTAGCAAAACAGAAATACCATCACCCCTTCTACCGATCCCGCGTTATGCTTTCAAATTACAAAGAGCACTTTTAGATCTATGAAGTGTTACTTTATTTCATTGTCCCGACAACCTGGTGAGAAAGTGATCCTCGTTCTCACTTTAGAGTTGAAGGCACAGAGGCTCAGAGAGGTTAAGTGACTTGCTGGGGTTAACCAGCCCAGAAGTGCACCATGCTTTCTCCTAGACCTTGGCAGCTTCCTTGGTCTGTGATAGCGAAAGGGGGGAGGGGAGAGTCTCTCACTCTAAATGGACAAGTCAGTGGGATCTAATCAGAACTATTTCCCTTGGGGACAGCAGGCGATTCGTTTTTGCCCTTCCTGATTAGTGCCTAGCCCTGAGCCAGACCATCCTCCCGCTCTCTTTCAGAAAGCCTTTAGTTTTCACGATGTGGAAGGATTGTACCTCCTGACCGACGGGAAGCCAGATACAAGCTGCAGCCTTATTCTGAATGAAGTCCAAAGACTCAAGGAGGAAAGAGATCTGAAACTGCACACCATTTCCCTGAACTGCTCAGGCAGGTGGGCAAGAAGGAGCAGGGGCTGAACTGTACGCCTTTCCCACGGCTGCGTGTGTGAGGTACACATGTGAGCAGCTGGCCCAGTCCAGGGACTCACTTTAGACCCCAATCTCTCCGGGGCCCAACTCTGTGAGTGAGAAATGAGGAGGGTGCAGGCAGGCGTTACATCAGAGTGAAAGCCCTCCCTCCACCTCCAGCTTGCCCCTCTCAGGCACCGCCGTCCTGACTTTATCCAGTATGAGAATGGATTTGCGTCCATTCCCACGGTCACGTGTGGTCTTCGCCCTCCCGATCTTTCTCGGAGCACATTTGTGAAAATTGATGGGAAAAATGTTTAAAGTAGCATTGCCACGGTTATTTTTTTATAAACGATCACCGCAGAGGAACATGTGTTGGAAAAGAGAGATTCTGCTCCTTCAGAAAAAGACTTGAATGTTTTTGGCGAAACTGTGATTACTTTGGTGAATTTTTTTTAATGTTTATTTTTGAGAGAGACAGAGAGAGAGTGAACAGGGGAGGGCAGAGAGAGAGGGAGACACAGAATCTGAAGTAGGCTCCAGGCTCTGAGTGGGGCTCAAACTTAGAATGATGAGATCGTGACCTGAGCCAAAGTCAGACACTTAACTGAGCCCCCCAGGCGCCCCGCTTTGGTGCATATTTGATCTGTCTAAACCACGAGCTTCATAAAGGCCACGCTTGTGTCCCTGCCAGCCCCAACACGTAGTAGCAGGCACTGGCTCCGTGTCCAATTAAGGAACATGTGCTGGCTGTGTGCTTTCCCACTAGCTGGCGACCCTGAAGCAGGGAATCTGCTTCGTGCAGCAGCTGCCTCACCCATAAACTGACGGGGGTGGGCTTGGTGATGCCAACGTGGTCTCAGTGGCACAGGGCCTCAGGGTCCAGGGCCCACTGCCGCACAGACTTAAGCTCCCCACAGGCTAGGGGTGCAGAGGGAACTTGCCTGGCCAGTCAGCGGGCCGGCCTCAGAACATCTGTTCTCCCAACTAGGACGGCGGTTGACTTCCTGAGAAATCTAGCCTCCCTCACGGGGGCCCGCTATCACTGCCCTGTTGATGAGGACACACTCTTCAAAATCCACGGCCTGCTGACCAGGGGCTTCGTGGACGAAAGGGTAGGTTGTGGAGCGACTGAGTGAGGTCTGTTCAGATGTCTCGATATAACGTCATTCCCCCCTACCTGAAAAGATCTCTGCTTCTCTTGTGAGAATACAAAGTATTGGCTAGAAAGGGCTGTGTTTCCCTGCTGCTCTTCCTCGAGGCTGGCTCTCCTCGGAGTGGGAAAGCCACAGAGCTTGGAGGTGTTATTTATTTAGTCAATCAATCAATCAATGAATCTCTACACGCAACCACCCAATACGGGGCTTGAACTCACAACCCTGAGATTAAGAGTCACATTCTTGGGGCGCCTGGGTGGCGCAGTCGGTTAAGCGTCCGACTTCAGCCAGGTCACGATCTCGCGGTCCGTGAGTTCGAGCCCCGCGTCAGGCTCTGGGCTGATGGCTCGGAGCCTGGAGCCTGTTTCCGATTCTGTGTCTCCCTCTCTCTCTGCCCCTCCCCCGTTCATGCTCTGTCTCTCTCTGTCCCAAAAATAAATAAAAAACGTTGAAAAAGATTAAAAAAAAAAAAAAAAAAAGAGTCACATTCTTTGCCTACAGAGCCAGCCAGGTGCCCGTGGAGGTGTTATTTACTAACAGAACAGTTCACATTCATTGCACTTACTTGTGCAGGTCCATTGCTTTATACAGACTACCCCTTTCAATCCCCTTAACCACTATTATACCCATTAAACGGATGAATAAATAGGCTCAGTAAGGGACAGGAATACACCTAAAGACATAGCAAATGGTAAAGTCAGCCCAGACACTCATGCTCTTAACCTCTTTGCTATAAGTCCTGCTTATTTCTGTGTCCCTGTGTTCAATTCATTGAAACACAGATATTCAAATGATCTAAGTAATAAATCTGGTAAAGTCACAGTTTCTATCACACATGCCAGATACGAGAATACCAAGGATCCTCTCCCGGTCTGACTGAAAAGCTAAGCACGTGTTTATACCTTTTGGGAGCATGGTGCTCTCAGAACATTTTCAAGGCAACAAATCATCATGTAAGACAACCGACCAGAATTCCAGAACCTCTTTTTGGAGCTTAAAGATGACTGCCACAGGACATGGCCTAATTTGTGAGGTCAAGTGCTTTGCAGGACTCCTTCGTTCAAATACGTCTTCTAGGGATAAATACTACAAATAGTTCAGAGAACAGAACAAGTGACAGTAACAAATATTCACCTGTCCTTATAACCCAGGAAAACAAACTTGACAGTGTTGCAAAAGTCCTCAGTTTGATGCCACAAAAAATCAGGTTCTATGAATAGTCTCCAGATGCAGAATGGGATCATTCCTCTCCTGCTGCGAAGGACAGAGGGAGCCTCTTTCTTTCGTACATTCTCTTGCTGATCGTGAGCACTTGTGTCTCTAACTCTAGCCTCTGGAATTCCACTGGCTGACACAAGCGAAAAGCTGCCTGTGCAGCTGTTTTACTAGAAGCAATAGGGAAAGGGCAGAATAGATCTCACTGGGTAACGGTGAGATAAGGAGCATGTTCCACTTCTGTTCTACTGAGAAGAGAGGCGCCGACTGCCGTGAAGTCCAGTGAACACCTTGGTTCGCCGCTACCCACCCCGCTGACTCTCAGACACCTTACCTCAAAGTGTTCCACTTGCAAAGTAGCTACCTTGGCAGGTGGTGAGCTCCTTGTCTCTGGAGGTATGCAAACCGAGGCCCACAGATTGCCTGCACTGGGTAGGAGGCTGCATTTGATTAGCTCTAATTTTTTTTTTCCTGAGATTTTGGATTTTCAGGTTGCACCCAGTCATTGAGTGGATCTAATTTCACACTCATTTCCCCTTTCCAAGGACCCCATATTGCCACTATTTGAAGGAGATGATTTGAGAAGATTGGCCCAAGAGATCACCAAGGCCAGAAGCTTCCTCTGGAAGGCCCAATCCTTCAGGTATGCCCTTCGAGCAGCCCCTCACAGCTGCCTCGTGGCTCTAGCCCACCCAGACCCTGGGCCTCATCAAGACTTGGGCCCACCCTGGTGATGGCACAGCCTTCCTGCAAGAGCTCCTGCCTGCTTCTCCCCACCAGGCCCAGAAATCTGGGCATCAGGGGGACCTCCTCGCTTCATCTCCTGTCCACTAGGTCTCAACTCCAGAAGAAAAACAACACAGAACCAAATGTCACTCTTTTCTAGAGAAGGGTTCTCAGGTAAGAGGAGGTGATGAGCTCAGGTAAGAGGAGGTGATGAGCTCTCTGTCTCATAAGTATCCACCAAGGATGAGGCAGCATGCTCAGTGTCATGGGTAGTAGTAACTATGGGGAGGGAGGGAGGGATTGGAAATAATGATTCCTCTAAACTGAAAGGCCGTCTTACAAATAATCACTCGCTCAGCACACACTGGCCCTGAGGGTGAGGTATCCTAGAAAGCTGTAACCCAGAGTTCATCCCCAGGAAACATGATCCCAGGCACCGGGGCTCTCTGGAAGCTGAGGGAGGGAATGCTCTGACATCTCAGGTCCACTCTAATGTTCCTGCCCTGTCCCCCAGCACACCCTACACTCCAGCCACAGAATTATCACTCGCTAGAAAGCCTTGTACCAAGCCCTGCCTGGAAACGCCCTTCTTACCCCCTCTGCCTGGTGACTCCTGCTCATCCATCAAGGCACAACTCATATGGCATCAGCTCCACTGTGAAGGTGTCCCTGGGACCCATCAAGAGCTTGGAGCCTCTAGCCTTCCTCCCACTGCATCCGGACCAAACATCTGTTTTCACGGCAGTGACACTTAGCATTTATGATGCCTAGCACTCCTTACCATCCTTCCTTACTCCCTTTGCCAACTCTTTTTCTTGGCTGTGAGCTCCCCCAGGATGAGGCTGGTGTCCTCGGTCCCCAGAACCTGCCACAGGGGCAGACGTAGTAAACTGTGAGCATCCAGCTTAGCTGTGGGAGTCCGGCTCTGGAAACCAGCCAGAGCTTGTTATTTCTGCCCTGGTCCCCTCACCCTCTGCTTCCCACCACCCTGGTCCAGGGGGGGTGATGCAGATTCACCATCAGCCCATCTTGGGAGCAAAAACCAGTGAGACTTACCACCTGCCCCCTACCTGTTCAACCAAACTGAATTAAGGTCTGCCCTGCTCAAGCGGGTGAAAATTGGATTGGGTCCACTGGGCCCGGCGCTGCTGTGTACATATGAAATGACTGTCTCATGTATTATGTGGTCTGGAGTGATTTCCTGAGATGAGAAAAAATTGCTTTTATTTAATTAAATAGAATCAAAATGACTTTTAAGCTGAAGTGATGATTTGTCTGTGTGTGTGTGTAAATTTTTGGTGATATAAAATGCTAGTAAAAGACTCATATGCACAGGCACCTGGTAGCTCAGTCAGTTGAGCGTCCGACTTCGGCTTAGGTCATGATTTCATGGTTCATGAGTTGGAGCCCCAGGTTGAGGTTGCTGCTGTCAGTGCATAGAGCCGGCTTCTGGTCCCCCTCTCTATCGGGGGGTCCCCCTCCCCCACATGGGTGCATGCACTCTCTCTCAAAAATACATAAAACTTTTTTTTTAAAGACTCATGCAGAATATATGAAGAATTCCAAATCAATAAGAAACAGAGAAATATCCTAATGTTTTGAAATGGACAAAACACTCAAACAGGTGCAAATAGACAATAGGTATATGAAAAGGTGCTCAACAGGCTTACCCATCAGTGACATGCAGATTAAAACCACAACAATAGGGGTGCCTGGGTGGCTCAGTTGGTTGAACATCTAGCTCTTGATTTTGGCTCAGGTGATGATCTCACAGTTTGTGGGTTCAGGCACTGCGTCAGACTCTGTGCTGACAGTGTGGAGCCTGCTTGAGATTTTCTGTCTCTCTCCTTCTCTATCTGCCCGTCCCCTGCTCATGCTATCTCATAATAAACAAGCTTAAAAAACAAAAACCCTTAATGATATACCACTGCATGCCCACCAGAATGGCAAAAAGTAAAAAGACTGACAGTATCAAGATACAGAGCAGCTAGAACTCTCCGGCGTTGCTGGGATGGGGACCCCACCCAGTGGATTGCTGACCTAGCAATTCTGCTCCAAGAGAAACAGGTGCATACATTCCATAAAAGACATACACAAGAATGTCTTCACAACAACTTTATTCATAAAAGCCCCAAATTGGAAACTACCTAAATGTCCTACCAATGCTAGAATGGACAAATAAATTGTGACACATTTGTACATTTGTACAGTTTGATACATTTGTGATACATTTGTACATATGTACAGTGTACATTTCTACACATCCATTTCAAAAATAGTTCAGTAGGGGCCCCTGGGTGGCTCAGTCGTGTCTGACTTCCACTTCAGCTCAGGGGTCTCCTCCACATCCTGCCCTGTGCTGACAGCTCAGAGCATGGAGCCTGCTTTGGATTCTTTGTCTCCCTCTCCCTCTGCCCTTTCCCCACTTGTGCTCTGTCTTTCTCTCTTTCTCTCTCAAAAATAAACATCAAAAAAAAGGTTTTTTTCTTTTAACATTTATTCATTTTTGAAAGACAGAGAGCAAACGGGGGAGACACAGAATCCAAAGCAGGCTCCAGACTCTGAGCTGTCAGACGCAGGGCTTGAACTCACAGACCGCGAAATCATGACCTGAGCCGAAGTCGGCTGCTTAACCGACTGAGCCACCCAGGCACCCCCAAAAAAGTTTTTTAAATAGCTCAGTAGGTTAAGTGCCTGACTCTTGATTGCTGCTCAGGTCATGACTTCTTGGTCATGAGATCAAGCCCCACATTGGGCTCTTGCTGGGTGTGGAGCCTGCTTAAGATTCTGTATCTCCCTCTCCCTCTGCCCTTTCCCCCCTACCTTTCTCTAAAAATATAAATAAATAAACAAACAAACAAATAAATAAATAATATAAATAATTAGATAATGAGCTATAACTACTTTCAACAATATACATCCATCTCATGATCAGTGCCAGGCAAAAGAAAAATACATAGTAATTCTATTTATATGAAGTCCAGGAACAAGCAAAATTCTTGTTGGCAACAAAAGTCAGAATAGTGATTGTGAGAGTCATACTGGGGACGTTTGAAGTGCTGGAAATATTCTATATCTTCATCTAGGCAAAGTTGTAAAATTCAAGGTGTTTCCAGAAAAACCCCACAGTTCACTAAGGCTTGACAAGCCCAGGCTTTGGCCAGGCTCAGTGCTGGGCTCAGGGAAGCAGCAGTGACCATAACCCCTGCCCCAGTGGATCTCAGTCTGGTCACTCTCTCGGATAGCTGCCGTTTCACTCACCTCTACAAACAGAGAAAATGGCCTGTGGTGTTTCTATCACTTTGCTAGTGTTACTGTAACAAAGTACCACAAACTGAGTGGCTGAAACAACAGGAATGTATTGTTTCCAGTTCAGGAGGCTGCAAGTCCGAGTTTAAAGGACCGGCAGAACTCCAAACTTCACACGATGCTCTGCCTGTATGCATGTGTGTGTCCAAATTTCCGGCTTTCATGAGGACACCGGTCATAATGGACCAGGCCCTACTCTATATTACTTATCTTTAATTACATATGAGATGACTCTATTTCCAAGGCCACACTCTGAGGTACTGGGTGGTTAGGACTTCAACATGTGGATTTGGGGGGCCAAGGAGGTATACAATTCAACTCATAACTATTGTATCGTAAACTATGCTGTTAGCAGGACAACAGCCGCCAGCCGGACCTGGGAATAAGAGTCCTGTGGCCCTGCGGGTGGGAGAGGACAGGCTGGTTTTGGTAAACGGAATGATGCACACAGTTTGGATGTGGTTGGGGAAGCGGTGAAGCACAGGACCCGGGTGTGAACCCCAACCTCTCATATAATGATAACCCCTACCTTTGGTTGAGCCCTGACTGGGCAGGCACCATACTGTTGGCATATACCTTGTGTGCCCCAAGCCCAACAACGTCACAGCCGTACAGCACACACAATTTCCAGTTTGTGGATGAGGAAACTGAGCCTTGTAGCTGCCCAAAGACACATAGCAAGAAAGTGGCAAAGCCAAGATTTAACGCCAGGGCTGACTCCATGGCCTTCTCCCGCCAGGCTTTGAAGCCTCTTTTCATCTCTCTGAACCTGTTCCCCTGACTCTAAAATTGGGCCAAAACAGAGTTGCGAGGATTAAGCAAGATACCTTACCACCTGGCACCTGGCGTGTTCTGCCTAAGATTTCCTTTTCTCTTTCCCACACCCACCTATGCCCACGGAGGAGGCTCCAATGGGCGAAGACTTCCCAGTAGCCTCTTCAGACCAAAGTAACCAGGTGTCGGTGGCATTTGGGGCTCAGAGTCTGCCCTCAGAAGCACCAGCTGCCGGGCACATGCCTTCCCCTCTGTCACTGCGCCTTGCAAAGGGGTTTTCCAGGGATGGTGTGATCCAGCTGGTCCTCAGCGTAAGGGAAGGACCAGCACTGAAGAAGCACCCTTAAACGCGGAATGACCCCCCCCAAGAATAGATGAACCCAGAAATGGGTGGAAGAATGCAAGGAAGGAAGGGGAAAGAGATGGGTGGACAGGAGGCAAGAAAGATACATGGAATGAATTAGATGGATGGAAGGCTGGATGGATAAGGTGGAAGGATGGAATGACGGACGGACGGATGGATGGATGGATAAGATGAATAGATGAGTGGACAAAAATAGTAAAAACAAAATTGTGTGGGAAGATGGATGAAGAGACAACGAGGTGGATGAAGAACAGGTGAGATGATGAACAGGTGGACGAGGAAGAAGGCAGGGAAGGCAGGAGGCATCCTGCACAGACAGGAACGTGTTGGGGAGCGGATGGATGGGTAAGGGGGTGAAGGAAGAAACACTGTTTCTTGGGGTTCCAGGACCACTTTGCGGCAGGACAGGCCAGCACGCAGGGCCTTTGCGTCCTTTCCCTACCAGCAACTAAGCCCATTTCACCCCATCCCTGTTCGGCGGGCCTCAGTTTCCCCTCTGAGAGCCTGCACCGGGCTCCAGAGAAACGGGGGTGTTCCCACGCCGCGTGTGGGCGGGGCGGGAGGCGGGGCGCGGGGGTGGGTCCCGGAGCCCAGCCCCGCCCCGCCCCAGGAGGCGCCCGCCCAGCAGCGCCCGGGCCTCACGCGGAGAAGGTGGGCTCCGCGCCGGGAGCACGTAGCGCCGCGGGAGCCCAGCCGGGTGAGCGCAGCCGGGCGCTGGCGGGAGCTGGGGGTGGGGGGGGGGGGGGGGGGGCGGGGGGGGGCGGCCGGGGGCCCCGGGGAGGGGGGACGGGGGGGGGGGCCGAGGACACGCCCGAGCTGCCGGGGCCGGGGCTGGGGCTGCTCTCGGAGGGGGGTGGGCACCTGCTCCTGCCCGCCCCCGGGACGCGCTGAGGCCGGGGTGGGTCCCTGGCGCCCCTTCCCCAGTTGCTTTCACCAAACTCCACTTTGGGCCCCCAGGGACCTGGACCCAGGCCGACCCATTTACTGAGACTCCATCAAAGTTAGCGAATGTTCTCTGAGCCTGAGTTTTCATCGCTGGGTGATGGGAGCGGCATCCTCTACTGCACGGGACTGCCAGGGGAATTAAATGCCGCCCTGGCTGCGGTCAGCAGGTGCTTGGCCGCAACACTCCCAGATGCAGAACAGCTCCCGGTGGTTTCATGCAGTCAGCAGCTACTTACCACCTGCTTGGCGCCAGCCCTGTTCTAGGTGCTGGGGACGCGGCTGTGAACAAAGCCTTACTGGAGCATGCTTTCCAGTGGTTTGCCAAGGGCTCCGGCATCTGCGTTTTCACGATCACCTGGCGAGGTAGAGGAGCCAGGGTTATTTGGGTCCATTTTACAGCTGTAGATACTGAGGTACAGGGAGGTTGTAAGGAATTCACCCAGGCTGTCTGTCTGTCTCTCTCTCTCTCTCTCTCTCTCTCTCTCTCTCTCTCTCTCTCTCACACACACACACACACACACACACACACACACACACACATCCCCATAGGATAGAAAGCTCCAGTCCTGGAGACCAGTCCCCAGAACAGAGTCCTAGGCAGAGAAGGGCTCCACTCTGGGGCTGCATCCCCGTTGGGGAATTAAACTCATCCCCAGTGATGACTCAGATTTGGGATGTCTCCTCACTCTTAAACCCATGAGTGCCAGTGTTTATACAGCATGTGACTGTGTCCGTCACATAGAACTTTGGAGAGCAGGACAGTGATAAGGGGGAGACCAAAAGGTACAGCCCCTATATCTGTCAGGGCCCCTGCCCCTTGACACCCCCAGCAACAACCATGGGGCTCATCACTCAGTCACTCGGTTGCGCTCATTCTTTTTTTGTTGTTTTTAATGTTTATTTTACTTATTTTGAGAGAGAGAGTGAGAGAGAGAAAGAGAGAGCATGAGCAGGGGAGGGGCAGAGATAGAAGGAGAGAGAGAAGCCCAACGCTGGACTCGAACTCACAAACCGTGAGATCATGACCTGAGTCAAAATCAAAAGTCAGGCTCTTAACCAACTGAGCCACCCAGGTGCCCTGTGCCCGTCCTTTTTTTTTTTTTTTTTTTTTTTTTTACAGCCAGTAGGCATCATGCAGAGCAGAGACACCTGCCTCTGTATCCACAGGGCCTGGCAAACAGTTGACCCACGGTATATGGTCACTGCTGTTATTATGGTGACGATGATCATCCGGCCCCTGGTGCTGCCTTAGCCTCAGGTGGAGCAGGAGGTGGGGGGGGGGGGTGGGATGAAGATGGTGATAGTGACTGACAGCTGGGTCGCTTTAAGTCTGGAGTCAGGACGACAGGATCCTCAGTGCTGGACCCTGAGGTTTACCGACCTGACCCTGAAGCCAGCAGAGGGCTTGGGCAGACCTGTACTGCCAGCCACCTGCACTGCTGGGGCACCTGGGAGAACCAGGGGCTGCAGATTCAGGGTGGGGGTGGTGCAGCTCTTCCATGCAGGTTCCCAGGCACAGAGCCCTTATAGACCCCATGGGGATTCCTCCTCCTCATCTCTTCCCTTTATTTCCCCTTCTCTCCTCTTCCTCCTCTTCCTTCTATCTCTTTCTCCAGGAAACCCTCCCCATCTTCCCAGTCAGAAGCGGTCACTTCCAGTCTGCTGGGGTTCCCCTGGGCATGATTTACTCTGCCTTCCTCTGGTACTGCATGGGAACGGGGATTTTAAGGAACTGGTAGAGAAGTTAGGAATGCTTGGTGTAAACCTCAGCCATGCAATGTGACTTTGGGCCTCAATTTCCCCAGCTGTAAAACACAAGGGAGGCAGCAACCACCTTGAAAGTTCTCAAAATTCTGAAAGGGACAGGTTCAAAGGGTCTCTAAGCACCCCCAGGAGTTCCCCTTAGTCTGATAATACACATGACTTAAGACAACTCTAGAATGTTCTTTCTTCTATTTTTCTCTACAGGTGGACAGATGCTGGGTCTGCATGGCTCAGTAGAGAATGAAGCCCAACCCAGCAGGCTCCTCCCCAGAGGCCTGCAGAGCTGCAGGCCAGGGCGAGAAGAGCTGCCCCGTCTGCCGGGCCTGGGGAGGAGTCTCAGGCCTGGGGTCTGAGTCAGGGCCTGGCCCGGGGCCTGGTGCAGGTTCAGGGCCTACTACTGTTCTGGGGCCTGGGCCAGGGCCTGGGGCTGTGTCAGGACCTGGGCTGGGGCCTGGTGTGGTTCTAGAACCTGGACCAGGGCTTGGTGCTGTGACCAGACCTGGACCAGGGCCTGGTGTGGTTCTAGAACCTGGACCAGGGCCTGGTGCTATTTCAGGACCCAGACCAATGCACGGTGCTGTGTCCCTACCTGCACCAGAGTCTGGTGCTGTTCCGGGACCTGGACCAGGGTCTGGTGCTGTGTCCAGACCTAGGCCAGAGCCTGGTGCTGCTTCAGGACCTAAGCCAGGTCTGGGGCCTGGGTCAGGAGCTAGGTCAGTACCTGGGCCAGTACCTAGGCCAGAAGCTGCACCGTTACCTGGGCCAGGGGTAGAGCCTGGGCCCAGACGGGGTTCTGGAATTGGGCCCAAACCCAGTGAGCCAGAGACAGCCCCAACACTAGCACCACAGCAGAAGACTCAGGCCACACCCATGCAGGCCCCTAGGCAGAAGGTTCTGGTGACTGGAGGAGGAGGCTACCTGGGCTTTAGCCTGGGTTCTAGCCTGGCCAAGAGTGGCACTTCTGTCATCCTGCTCGACCTCCGCCGACCACAGTGGGAGCTGTCCCCGGGGACTGAGTTCATCCAGGTGCGGTGATGAGCATCTTGGGGACTGGTGGGGGGGCCCAGGCTGCTGGTGGAGGTCTGGGGACAGTGTCTGATGTGAAACCCGTGGTGTGATATTGAAGAGAACAGGCTCTTGGAATCAGACTATTTAAACTCTGGCATTTCCCAGCTGGGCAACCATGGCCACAAGGCTCCACATGTCTGAGCCTCCGTGTCCCCATCCATAGAAAGCAGGATTCACAAGGGTCTTCTGGGGAGGCCATGAGACTGTGCACGTAAAACACCGAGCACAGCCCCTGTGAATTAGCTTGATAAATGGAGCCGCCGACGATGATGAAGACGATGATGCCCTGTAGAATCATACACTAAATCCTGCCCCACAGCCTCTCCCACGGGTGCTCGGCCTGGGTCAGGGGACCAGCTCTGGGAGCTGGCAAGGCAGGGTTGGTATCTCTGCCTTGGCCCAAACCTCCTGGCCCCATCTCTTCCTTCTGTGTTTCAGGCTGATGTCCGAGATGAAGAAGCCCTGTATCGTGCCTTCGAAGGGGTGGACTGCGTCTTCCACGTGGCATCCTATGGGATGTCCGGTGTTGAGAAGGTAAGCACCCCAACATATAATACCTGGAGTTAGAGCGGGGTTCAGATCCGGGCTCTGTGCACCCCCAACTTTACGTGCCCTTCACCTAATCCAGGAAGGACTCAGACTGTACCCAGCCTGCATTTTGCATCCATGGGACCACATGCCAGTTCTGCCACTTTCTCGCTGTGTGACCCAGGGCGAGTTAACTTAACCTCTCTGAGCCTCTGTTTCCTCCTCCGTACTAGTACTTACAGTGGGCTGGTAGCCATCAAAACAGACACCCTTTGACTCAGAAATCACACTGTGTGTATATTTGCAGCATTGTTTTAAATAACAAAAACAGGAAGTAAAGTAAATGCCCATCAGTTAAGGACTATTTAAATAAATTGTAAAGTCTCCCCACATTGAAATTCTATGCAGCCATTCAACAGAATGAAGTAACTCAATATGTGTTGATAACGGAACAATTTCCAAGGTGCAAAAACAGTGTTTGATATCCTCCTGTTTGTATAAAAAAGAAGCTAGGATATTCACACGTGTGCATGTGCTGATATTAATAAGTATAGATTATGTCTAGAAATACACCGGCCTGTAATAGGAACAGTGGTTGCCTCTGCGGGGGGTGGGGAGGAAGGCTGGAGTCAGGAATGGGAAGGACATTTCCTTTTCACTATATACCCTTGTTACTGTTTGAGTGATTTTTTTAAATATTTATTTTTTTTGAGAGAGAGAACACGCAGACATGTGCATGTGGAAGTAGGAGAATGGCAGAGACAGCGAGAGAGGGAGAGAGTCCCAAGCAGGCCCTGCACTGTCAGCACAGAGCCCAACATGGGGCTTGAACTCACAACCCTGAGATCAAGACCTGAACTGACATCAAGAACCAGACACTTAAGCAACTAACTGAGCCACCCAGGCACCCCTGTTTGAGATGTTTTTAACCATGTGATTGTATTATCTATTTAAAAGCAACTGCAACGAGGATAAATATAGTTTAAAAATCAAGATAGAACCCATCTCCTAGTCTGGTCGGAAGGATTAAGTGAGATGTACAGGCTTCGCCCTTTCCCGGTCACACGAGCAGCTCTCTCTCTGTAGACAAGGTGTTTTTATTTTTCACACCCTAACCTCGTGAGGGCATGGACAGTATTACTCTTGTCTGTCTTATAGATAAGGAAACTGAGACTTCCATAGTGAGGAAATGACCCAAACATTTTGAAACCCTTTTCTGGGTCAAACACTGTACCAAGTCCTCCCGTCGGGTGCATTTCATCCTGCTGACCACGCAGAGGGGAGGTGATGAGATAGCTGAGGGCCAGGCAGAGGTGGGGGGCACTCAGGGGGATGCTGACAGAGCTGGGCACTGGTACCCAGGGCTCCTGCACCTCCTGTGGGCCTCCCAGATCCCTGCTTCTGAGCTGGACATTCTGTAGCCCCTGTCCTGCCCGACCCTAAGCCCAGCCTTATGGCCTCAGCGACAAGGCATGACAGCACCACGACTTCCCACCTCCGTCTTGTCTTTTAGCTGCAAAAAGAGCAGATTGAGTCTATAAATGTTGGAGGCACCAAACTAGTGATCAATGGTAGGCACTCCGAGCTTAGTGTGACCTGCTGTGTGTTTCCTGCTTCTCTCCCCTCTCCTGCCACAGGCCCGGCCCTGGGGACAGGGTAGGGGGACAGAGGTGGGACCCTCCTCCCCTGCCCCCACCCACCCCAGTGTAGGGCCTGTGGGCAGCACATCCTTCCTAAACTGCAGACCTGCCCAGGCCCCTGCATGGGACGGGTCAGTGTGGCCACAGCATGTCTGGGGACACGGGCAGCGGAGTTTACGTTTTAGGGATCAAGAGTTAGAAAAGTTGCTGAAGCACCAAAATAGAAGACCCACTTATGGGGGCTCTGGGCATGTCTGCCTTGTCCTGCATCCGGTCTTTTCTCTGATTCTAGAGTGTCTCTTTCCTATGTCCCCATCGATTGAAACTTTCTTCTGACTTGCCCCCAGCAAGGTAGCTCAGGGGCCACAGCCATACTGAGAAGGAGGAGTGAGCCAGTCTGGCTCCCAGGGCCCCACAGAGCAGGGACTTGACCCACACCCCTTCCCTCCTGAGCAGCTCTGTATTCTGGGAGGGCCCCAGGGGCCAGGATGTGTGGCAAAGACTGGGTGGAGGTCAGTGGATTCTCCCAGGGAGGTCCCAGTGGGCAGCTCCTCCTCCAGCTTCTACTCATCTTGGCCCCGTGTGTGTGTGTGTGTGTGTGTGTGTGTGTGTGTGTGCGCGCGCACTTGTCGCTGCAGTTTGCATCCGTCGGCGAGTTCCAAGGCTCATCTACACCAGCACCGTCAATGTCGTGTTCGGCGGGAAGCCCATAGAACAGGGTGATGAGGACTCTGTGCCATATTTCCCACTGGAGAAGGTACCTGGCTTCCAGGAGAGGTGGGCAGGGCCACTGGGCCTGGGATCCACAGCCCGAAGGGTAGCGATGCGTGGAAACCAGGGTCAGCTTCACAACTCAAGCTGAGTCCCATGAAGAAGGGGTCCCCAAAACCCGGTAGCACAAGCCTCCTATTTTAGGGGTTCTGAAATCAGACAGACTTGGCCTTGAGCCAGCCAGGCCACTCTCTACCTGTGGGGCCTTGTGCAAATCACTTTGAGCCACTGTTTCTTCATCTGGGCGTGAAAACACCACCCCGGTGGGGTGTGGAGAGCAGGCAGCGAGTTGATGCGTGTGAAATGCCATGAACACCTGGAGGACTGCATGGAAATAGTTCATCCAGTGCACACGCAGCATCCGCATCCCGGGGCTCGCGCTGGGGGCCAGCAAGACCCTCCCCGAGTGAAGGAGCTCTGGTCGTTGTTACTGCTCTGAACTCTGCTCCCATGGCTCCTACCCCAAGGGAAAAGAAGGGCGCTGGCCATTTCCCAGGGGGAGCCCCCAGAATCCAGCCCCTATGTAGTCTGAAGCAGGGACGGCAGCCCTGGGCCCAGGGGGGCTGGGCAGTGCCGCTGACCCCTACCTGGTGGTGCTCTTCTCCTTGTCCTCTGGCAGCATATGGACGACTACTCGCGAACCAAAGCCATCGCTGACCAGTTGACCCTCATGGCCAATGGCACACCTCTCCCAGGTGAGTGTCGTGGGGCCCTACTCAGGGCAAATGCACATGCCCCCCGCTCCCTCCCCCCAGAATATATGTGCGAGTCTAGCTTTCAGCTTCTATGTTTCTGAGGTTCACCTTCCTTCCAAAGGACAGTTCCCCAGGGCCTCTGTCACTCATCATTCCACAAATTCTGAGCACCTGCTATGTGCCCAGACCCCATCAGGGACATAGTCTGGAGAAAGTCACGTCCAGTCTCTGCCCTCAAGTTGCTCACATCTTAGGTGAGGGAAGAGACAGATAGGAGTGGATCTTTCTTCTGCCACATAGGAGTAGATCTAGTTTAAGGATGTTTTGTACTTTTTAAAAAAATTTTTTAATGTTTATTTATTTTTTGAGAGAGAGACAGAGCACAAGTGGTGGGGGGGGGGTGGGCAGAGAGAGAGAGACACAGGATCCGAAGCAGGCTCCAGGCTCTGAGCTGTCAGCACAGAGCCTGACGAGGGCTTGAACCCACAAACCGTGAGATCATAACCTGAGCCAAAGTCGTATGCTTAACCGACTGAGCCACCCACGTGCCCCTTACATGCTAATTTTATATGCAAAGGTCTCAGTAATTCTTTACAGCATCCATATGAGCTAAGAACCCTAAGGATCCCCTGCTTTCCAAACTCAGGAGCCAGATAGATTTAGATATATCCCTTGCTCTTCAAGTGATCACTTTCTGCTTTCTGAAATTCAGAAACTAAAAAAGAATCAGAAAACTTGGTTTCTCTTACTATCTTAAGTATCTAAACTCAGGAGCCAAGTAGATTTGGAGAGTGAGGGCTGGTTGCAATTATAATCCCCAGATTTACAGGGGAGGAGGTAAGGCTGAGAGCTGAACTGACTTAGCTAAGGTCACCTGGCTATTAGGTGGCAGAGGTGGGATTTGAACACCCCACCCCTACTCCAGGGGGCGTCTAACACCAGAGCCTGGAGCTGAACCATCATGCTTCACTGCAGCCACAGCTGAGCAGGCCACTGAGCACAGGCTCTTTTCCCTAAAATCCTCCCACTCCATCCCGGCACCCTGGGCCTGTCAGGCCTTGACCCCTGATCCCAGTGGGAACATACATCCGGCTGTGTTTTCCCAGGGGGTTGACCCTGTGCGGTTGAACTCTCTTTTCTGCCTGGAGCCTTCCATGGCTGGACCAGCAGCCTGCAAAACAGACACTTAATCCTTTGGACAAGAATTATTTATACGAGCATCCCCTGCTCTTCGTTGTCGGGAGTCATGGATACCCTGGGCCCTGCCCCTCCGTGACGTGGCTGCCCAGTGCCCCGCCAGTCAATGTCAGCTGCAACCTGACCTCCCCGCCGCTCCCCTGACCATGCCCAGGTGACCCAGAGTTTAAAATTAGCTGCAGTCTGCTTACAGAAAAGCTCACCTGATACCTGCCTTCCAGGAGTCCAACCATGGTCACGCTGGGTGATTTCCAGTCCCTGCTAACACAAGCTCGTCCCTGAGACTCTGCCTGTAACCCAGCAAGGAGAGCCCTGGTCCCTGAAGCAGAGCCCTGAGAGTGCAGATCTCAGCTCAGTGTGATGGGACAAATGACCACACACTTGGTGGCTTAAAACTGAAAGGTCTTCTCTTGTGGTTTACAGCCAGATGTTGGAGATCAAAGTGTGGCTTGGGCTGCACTTCCTGTAGGAGGCTCTACGGGAGAACCATTTCCCAGCTTATGGCCCCACTCATTCCTTGCGGTTCATGTGTCTCTTCTCTGTGAGTCCCTTATAAGGGATACTTGACATTGGATTTGGGGCTCACCAGCATAATCCAGGATGATCTCATTTTGAGAGCCTTAATTGTATCTGCAAAGGCCCTCGTCCAAATGAGGTCATATCCACATGTTCCGGGATGTGGGCATATCTTTTCTGGGGCTACCACTCAGTCCGCTGCACTGGCCTCATTGTCAAGTGAGGATATCGGTGGAGAGGCAGTCAGGGTGTTTGGCTATGACCCAGGACACTTGCCCTGGCAAAGTTTGCGAGGAAAAGGAACTTACTACGGAAGGATGTGGGATAGCTTCTGGAAAATATATTTGCAGAAAAATGATCACCAGAGCTTGCAAAAAGGACAGGGTTGGGGCAGCTCCGGGGACCTGGGTGGCAGGAGCTGGTGACCAGTCTCTTCAGGGTGAACCCACTCTGAGGATTTTAGAGCCCGGTGTCAGTGATATTGAGAGTCACATTCCTGGGTGAGAACATGTCACTGGCCCAGCTTGGGTCCCGTGGCCACCACCTCAGAGGAGAGTGACACATCTGGTGCATCTAGACTGATGGTCCCCTAAGACCTTGTGCAGAGGGGGAGGGACCCCCAAAGGAAGGTGGGCTTCTGGTCCCAGAGGACGATGTACACTGGGGCTTCCCAAACTGGGGTGCGGTCCCTTGGGGAACCTGAGCCTCAGGAGAGCAGGAACATCTTCCAGAAGGTTCCATCTCCAGGGGTTGAGATTGAAAGTCAAATAATTTACAAATAAGTAATTAAAAAAATTTTTTTTAATCTTAAATAGATTATGAGATAAACTGAAATTTTTGTAGGGTTTCTTAAGACTTGACAGACATATGTCTGTGGCAGCCTTCAGGCTGTACCCCCAGACTTCTCCAGAGGAGACTCGTTTAGTGCTTCCATCAATGTGGGGAGACCCGTGCCAGAGAAGTTGGGGGGCTCTGGACCAAGCTCCCTGTTGGTCTGGGGGACTCTGCTGGCACAGAGCAGTGAGAGTGAGGGGGACAGCCTCCAGGCTCTTGTGCTGATGGCTCCAGTCTCTTCCCTTCTCCACTGATTGCCTGAAAAGTACAATTGCTACCACTACTTACAAAGCACCCATTTTCCAAGGAGACCAAGGCTGCGCGAGCAGAAACAGAGTCCGTTTGTAGCATCAGAACCTGGGCTTTGGTCCCCCATCTCATCTCTACTGGGCTGAGCTGTGTGCCCTTAGGCAAATCGCGTCCCTTCTCTGAGGCTTGGTTCTTTGATCCAGAAGCAGGGATAGTAACAGTTCTCACCTCATAGGGTTGCCTTGAAGGAAAAAACCCTGGGGGCACCTGGGTGGCTCAGTTGGTTAATCCTCAGACTTCATCACAGTTTATGGGTTCGGGCCCCGCATCAGGCCCTGAGCTGATAACTCAGAGCCTGGAGCCTGCTTCGGACTCTGTGTCTCCTTTTCTCTCTGCCCCTCTCCCACTCACACTCTGTCTCTCTCTGTTTCTCAAAAATAAATAAATAAACATTAAAAAAAAAAACCTGGCTTACCAGAGCACCAGGCACATAGTAGGCTCTCTCTGAGAGCCACCATAGTCCTTATCTAGCTGATGATCAGAAAAAGAAAAGAGCTACAGCTACTGGCACAAAGGAGTGAGGGTCTCTCTGTGCATCTGTAAAATGGGCACAGTAGGACTCTCAGGGGAGCCAAAGGAGATTATGTCTGCCAAGTGCTGACTGAACTGTCATGGGCCACGTACCTATCTGCATCTCCGTCTTACCTCTGTTACTGGCCCGTGAGCATCATGAGGGCAGGGACCATTTCTTGGTCATCCTTGGGTTCTCCACAGCATCCATCCCAGGGCCCAGTGCAAGGGGGAGAGGTTGGGGAACCCCTCAATGCTGTTTGTTAAATGACTGACTGATCGACTGAGAATAAGTAATTCAATGAGGAAAGCCCAAGGGGCTGTCTTCCCTGCCGACCTATCCAGGTAAGGACCGGGAGATGTGGACAGCATGTCTGTGTCTCTCCCTGCTGGTCCACCCCTCCCCAGGCCCTGACCTCCCTCCCTGTGACCTAGGAGGAGGCACTCTGCGGACGTGTGTGCTCCGGCCCCCGGGGATCTATGGCCCTGAAGAGCAGAGGCACCTGCCCCGTGTGGCGGTATGTCAACCCAGGCCTGTGCGCAAGGCACAGGAGGAGTCTGGCTGATGTGTGCATGGATGGGGCTCTTCCAGTCTATAGTCACTGTGTCAGTCTTGGGGCAATGTCCTGAGCCTGGGACTCTTAGTTCTGGGAGATGTCCCTACCCCTATCAGACCCACGAGGAACAAAGGTCTCTCAGTGTGTGCCAGCCAGGGTTAGACACAGGTTGGAGAGACACAGAGCTATGACCCCAAAGAGGCAGAGGGAGCCTACTGTCCCTACTCAGATGTGGGCTCAAAGATGGCCAGATGGCTCATCTCGTGCTGCCATATAGAAAGCCTCTCTCCAGAGAAAGCCAGGTGCCAGCAGTATAGCTATGAGGGACTGGAGGCCCTGTCCTCACATTTCTCACAGCCACGTCAGGGAGATGGATGCCACAGTCACAGAGTCAGTGTGGTAAGGGCTATGTGGAGGAAAGAAGGAGAATGTGGGAGCACAGCAGAGACGACCTGGTAGGAGCAGTCCAGGAGGACTTCCTGGAGGTAGTGATGCCTATGCTGTTTGGAAAGAGAAGAAAGAATTAACCAAGGAAATGGGGTGGTAGAGAGAAGGTGGTCCAAATAGAGCAGCCAACTTGGGTACAAACCTGGAAATTAGAAAGATCACTATTCCAGGCTTCGGGACAGATCAGTGAACAAAGCAGACAATGATTCCTATCCTTGTGGGGCTTATATTTTCACAGGAGGAGATGGATAATACGCATGATAAATGATAAAGAGTGTTTGAAGGTGCCGGGTACGCTGGAGAAGAGGACAGGGGGAGCAAGGTGTGGGAGCTGGGCACACAGGCAGCCAGGGAGTCTCATCGAGCAGGGGACAGGGGAACCTTGAGGCTTCTTCACCTTGAAGGAGCTGGCAGGGTGCACCACATGAGTGTTTAGGGGAGGACCTTCCAGGCAGGGGCAGGCCCCGAGATGGGAGCCTGCTGCACATTCCAGGGGGAGGCCGTGTGGCAGGAGCTGGGTGCACGAGAGAGTTAGTAGGAGATGAAGTCCGAGAGTAGCTGGGACCAGGTCAGAAGGGCCTCCTGAGCCGTTGTCAGGACTTTGGCCTTCAACTTGGCAGTGGGCATCTGAAAGACTCTGAGCAGGGAGACATAGGATCTGACTTCAAATTCAGAAGGATCCCCCTGGCTGTGTGGAGAACAGCAGCAAGGACCATGGGTGGAAGCCGAAGCGGCTAGGAAGCTATTTCGGTGTCCAGGTATAGAAGCCAGGCAGTGGTCACAGCCATGAGAAGTGGTTGGATTCTGGACAGATTCTAATAGTTGAGTCCAGTGGGTTTGCAGGTGGCTCGGATGTGGAGTAGAGAGAAGGGAAGGCCAGCGGAGGCTCCAGGGTTTCAGCCTGAGCCACAGAGTGCTCTCTAGTAAGATGTGGGGGGTCTGGGGGGGATGGTGAACAGGAGCTAGAAGGTCAGGCGCACGCTCCAGGACATGGAGGCGACGGGACCTGGGTCTGGCCTGGAGCTAGAAATTTGGGAGCCAGCATCATATAAATGGTATTCAAAGCCACTCCAGACTTGGGTTTGTGTTTATCACCCTCTCCAGAGCCACATCAAGAAGAGACTATTCATGTTCCGATTTGGGGACCGCAGGACACAGATGAACTGGGTCCACGTGCATAATCTGGTGCAGGCACACGTGTTGGCAGCCGAGGCCCTCACCGTGGCCAAGGGCTATGTAGCTGTGAGTCTCCTGCCATGCTGTCCCCACCTCCCCCCAGCAGACGGCAGGTGGGGTGCCCCATCCCTAGGGGGTTCCTGGCTCACACACATTTCTCCCCAACTCAAGATGGCCGGTGGGACTGTGGGCCCAGGGAAGCCAGGGGTGGGGTGTCTTTATAGGGCATCGCTAACTCCTTGCGGTAACCCTGTGATGTAGGTGTTGTGGATCCTGAACTAATGGTAACCAAATGCTAAGCATTTTACCTATGCTGTCACATTTACTCTTCACAATAGCCCAAGAGGGAGTTCCCATTATTTTCATCCCATTTAGGTACAGAGAGGTTAAGTGACTCTGCTGAGGTCACACAGCTTTCAGTGTGGCAGTCTCAGAATTCTAAGGGAATTACCCAGGTCTGTCCCCAGGGTTAGACAATGGCCATGACTCCTCAATGGCTGCTCGGGAGAACTGGGGAGTCAGGGCAGCTGCTAGCCATCTGAAAGGGTGGGGTCAGGTGGTGGGCAGATGCCTGACTGTCCCCCTCCCTGTGTGTCCCTCTCAGAGTGGCCAGGCGTACTATATCAATGACGGGGAGAGTGTCAACCTCTTCGAGTGGATGGCCCCACTGGTAGGTGCCCCGATGTCCACCTGCCTCCACCCCAAGTGAGAATTAAAGGATTCTGCACATCTCCTCTCCTTGTCATACTTTCCTACTTCCGGAAAATCGGAAGATTTCACATTGAAAAACAGCTCCAGCAATAGTGTCCACTGGGCAACACTGGAACTGGCTGGAGCTGGGTTGTGGCTGCCCCTTTGGGGGACCATGTACTCCTCTGGTTTGCCTTAGCCTCTCCCAGTCTGATTCTTGATTTTTTTTTTTTTGTTTTTAAATGTTTAAAAATTATTTTATGAGAGAGAGCATGGGAGAGGGGCAGAGAGAGAGAGAGAGAGAGAGAGAGAGAGAGAGAATCCCAAGCAGTCTCCATACTCAGCATGGAGCCTGAGGTGGAATTCAATCCCATGACCCTGGGATCATGACCTGAGCCCAAACCAAGAGTTGGATGCTTAACCGACTGAGACACCCAGGTGCCCCCTAATTTTATTTATTTATTTATTTTGATTGAGAGAGAGAGAGGGAGAAAAATCCCAAGCAGGCTTAGGGGCAGAGAGAGAGAGGGAGAGAGAGAACCCCAAGTTGGTTCCATGCTGTCAGCGTGGAGCCCAATGTGGAGCTCAATCTCATGAACCAAACCATAAGATCATGACCTGAGCTGAAATCAAGACTCAGATGCTCAACTGACTGAACCACTCAGCTGCTCCCTGATTCCTGATTTATGTCGACTTGCCCTGTGGAAGTTTGCTCATGATGCCCCCACACTATGTGATGAAGCTGTGTAAGGGGTAAGTGGAAGGTAGACTGAAGTCGAAGGAAGCTGTTAGCCCTGGGGCTTCCTGTGCTGCAGCCCCTCCGAGAACCCTGGCCTCCACACCCAGCACCCTGCAGACTCCTTCTTGGGGCCAGGCCTGCCTGGATGAGGTTGACCAGAATCCCTCTGCTAGAGGATCCATCTGTGGGGCATGCAGACATGTCAATGTCAACAGCTTTATTGAGCATATACTGTTCGATTCACCTATTTAAAGCACATAATTCAATGGTTTTTAGTATATTCAGAGTTGTGCAACCATCACCCCAAAGCCCTACACAGCCACGAGTCTACTCTCTGTTTCTATAGATTTGCCTATTCTGGACATTTCGTATAGATGGAATCGTACAGTATGTGAACTTTTGTGTTAGGCTTCTTTCATTTAGCATCATGAGTTCAAAGTTCATGTGTAGCCTGCATCATATCAGTATTCATTCTTTTTTTACTGCCAAAAAATATTCTATTCCAGGGATAGACCACATTTTGTTTATCCATCCATCAGTTGATAGAAGTTGAGCTTTCTTGACTTTGGGGCTATTATGAATAAGATTGTATACGTTTTTTGTGGACGTACGTTTTCATTTCCCTTGGGTGTTTACCTAGGAGTGGAATTGTTGGATCATACGGTATCTCTGTTTAACCTTTTGAGGAACTGCCAGGCTGTTTTCCAAAGTGGCTGCACCATTTTACATTTCCAAAACCAGTGTAACAGGGTTCCGTTCCTCCATGTCTTTGCCAACACTTGTTATTGCCGTTTTTTTGTTTTTTTGTTTTTTTGTGTTTTTTTTGTGACCCAGACAGTTTTTATACAAGTGAAGACTTCATCTTGTGCCAGCCTATCTCTTCATGCATCTCCTACCACCCTCCACACACATGCCGGATTAGTCAAATAGCAGAAAAGTCAAATCTAGAAAAATTAGGTTTTATGTTAAGTGCCTTGAAATGTCTTTGGGTGTAGGCAGATGGAAATAATAACTAAATGATGTGGATGATCCCAGGTTAAAAACCTACCCATGCATCCAAGCCCTGCTTGATTTTTCTAGACCAAAGCTTTCCATTTCAAGACTGGCACAGGGTTGGGGCTGGCTGCTGGGTTTGCCCTCTTGGGTGGGCAGGCAGAGGGCCGGGTGGTACCTCTACAGAGGGCAAAGGGAACATGTGGCCTTTCCACACCAGCCCCTGAAAGACCATTTCTCACCTCAGGCCATGTTTCCTTGCAGTTTGAGAAGCTAGGGTACAGCCAGCCCTGGATCCAGGTGCCCACTTCCTGGGTTTACCTAACAGGTAAGGGAAGGGGTGTGTGTATTACAAGCCCTCCATGTACCAGGTGCACATGCATCACCTTATTTCAAGCCCAGGGCCAGGACTAGGTGGAGACGAGTGAGGCACTGAGGGCACAAAATCTAAGGAGACCATCACTCTCAGGGGTCAGGTGCTCCAAGCCCGATCTGCATTTGCCTGGCAACCTCCTTGCCATAGTCCTGACCCTGAATAAACCCTATCCTACTTTCTAGGTGGGTATGATTGGACCCAAGTAAAGATGAGGCCCCTGAGGCCCTGAGAGGTTAGTGACCTGCTCATGGAGCCACGGTGAGAAAGCGGGAGAGGCAGGTTCACACCCGGGCTTGGCTGACTTCAAAACCCACATCCAGTCCTGTGGCCCGTCTTGGAAGGCATCACGCCAGTCAGGGGGAGAGGGGGCCCTGGGGCTGAAGAGAAGTCTGCCTCAGAGCAGGTGGAGCTTCCTCCGCACCCTGAAGCTCAGTCTCTACTCTCATCCACACCCCCCATCATCACCTCTGCTGGCCTCCTTCCAGCCGGAATGCAGACATCAGGCATGGAGTGGTCAGCCTGAGGGGGACAAGTGATCCTCATGACACGAAGAGCTGCGTTCCTGGAAAATCTTAGCTAGATCTGTTGTATTTTAAATGCATTGGGGTGCTTGACATTTAAAGCAGGGATTTACAAACTTATGCCCACTAGACCACACGTGGGGTGACTTCTCACGCACAGCGCTGCCACAATGATTGACACTCTTTGACCCCCCAGCTGGGGAAAGAGCAGCTACAGGTTCTGGCAGTTATATAGGATTGTATAGTGTTCCTAGCGAGTTAACTATAACCCCCTAGTTCTTAACTCTGGCTGCACATTAGAATCACCTGGGAGCTTATAAAACGTAAAAATGCCTCAGCCGCATCCCAGACCAATTACATCAGCATCAGCAAGAGCAAGGGGGTGGGGAAGCATGAGCATTTTTAAAAGTGGTCCGGTTGAGAACCACCGTTGCAACTTCTTTCTCTCCTACTCAAGAGACCACATTGGAATAGAAGTGAGGGGGGGAAGGAGACATGATTTGAGATAACTCTGAATCTGCTCTGATTTGTTTTCAAATGTCAGTCCTTTAATATTAATAACAACGTACTTGTGACACATTTCACAGCCAAACAAGCCCCCACCCCCACCTCCCCGGCACGAGCTGACAACTGCTGATCTAAAGGAACCCAGGGACAGGAGAATTTTGCAAAATGAAGAGACTCCCCCTAGCAAAGCAAATAATGCCCCCAACTCATTTGTCCCCGAGGGTCTCCCCAGAGCTTGCAGAGCAAGGCCCCCTGGTCACTGGCCCTTCTCTCCCCCCACAGCTGCGGTGATGGAGTATGTGCACCTGGCCTTGAGGCCCATCTGCAGCGTCCAACCACTGCTCACCCGGAGCGAGGTAGGTGGGCTGCTGGTGGGAGGGGGGGGAGGTGCCCTGCACCACAGCCCCACCGCCAGCACCCCTCACCCGTTGGACACCATAACTGGATCCTTGTCTGAGGTCTCAGAACCTTCCTTGTGGGCCCAAATCTAGTGCTAGCTTTTTACAATCATCCCAGCCTCTGGGCTTTTGCTTAGGCTGTGCTTTCTTGGTCTGAAATGTGATTAGCTCTGAGCCTGTCCCTCGTCCCTGTCATTCATTCATAAGCAGCTTATCTTCGCTGCCAGACCGGAAGCTCCCAAAGACAGGTTCTGTGACATTCACATTTTTGAATATGCCAACACTCCCCACCAGTGCCACCGACACTCGAGACACATGCACACAGAACCTGGTGGTTCTAGGTTCACCGTTCATGCTTACTGAATAATAAGTACATAAGTGCCTACTGTGTACAGAATACTATTCCCAAATGATGCAGATTTCTCTGTACACACAGTTTAAAAGAGAGGATGTTTTAAATGCAGGTTGTAAATAGTAGTGTTTGGCATTACTTGCAAAATCCTTCCAGTTCACTCTGCATTTGATTCTCTCTGATGTCCTGCTAAGTTAGGAAGGGCAAGAGATTATGATGGTGTTTTATGATAAGAAACTGAACTTTATAAGAAACTGAACACTGGAGAAGTTAGTGCTTGTCCAAGGTCACACAGTTTGGGAATTGACTTCATACTCCAAGCTCAGTGCTGTTTAACTCAGAGGACAGGGAATGGGCCACAGCAAGAAGCACTTCCTTGTGGTTTCTCCTTTGAACTATCCAGACTAGCAGAGGAAAGAGAGTAATGACAATAGTGGCCATCTACTGAGTGGTGATGATATGCCAGGTGTTGTGCTTTATATCATTTAGTTTTCAATGCTACTCGAAATTGTAGATTGTTACCTTCATTTACAGAGGAAATGAGACACACAGGGGTGAAAACACCTGCCCATGAACATGCACTTAAGAAGCAGAGCTGGCATTTGAACCCAGACCAGACCTAAACGATTTCAAGCTCAAAGCGAATCAGGAATCACATTAATGTAAATTAGTTGCCAAGTCGCTGCTGAATTGCGGAAGGGACTTAGCTCCCCTCCTTCTTGTTTCACTTGTAAGTTTCCTTGTTCAGCTAAGGGGCAAAGGATCCCTACTTAGCTAAGGAAGTTTCTGGGCACTATGGCTCTGGCGCCCTCTGCTGGTCAAACTGTGACATACCCAACCAGCTCTCTAGTTACAGTCCGATTCATTCAACATTTTTTGAGCCCCTAATGTGTGCCAGGAACTGTGCGGAGTAACTAAGGCAAGACACAGCCCTTACCTCGAATACCTCACAGTCCAAAGGGGAAGACAACCGGGAAACCTAACACAGTGTAAGGCCTACACTGAAGGAAATTATGAGGAACTTCAGAGCACACAGAAGGGGCACCTGAGCTAGGTCTGAGGCAGTTAGGGAGACTTCTCAAAGTAAGGTAACATCTAAGCCTGAGATCTGAGAGCACTGTGTCCAGGACCTTGCTGATCTAGTTCCCAGCTGTATCCCCCAAAGCCTTGAACTTACTACCTGGGGCAAAAAGGAACAAGACTGGCCTCTCCCCTCTCCCACGAGTATCCAAGACCAGCAGCTTGGCCAGAAGGGCTGTTTCAGTGCCATGGGAGAATCAAGCCATTCTCTCAGACCCCCTCCAAGTGTCGGGCTGAGGAACAACAGAGAAAGACATGAGGTGGGAGGGCATCCTCTCTCCGGTCCCAGCACAGCCAGGAAGTGCGGGGCCTGGAATGTGGCTCCCCTGTGAGTCTAGGCAAGTCATCTAACCTCTGTAAAGAGGAGACAGTGTTAGTGCCACCTCAGGGAATTAAATAAGATAAGGCCTAGAAAGGATTTAGCCCAGGCCAGGCACAGGGCCTATTCAGTTATTCATAACGGTCAGTACTGCCCTTGAAGCCTATGGGGCCCCAGGCAGCCCAGAAGCTGGAGAGAATCATGTCTTAATTGAATTCCTCTCTTAGGGAAGTTTAACCAGGGAGGGTGTGAAGGCTGTGTCCTGGGGCTGTAGCCAGAGAAGCCTAGCGTGTTTCCTGGGGACATTTCCGGAGAGCAGCGCCCGGGGCCCGGGCAGGGCGGTCAGCTTCTTTTAGAACATAGCCAAGAACCTGCTGACTCCCAGCCCTGTGCTAGGCCGCTAGCCCGGGAAGGGACGCGCAGAGGTGGGACCGTCATTTTGGGGGGACTGAGAAGTTCAGTAGGGTGGGGGAGATGCAGAAAACGCCTCCTGGAAGCCTCGCTCTCGAGGAAAATGGGAGAAGGGAGAAAGGAAATCTTCCCTGAGGAGGTGCGAGACGCAGCACATGGGATCTGATGTGCGAAGGAAGGAAAACCCCTGCCCTCTCTTCCCTGTCGGTAACACAAGTTGGAATGTGTTTCCCACCCTCATGGGCCCGCCACTCTGCTACCCCCCCCCCCCCGCAGGTGCGCAGCGTGGCCGTGACGCACACCTTCCAGATCGCCAAGGCCCGCGCCCAGCTTGGCTACGCGCCAGACAAGTTCCGCTTCGCCGACGTCGTCGAGCAATACGTGAGGTCTACGAGCCGGCGGTCCCGCGGCTCCACCGCGCGAACACTCCTACGGTTGCTGCTCGGGCTGCTGCTGCTGCTCGGGCTGCTCGCCCTGGCCCTACATCTCGTAGGCCTGCAGCAGTCCAATGTCTGACCTGCGCCACTGGCCACTGCCTCTTCTTACCCAGCTTCACCTTCTGGGCTAGGACCCGCCCCCGAACCACTGCCCCGGCCACACCCCGCCCCCTGGGCTTGGGCCCACCCCCTGGGTCTTGACTCCGTCCCTGCCCTGCCCCCCCCCCCCCCCCAGGCTTGGGCACGCCTCTGCTCCTCCTCTTGAGCCACGGCCCCGCCCTGGCCCCGCCCTCTGGGTCGCCCAGGCTTCATGCCTAGCCTGGCGGGGTTACCGAGGAGGTAGCCGTAAGGCCCCCTCCGCCTTCTGGGCTTTCTCCCTCTGCTCTGCCCAGACCTAGCCCGACCCCGGATTCTCCCCTGCTTTGGTTCCGCCCTGTTTCTGGCCCTACCGGTAGGATTGAGCCTTCCCTTTGGTTTCTCCTTCCGGGACTGGCCTTGCTCCTCCTTCTGGATCCGGTCCCTCCCCTCTCCTACTTGTAATTCTGTCTAGCCCCGCCCTCTCCCTCTCTGGTGCCACCCCCTCCCCAGCCACGCCTCCTAGGTGAGCGCTTAGGGCCTGGCCGGAGTCATCTCTAGCGGCTAAGGGCTGGCGGGGGGTGGCATTTGCAGCTGCTGCCTCTCTAGAGACATTGGACCGTCCTCACTGCCCAAGCTCCTCTCTGTTTGTCCTGAGACAGTCTTGGGATCTTGGACTAGACCGATTCTAGGAGAATTGCTTTTGATCTGCTACCTTGATGTTTTGGTTTCACTCAGTCATGCACTTCTCCCTGTGTGATGATAGCCAGGGTTGCAGGGACACCGGAGACCCAGGCTTCTGCCTAGCCAGACCTGGCCTTTTGGGTTTCCAGTTTATGAGTCTGGGGCTGATAATAAGCACAGGCTTCTGTGTCAGAAAAGATCTAAAACAAAACAAAACTTTTTAAGGTGGTTAAAAGATACAAACTTCCAGTTATAAAATAAATGTTATGGTGATATAATGGTTACTATGGTTAATAATACTATATTATATATGTGAAGGTTGTTAAGAGAGTAGATCTTGCAAGTTTTCACCACAAGGAACACAGGGTGGCTTGGTTGATTAAGTGTCTGACTCTTGATTCAGTTCAGGTCAAGATCTAACGGTTTGTGAGTTGGAGCACCATGTTGGGTTCTATGCTGATAACACGGAGCTTGCTTGGGATTCTCTCTCTCTCTCTCTCTCTCTCTCTCTGCCCCTACCCTGCTCACTCTATCGCTCTCTTTCAAAACAAAAAACTTAAAGTTTTTATCACAGGAAAAAATTATAACTATATGTGGTGACAGATGTTAACTGGATATTGTGCTCACTTCACAGTATATACATACATCAAATCATGTTGTACACCTGAAGCTAATATTCTATGTAAATTATATCCCCAAAAATAATTTTTTAAAGAATTGGACCTTTTGAAAAAGTACCAATATAATTGTAATGGGAAGAATTAGAACTTATTTTGGTCATACTTTATAATTTGGTATTTCTTCCATATATGTATTTTTAATGTTTTTAATGCTTATTTATTTTTGAGAGAGGGAGAGAGAGACAGAGCATGAGAAGGGGAGGGGGAGAGAGAGAGGGAGACACAGAATCCAAAGCAGGCTCCAGGCTCTGAGCTGTCAGCACAGAGCCCGACGTGGGGCTAGAACTCAGGAACTGTGACATCATGACCTGAGCTGAAGTTGGATGCTTAACCAACTGAGCCACCCAGGTGCCCCTATTTCTTCCATATATTAATAAGGGAGCAGTGGTGATCACCAGAATCTTTAATGTTTAAACTCACAAAACTTCTTAATCCAGCTTTGCTCTCCACAGAAACAGTGCCCCTTTCCACATTGTCTTGGTATTGATTGTATCAAGATATCAGTGTTTAAATATATCCATGTATATATCATAATGTGTACAAGTGGAACTGGCCCATCAAACAATGGATCCTGGCAGAGAAGAAAACCATCACAAGCCTAACAAAACTTGTGGTGGAGGGGAATGAATGTATTAGAGCCAACATGACCATTCCCAGTGTATCCCTCTCTGCTGAACAATTAAGAAAGTTTGTGAAGCAGTTAAAAATTGTATGCTCTTCTTTGATAGGTTGAACTGCTTGTGTGCATATAATTTTTCAAAGCTCAGTAATAATCCTTTATGTCTGTTTTGATGCTTGACAGTTTGAAAGGGCTTTCATCTGTATGCCCTTATTTAATTCTTTTCTTTTTTTTTTTTTTTTTTGATGTTATTTTCGAGAGAGACAGAGACAGAATGTGAGTGGGTTGGGGCAGAGAGAGAGGGAGGCACAGAATCCGAAGCAGGATCCAGGCTCTGAGCTGTCAGCACAGACCCCGACCCGGGGCTCCAACTCACAAGCTGTGAGCTCATGACCTGAGCCGAAGTCGGGCGCTCAACCGACTGAGCCACCCAGGCATCCCTGTATGCTCTTATTTAATTCTTAGGGCTACCCTTACAGTAGGGTTTATCATTCCCCTTTTACAGATGGGGAATCTGGGAGTGTGTCTAACTAAAAAGGGTGGGGGTTACTCCTCTGCAGCTGAAGTAATTTGGAGGCACTGTCCAAGGCTCACTGGCCCAACGCTCCTCATGGTTATTTCCGCTCTTCTGCACCTCAGCCATCTCACGGCTTAGTTTGAGCTCTGGTATCTACCTCAGGCCATTTGGGGCTGGCAGCCCTTGGGCTCCCTTTCTTCTCAGTAACACATTTGCATCTAAACTCACCTCCTTCTTCTTTGACTTTCCTCTATCAATCCTGAGAAATCTGTTCCCAGGGCCAGGAAAACAGACTTTGACTGTTCGCATAATCTTCTACACCTTTTGTCTACTGCCAAAACTCAGCTTTCAGAAAACAAAAGGAAAATCAATTCCTTTGTTCTCTCCATTTCTCTAAGTCATCTGTTTCCTGAGGCTCTGAACATGTACACCCTGGTCCTGGGGGCTGTGTGGGTCACTATGCCAAGAAAGCTTCCCTCCTTTCGTGTTTTTACCCAAAGGAAAAGGAGGTAGCAGCTGCACCCAACAGACAGAGTTCCTGTGAGGATTTTAGAGGCAGCTCAGATAACCAGCCCTCCATGCATGAGGTTCTGAGAGAGGTAGGAGGGCCTAGCTTACTTGGAAACACTGAGCAAAAGCAACATGAACGCAGAAAATAGAGCTGGCAGTGTGAGCAGCCAATCAGAATGGATCATCAAAGGTAAATCCATGAGCTTTCCACTGTCAGTGCTGAAACTATACCCTGAAGGGGCGCCTGGGTGGCTCAGTTGGTTAGGCATTTATCTGACTCTTGATTTTGGCTCAGGTCACGGTCTCACAGTTTGTGAGTTCGAACCCCACATCAGGCTCTGCACTGTGCAGAGCCTGCTTGGAATTCTCTCTCCTCTCTCTCTCTACCCCTCCCAAGCACGCTCTCTCTCTCCCCCTCAAAATAAATAAACTTAAAAAAAAAAAATCATCGGTGAAACTATTCCCTGTTGTAGACGCAAGGCCAGGTGTCTAAAATATCCCCCAGTTTCAGGGTGTCTGGCTGATTCAGTGGAAAGAGCATGATCTCAGGGACCTGAGTTCCAGCCCCATGTTGGCTGTAGGGTTTACTAAAAAACAAATAAAAATTATCCTCCAGTCTCTCTCATCTGAAAAATATCCTCCCTTAACTCCCCATTTCCTCTCTCACTAGTGCTCCTATGGCTTTCCTCCTCAAAATCAAATTTTGTGTTCAGTTGTCCACACATATGTTTCTGTTTCTTCTCTTCAACTCATTCAATATGCCTTTAATCAGGGTCAATGACCTTGTCCATAAATCATAAGTCCAATGGATATTTTTTAGTCTTTATCTTGCCAAGCCTCTTAGCAGTGTTCAACATGGTTGGATACTTCCTGTTTGCAATACTCTTTTTGGCTTATGTGACACCACACCTGTTTTCCACCTATGTCTCTGACTAGTCCTTCTTTGTCTCCTCTCTTCTGTCCCCCATTTTTAAAAAATGTTTTATTATTTATTTTTGAGAGAGAGACAGAGTGTGAGCGGGAGAGGGGCAGAGAGAGAAGGAGACACAGAATCTGAAGCAGGCTCCAGGCTCCGAGCTGTCAGCACAGAGCCCGACGCGGGACTCAAACTCACGGACCGCAAGATCATGACCTGAGCCAAACTCGGGGCTTAACTGACTGAGGCGCCCAGGCACCCCTCCTACTGCCCTCTATTTAAGATGATGTTCCTCAGGACTCTGTCTTGGCCCCTCTACTGCCCCTGTGCACTCTTCCTGAGCAAATACGTCTATTCCACTGCCTCCCAAGTCTGTATCATTTGTTAAGAGTGTTCTCTTGACCTCCAGACTTCTATGTCCAACCTCCTCCTCAAGCCCATGTCCCACATCTCACACTCATTGTGAATCAAGCTGAAAGTATCTTTACACAAATTCCTCTTCATCCTATATTCCCTCCGAGGGAAAGAAGAGGCAACACCAGAGCCACCATCCAGTGGCTCAAGTCCAAAACCTGGTCATCACTTTGACACGTCCTTCTTCTTCATACCTTCTTCAGTGAGTCTGGTCAGACTCACTTCCAAAACATCTCTCTGTCCTACACACTGTCACAACCATGCTGCAAGCCACTCTCCTTTCTCCTAGACAACTGAAGTAGGCTTTGAATGGAACCTCCTGTTCCTGCTGCCAGAAGGAACTTTCTAAACCCAAAATTGGAACATGCCACCCTCCATCTTAAAACCTTTTGATGGTTTCTCACTGCCCTCAGGACCAAGTTCAGGGCCTTAGCTTAGCATTCATGACCCTGCTTGCCTAACACTCAGCCTCATCTCTTGCCATTAGTCCCTGCCGCTCTCTGCTCAGCTGCCCTGAATTGCCTTCAAAGCATCTCAAACTCACCAGGCTCTCGTTTGCCAACAGGATTTTCCACAATCTGATTCCTCTTCCTGAGCTCCTCTCTCCCAACTTCACATACCTGATCTCTCAATTTCAAGTCCCAGAGAAATGACACATCCTAGGTTGACCCTGAGCCAGGTGAGCATGTTGTGCACTGGGTAACACTCCGCACAGGTGTAATTAATGAAATTACCACAGCTGGAAAGCTGATGAGAAGCTTACCTGCCTGTGTGCTCTGTAGCCTCAAGACGAACTTGGTTTCTTGCACATAGTAGGCCCTTCATAGTTAGTGAATAAACAAGCAAGCAAACAAACAAACAAGGGGCCCCTGAACCAAGCGTGAAGGCCAAATAGGGGGTGGATCAATGAAGCTGGAACTTCAAGGTTGATAGCACACGTGGGGCAGGCCCCGTGATATCTCAACCTTTCCACAGGGTCACCTGACACCTTTTCTACCAACGGAGGTTTGTGGAGTCAGCCGGAGCTCTCCATAGGATACAGAGCGTGCGGGAAAGGAACCTCCCAACTCAGGTCATAATTAAAATCACCCCCACCTAACCTTTGTCCTTAAGGGGTAAAGCGGCCTGCTCACTCTGGCCGCCCCTGGAAGCATTAGAGATGTAGGCAGTCTGTTGGGAACTATTAAAGTTATTTCAGATGCTTTCCCCTTGGACATAAGGAGACACTTCTGTTTTTGTTTTTCAGATAGCAGGATTGGTGGGTTTGTGTACTGGGCTAGGGAAAGGCAGTGCCTGGGCTGCAGTTTCTTGCTTTTCCCGCTTGCTCTCCATTTCATTTGTAAAAACAGAGTCATAAAGGGGAAAAGAGGAAGAGGGATTAGGAGATGGTAAACAAATTGAAGGGTTCAAGAAAAAGTGAGACCATGAAGGGGTGTGGCAGCGGTGGGATTCGAACCCACGCCATCGAAATGACTGGAGCCTAAATCCAGCGCCTTAGACCACTCGGCCACGCTACCGCCCGTCGCAAGGCTTTCCGCTGAGACTATATTAGTCTAATGACGTAGTGTCTCACACTCTGTGACCCCGCCCTCTTAGCTTTGCGCATGCCCAATAGCAACCTGGATTCTCCTGCGCCTGTGAAGGTATCTTGATCTGTGGCTTCTTTCGCGGCTTTGGAATCACAGTATTTATATGATTGACAGCAATAACTATGGTCAGAATGCCACATTTAAAGGGAGAGAAGAGTTCCTGAGTGTTAAACATGAATATTCAGTCCTCACGTGTGTGCATTCGATTTGCCGTGTGCGTCGTATACTGTCTACGGCCACCAGGGGACGGTGCCGCGCTGCCGCTCCCTCCCTTGCTGGGCTGGGGGGTCCCGCGCGGAACCCTGCTATGCACAGAAGCCGGCCAGGTCCCTATCCTGCGGACTTCCCAGCCCTATTCCACGTCATCTCTGCAATCCCAGGTGGCCCCATGGCCTGGTCCCTGCCATTGCGAGGTAAGAATCACCGGTCTAGGTGAATGTCGTTACAATGTCAATGAATATTGTTACAGATTATTTGTATGTTGGTCTCCCTCAATCATAATTCTTGGCCACATCTTAGAGAGGGAGAAACTGACTCGCAGAGAGACGAAGTAACTTGTCTCAGCTGCCCCAGGCAGAGCCAGTATTCTCCAGCCTCCCAAGACCCCAGTGTTCTTCTATGCAGGCTCTTTCAGTGTTTTTTTGTTTTTAATGCAATAAGTACAGATCAAATACATAATACATAAGTACATAGCAAACTTCCATTTCCCGTCATCCGTAATTAGTTAACGTTTTGTGTATTTGCTTCAAATATTCTTAAATAAAAAATAAACTGAACTAAGCTGTAAGTAAGATTCAAGTCTCCTTTGATAGCTGCAAGTTCGATCCCCCTTCCTCCTTGCTCAGGAGTCTCAGATGCTTTTAGTTAGTCCACTTTTTCGAATTTTACCTACACATAGGCTTCTCCATTTCCTTGCATATTTAAGGAAAATAACAAAACTACAGTAAAGCTAGACAGGTGGGTGTGGTAAACTGAATAATTCCTTCACCCACCAAAGACGTCCACATCCAAATCCCCAGAACCTGTGAGTATGTTATTTTATGGGACAAAAGGGACTTTGTTGGTGTGATTAAATTAAGGATCTTCAGGTAGGGAGACTGTTCTGGATTATCCACATGGGCCCAAGGTAATCACAAGGGTCTTTAGAAGAGAGACGTAGGAATTAGAGCAGGAGACGTGCAGACAGAAACAGAGGTACCAGTGATACAGCAGCCGCAAGCCAAGGAATGAACTAGAAGCTGTTAAATGTAAGCACACGGATTCTCTCCTACAGCTTATGAAAAGGAACACAAGTGCCTGACACCTTGGTTTTTGGACTTCTAAGTTCTGGAACCGTAAAACCATTGTGTTGTTTCAATCCACTAAATTTGTGGTAATTTGTAACAGCAGTAATAGAAAACCGAAACAGTGTATAAACTGACCTGTGGGCTTGGGAACACAGCCTGAGCCTTGACCCTAGGAAAACTACTTCTCTCTGGACCTCAGTTATTTGTCTGTAGTGGTAACGGGGCGATGATGATACCCAGCTCACAGGATTGCTATGGGAATCTCATTCGTTCATTCTGCAGGTATTTCTTGAGCTCCTTCAACATGTCGGGCACTGTTCCGTGTACTTGGCTACACTGGAGTGAAGCGGAGGAAGGTTAAACGTGGTGATGTGCGTCGTGCACTCAGACTTCCCTGGCACATAGTGTGGGTGGTGTGGTGGTGGTGACTCCAGCGGCCTGAGCTCCCCACTCCCTCCCAGTACCTCAGTTTGCTCACCACCAGAGTTCTTACATGGGTGCTGACCACTTGGTGGTATTATTCCACATACATCTCCCCACCACTGCCTCCAGCTGGTATTTGGCTTTTTCTGAGGTCTATAATGGGCCCGGCTGGAATGTCGACTCCGGGAGGGCAGGTGATCGTGTCTTGTTCACCCAAAGCTATTGCCCCAGGACCTAGAACAGTATCGGCAATAAGACTCTTCCTTATACTGGTGGTTTTGCATCTTTGGTCGAGGCCGCTCCCTCTTGCTATGTGGGCTTTGACGAAGTCAGAGGCAAATGCTTCTGGGCTGGACCTGCCCAGCATGAGAGCTAGCTCGTAGATCTTTTGTCTGAACGTAGCCAGACTGTGGTCTCTTCTTCTGGAAGATCACCTGTGGCCACAAGCAGGAAACAGAGACCTCTTCAGGTTATCTACCGCCACCCCCAAACACACACCCATCCCTGTTGTGACTCCCATTTGCCGGGAGCAACCTTTCTTCACCCCAGCTCTCTCTCTCTCTCTCTCTCTCTCTCTCTCTCTGATAACTTAATTCAAGTGAACATTAATCTTGCACCTACTAGACCTGATCAGGCAAAGAGCAGGTCTTCTGGGAGGAGTTTCCAGATACCCTCGGGCCAAGAGGTGCTTCTTCAAAAGAACAAAAATCCAGGGGAAGCAAGGCCATGAGCTCATCTGAGCATTTCTCCCCCCCCCCCCCGCTGGCCCGTGTGGCCTCCCACAGACTTGCTGACCCGGCTTCTCCGGTGATTTGTGTCTTCAAGGGTGCCGCTTGAGAGAGGTCAGCTTCTGTGCAACGCCAGCCCCAGCACAGCGAGGGTGGGGAGGCCACAGAACCCAAAGCAGCTAGACTGCTTCATTTTGAGGTTTTGTTTCATTTTGGTTTTTGTTTTGGTTTGGAGTGACGTTTCAAAATAACGTTTGTAAAAGTAATATATGTTCCTTGTTGAGACTCGAGCAAAGAAAGAAAAGCAAAAATGAAATAAAATCACCTTGAATTTCTCTACCCAGTTAAACTCTGTCAGCGTTTTGCTAATGGAAAGTGCTGAGTCTTGATCTCAGAGTTGAGTTTGAGCCCCAGCCCCACCTAGGGTGTAGAGATTTTTTTTTAAACCTTGAAAAAAAAATAGGGGGTACCTGGGTGGTTCAGTCAGTTAAGCGTCCAACTTCGGCTCAGGGGATGATCTCCTGTCTCTTTCTGGCTTCTGTGCCGACAGCTTGGAGCCCGGAGCCTGCTTGGGATTCTGTGACTCCCTCTCTCTCTGCCCCTCCCCCACTCGCACTCTGTCTCTCCCTCGCTCTCTCAAAAAGTAAATATTAAAAACATTTTTTAAATTAATCCTAAAAAATAAATTTGAAATGTAATGTAATGCATGCCGGTTGTAATTTTTTTTTCAAATGTTATATCATATGTATAAAGTTGGAGGGAAGTTCTCTTCCTCACCATCGCCGTCCTTTACAACTGAATCCCCACAGCTCTGGCAGGAGCTCTTTACCCTGTAAAGAGTGACCTTCCAGATCTTTTCCTATGCAGATGTGTGTAAATGCCCCACTCTGTTCCTGGGGTTTGCTTTGCACAAGGCAAGGGGAGAAATGCACCACCCAAAAGACCCAAGTGTAGTCATTTTGTGTGAGTCTTCCTATAGCTACACTTGGGCTATGCCTTGGTTCTGTGATGCACTTCATTTTTTATGCCCAGGAGGCCGGGGACCTTCTGAGCCAAGGAAGTGCGCCAAGGAGGACTTTCAAGCTACTGCTTTAAAGCATCTCACTGTGGTTCCCGAAAGTTGGGAGACAGGATTTTGTAGGGCAAAGAAACTACTGTATATGATACTACAATGGTGGGTACATGTCATTAGACATTTGTGCAGATTCATGGAATGTACAACACCCAGAGCGAACCCTAGTGTTGACAATGGACTTGGATGATAATGATGTGTCAGTGTAAGTTCACCACTTGTAACAAATGTACCGCTCTGGTGGGGGACATTGATGACAGGGAGGCCGTGCCTGTGTGGGGACAGGGGAGATATGGGAAATCTCGGACCTTCCGCTCAGTTCTGCTGTGAACCTAAAATCGCTCTATAACCGCCGCGGTCGCAGGCTCCTACGGACGGGAGATCTGAGCCTTTAACACTTGAGAACATTTCCCTTCTGTGGCATATGGGGCTAGGGTGGTTCTCCATCCTCTCTGAGCCTCTGTGAGGGTTCTACCCATCTCCTGGAAGGTGAGAACAGCCATGTATCCTCGACGGGGCTAGTGCGCGTAGGAGCTGGGCTACTGCTCCTGGTGACCTTTCTTCTGCTGCCACACCCCGAAGCACCGTGGTGAGATGGAGACTCCATGAGCACTTTGGGGGGGGGGAGGGGGGGGTTAACACCTCTAATGTGATGTGATTCACATGCCGTACAATATCCCCATTTATTTATTTGCTTATTTTAAAGAGAGAGTACCTGAGCAGAGGGAAGGAGAGAGAGAGAGAAAGAGAGAGAGAAAGGGAGAATCTTAAGCAGGCTCCACACTCCATGCAGAGCCCGACGCGGGGCTCAATCCCACCACCCTGGGATCATGACCTGAGCTGAAATCAAGAGTCAAATGCTCAATCCAGTGAGCCACCCAGGCACCACTATACCCATTTAAAGTGTATAATTCAGGTTTTGTTTTTGTTTCAGTATATTCAAAGTTTGCAACCATCACCATGATTACTAATTTTAGAACATTTTCATAGCCCCCAAAAAGAAACCTCACACCCTTTTGTAGTCACTGCCCATTCTCCCCAAACTCCCCTCCCAGCCCCAGGCAACCAATAATCTACCTTCTGTCACTTTGAATTTCCCCAATCTGGACATTTTATATCAATAAATTTATATAGTAAATTGCCTTTTGTGACTAGCTCCTTTCGCTTAGCATAATGGTTTTTCCTTAAAGATTTAATTTTTAAGTAATCGCTACACCCAATGTCGGGCTCGAACCCACAACCGCAAGAATAAGAGTCGCACGTTCCACCAACTGAGCCAGCCGGGCGCCTCTTAGCATAATTTTTTTAAGGTTCATCCACGTTGTAGCATGTGTCAGTGCTTCATTCATATTTACTGCCAAATAATATTTCGTTGTATGGATATACCACATTTTAATTACCTGTTCATCAGCTGATGGATAGTCGGGTTTCACATTTTGGCTATTATGACTAATACTGTTCTGAACATTCATGTATCAGTTTTTGTGTAGGCATATGTTTTTATTTCTCTTGGGAATGGAATTGCTGGGTTGTATGGTAACCCAATGTTTAATTTTTTGAAGCAAATGTTTTCAAAGTGGTTAAACCCAAAGGGTTTTCTTTGAGTGGTAAAAGCTCTCTATATATTCTAGCTACGAATCCCTTATGAGATACAGGATTCGTCAATATTTTCTCCCATTATCTGAAATGTCTTCTCACTGTCTTTTTTTTTTTTTTTTTTTTTTAAGTATTGTTGAGTCACAACCACACAGTATTACCTTAGCTTCAGGTGTGTCTTTTCACTTTCTTGATGGTATCTTTTGCATCTTGTGGGTTATTGAGTCCCTTACTCTGGACTCCTCTGGTGGGAAAGGGGGAAAAAAACCAACTCCCTGTCGGTGAGAAGAGGGATTTTTCCAATAGAGGCGGGGATTTTGTCCCTCAGAGCTTGAAGAGGAGATGGCTGCCTCTGTGACAGAAAGAGGGGCAGGCTTTAGGACAGGGGAGCAAGGCTTGGAACTGGAGTGGGCCAATGAAGAGTGCCCTGGGAAGGGTTTATTCTTCCTCTTGGATACTGTAACATTGCTAGTATGGTTTAATGTTTTCCGTCCTCTATTTAATTCTTGTTACCCCAAACTTTTCAGTAAAGTCTGAACAACTTTGTGTGATGGTTACAGGAGGTGATCAAGGACCGAGTAAAAACCAAGAATGGTTCTGACCCACATCTCCTTGCTGAGGCCACCCAGGCACTGTCTTCCTAAAGCTACTGGAAGCGATGCCTACTTTTCCTTCAGAGCCCGGCTCAAATGCCATTTCTTCAGAGAAGCCTTTCTGAGCAGGTTTGCCTTATAATCTCTCCTTGTTGCCCATACCTCTCGCTCCTGGCACACCTGGAGGTTTATAATGGTATGATGGAATAATGACTATGAGAGAAATTGCTGTTCTCCCATTTCTTACTCCATTAGTTCTCCGAAGGCAGGCCTTTCCCCCAACTCCTAGCACAATACTTGGCCCACAATAGGGGCTTAATAAATTTTTGCCATGAGAATGAATGTCCAGAAACCCTAGGCTTAAATCCTATTAGCTTAACAACTCTCTGGAAAAGAGATTCTCGTTTTCATGCTTGTTAGAAAATATGCAGATAAGTATCTCATTGGCCTGACTTGGGTCACATGCTCATGCCAGAACCAATCAGTGTGGCTAAAAGGATGAAATGTGCTGATTGGCCAGGTCTTCTCGTGTGTTCACACTTGGCCGCACGTCAGTGGGAAGGGCCATCCTCACAAACTGAGAATAGGGTGAGCTGGTTTCCTGAGGACAAATCAAGATCCTCCTGCAAAGAAGGGGACTTCTGGGCAGAGAAAAATTACAGAGGCTCAGAGGAGTTAAATAACTTGCCCAACACCACTCAGAGCTTTAAGTAGTTAAGTAATGCAGTCTTGGTAGGTTTTTTTTTTGTTTTGTTTTTTGTCTGGTTTTGGACTTGGACAGAGTAGCTCAGACTCTGTTCCTGCCCAGCGTTCCCACCGTCAGAATTTCAGGTGCAATTTTGTCTTGCCAAAAGCCAGTTTTCCCAAAACATCAAACCAAAATATCTACTGGTTCTGGTATTTTCCAAAACTTGTAGTACAGAGGCCAGAGGCTACAACACTCAGTGATAGGTTTCAAGACCATTTCATTTTATTCATCCCCCCCCCCCCCACCTTATGAGATGCTGCCATATGTCATCCCCCTTCCTCAAGCCACATAAACTTGAACCTGCTCCCTACAGAGGCCATGGCACCTGGTAAGCTGAAGGCCTTTGCTCTCTCAGGGGAATCTGAATTTTCAGGGACCTCAAAAACTGAAGAGTCAAGGCTTAGGGACAGGACACTTGAGGGGCCAGTGTATACTCATGCCTGGGTCAAATCCTGGCTCTGCCATTGACTGTGTAACCTTGGGAAAGTCCTTTAACCTGTCTCAGTCTGTGTATGAAGTGGGGACAATAAGAGCATTGGGATGGTAATCAAAGAGCTAATCCTGTAAAGCAGTTACCTACCACAGTCACTTGCACAAAGTGAGTGTCCTGTAAAAATATCAGCGCCTACTACATCCCCCCATATACCAAAGCAAGCGTTACATATGACAGGTGGCTCTTGACTACAAAAACATGTTCACAAGCTAGTGTCACCCAGGGAAAGGAGCAAGAGAAAGGAGTCACTCTTCCTTAGAAAAATGTGAATATACCTACATGTATACCCAGATATCGTCTGTCTCTGGTCTGCCTGCACCTGTGGTCTCTGTGTTTGCTGGGCCTCACCTGAGCAAAGACTCAGCATGCCCTCCAGCTCCTGTAATATAGATGCCCTTTGGCAAGAGGAGCCACCTTAGAAATCTCTTGGGCAGGGGTGCCTGGCTGACTCAGCTGGAGGAGTGCACCACTCTTGATCTTGGGGTGGTGAGTTTGAGCCCCATGTTGGTATTAGAGATTACTTAAATAAGTAAAACTTAAAAAAAAAAATCTATGTAAGCCTCAGTTTTATGATCTGTGAAATAGAGCTAATGCAACCTACTCACAGGGTTGGTGTGAAACTGGAATGAGATAAATCACTCAATAAATATCACTTATTATTTTTATATCTGAAATTATATCTGAAATAAGAGCTGTGCAATTTCTAAAAGTTTATTAGAAAAGTATCTGGAAGGATATAGTATCAGCATGTTCACAGTAGTTATCACACGTTTTGTATCCTTTCTTCTTTATGGCTTTCCATATTTATCCATTCATTCCACAGGTGTTTATTAAACAGTTACTATATGCCGAGCCCTGAGAGTTAGGAATACGGCAATTTACTGGAATGGCAAGAAACGTCTACAGGGGATACTAATCAAATAATCGCACAAATAGCTGCAATTGTCGTAAGTGCCTACGTTTTAACAAAGAAGAAATCAGGGGAAAAAACAATTTCGGATAAAAATATTTTAAGCCTTCACATGGAGACTCAAACAATGAGATGGATTTCTAGAGATTTTGGAAAGGACTTCTCGAATTACCCACCGGGAGGGCGCCCCTTTCGCGGGTGGGTGCTAGGACCGCCCCCCACATTAGGTCCGGACGCCGTGTAGTCAGCAGGCGGGGAGGTTGGCATTCAGCGCGGGTTGTGCACTGGGGCCTGGAGACTTGCGTGGCGGCTGCAGGAGCGGTGACCGCCACCGGGGGGCGGGCACGTAAGTGCTGCGCGGTGCGCCCGGCGGGCCAGAGCCCCGCCCCTGCCCGCCGGCTGGTGCCCCAGCCCCGCTCCTGCCGGGATCCGACGTCCGTTTCCCTGCGCTGCAGCTGCCCCAGCTCCGCCGACTGTCGCCGGCGCTCCCGCCCCCGACACGCGTCCTCAGCGCCCCGGGATCGTTCCAGCGGCCCATCGCGCCCCGGGATCGTGCCGGCGGCCGCCGCGCCCCGAGATCTATCCAACCGCCCTGCGCAGCCCTCTCTGCCTCCCAGGAGCGCCTGCCGGTGCGCCCTGCTCGCCGCTCCCCGGGACTTTCGGGGGGCCCGCCCGCCCTGCACCCTGGAGCACCGGGCCGCGAGCCTCTGCCAACTCCTCTGGTTCTTCGCGGCCGTGGGCAGCGGCTGCGGTGCCTGTCCGCCCGAAGGAGGTAAGTGCGGGCCGCGTGTAGCCAGGCGGATGGGGGACCGGGATCCGGCGCTGCAGGCCTGGCGCGCCCGGGTGCACCGGCTCCCGGAGCGCGCTCGGTCCGAGCCTGGAAGTGGGGCGGAGGCGGCGCAGAGTGTGTGAAGCGCTTCTTCTGTGGGTTCAACTCTTTGGGACTCTGTGTTTGCTTCTGTAAAAGCGGGGAGTCATGCAGATTAACGGCAGTGTCTGTTGGGAAAACACTTGGCACGCCGTCGGCAGGGAGAGGCAGTTTGGGGGCCTCCGCCCCGGGCTCCTCAGAGCCCGTAGAGGGTGGGGGCGGTGCTGCCTTCCTGTCTCCTGCGGGGCCCCGAGCCGCATGCCCTACCCTGGCTCCTGAACAAGAGGCCTGAATTCCTGGAACCCCGAGGACAGCGTAGACGCGCCCTTGCTGTATTGTTGACTGCGGGAGGGAGTTTGGGTGTTGGCAGGCTCCGCCGACATGTGCGCGGAGGGCCGGGCATTGATAGGCGAGTGGAGGCGCGGGGGTGGAGGCCTCTTGGGTAAGTCCCGGCCTAGATCCGCCAGCACCCGGGCGGAGGACTGAGGGGAGCCAGCCCGGCTGCGCCCTTAGTGTGACAGATGGGCCGCGTGGGAAGGGGCCGCTACATGTGCTGTGGGGACACTCTGGGAGCCTGACTTCTGGGCCCTTGGCCCGGGACGCTGCTTGCCTGGGGCCACGGTTTCAGCCAGGAAGTGGAGTGACATAGTCCAGCCCTATGATTTTATAGAGGAGGAAACCGAAGCCCAGGGTTGTCTAACAGCCAACTAATGCGCAAAAGGGACTAAGCGCGGACCCTTAGAGCAAGCAGGTGGGAGCCAGTTGTGCCCGCTGTGTGGAGGTGCGTGGAGGGGGGAGGTTACTGGGAGGCTTCCTGGAGGAGGTGATGTTTGAGCTGATTTGGAAAGGATGCCTGTGGAAGGAGGTAGGGTTTAGAGATAGCGTATGCACACATTCATTCCTTTGTTCATGTATTAACTCAACAAATACGATAAAGCTTCTAGACGATGTGGATTCAGGTGTGACACAGTTGGGATGGCCATCCTCCTTTGAGTTCCCTTCTCAAAGAGGGGTTTGCAGGGGTCAGGGGAGGCAGAAAGTCAGAGCCTAACGATCACTTAAAGTGGTTTCAGATTGTGTAGGATCGATTGTGTACATTCTGCGATGTACACTTTCTCTCTTTGGTGCTTTCGGTGAGGGCACACTGCTTTTTGGCTGATTGAGGATGTAGCCCTGAGTTTATTTTAAACCGTTTTTAATGTATAATATGGCAGAGATGGCGATTAGTCCCCTCTTCCAGGGGTATCACCTGACTGAATTTCCCAGGCTCCCTTACAGTTTGGTGGGCTGTGTGACTGCATTTTGGCTGATGGGATGTGAGCAGAAATGGCGAGTGCCCCTCTGGAGCTTGAACCCCAAAAACCTCCCGCCCCCTCTGTCCACATTTACCAATGGAGTTGGAGGGCTCTGAGGGCCTAGGAGAGGGCAGAGCTACCAGACGGGAGGAGTCTGGGCCCCTGAATGACTGTGGAGCAGAGCCCCACCCCCCTTTCTGCCTCCCTTGGGGGTCCATGTCTGCTGAAGGGAATGGGGCTCCAGTAAGCTCTTTGGAAGGTCTGGGGCTGTGCGTGGGGTTTGTTGGCTGTGGCCTTTGCATCCGGGTGATCTGGCTGGGCTGTTTCCCTGGGGAAGGGCGTCTTTAAGGCCTTTTTTCTCACACTGGTCAGATTCCCCAAAGAAGTCTTGTCCAGTCTTTGGCAGGATTGACAGCCAGTTGCCGGGACACGGAGAACATTGTGGGAGAAAATGGAAGGTCAACGGCAGAAACTTGGATTTGTTCAAGCTCCTTCTCTAGGAATCACTCTTTCTGACCCAGCTCTTAAAGCTGAAGCAGAAAAAAAATTGATGGTTGGGACTATATCCAAAGTAATGGCTGGACTGATTAAAAAATAAAAGTTTTGTGTTGGAGAGATCAGTTCTGCTGACCAAGAAGCTGCAGACTGTTCCCTTAGTAAACTGAGAATATTCTAGAAGAAGGTGATTATGGTGGCCACCACAGGATGAAAGCGTTTTTTGTTTTGTTTTTGAGAGAGAGAGAGAGGAGAGCATGTGAGTGGGGGAGAGGGACAGTGTGTGTGTGTGGGGAGAGAGAGAGAGAGAGAGAGAGAGAGAGAGAGAATCTTAAGCAGGCTCCATGCTCAGCATGGAGCCCGATGTGGGGCTTGATCCCACGATGCTGGGATCATGACCTGAGCCAGAATCAAGAGTCAGAAGCTCAACCAACTGAGCCACCCAGGTGCCCCTAAAGTGCCTTGGGTATTTGTTGCTGGATTGAACCCTTGTAGACAAGACTGATGGGCACAAGCAGAAGGCTCTGAACAAAGGAAACAGCGAGTTACTAACATGCTGATGATAAAATAGGAGATGACGGTCTCTGGGTCCCCAAAACCCTAGGGCTAGGAACACCCAGAGAAGCATTTCAAATGGCTAGAAAGTCAGAGGGGTGGACAAGTGTTCAGATCTTCAGCTGTGACACTTTCTCGCCCTAGCAAGGACTCCACAGGTGGAGTCAGCTGAGGAGAATTTCTCTAGGCCATTGGTTCTGGAACTTAACTGCACATTATCAGAACCACCTGGTGAGCTTGTTTAAACACAGATTGCTGGGCCCACCTCCAGAGTTTACTTCAGTGGGACTGGAGTGAGGCCCGAGAATCGGAAAATACCATGTTCTGCTGCTGCTGCTACTGGTGGTCCCATGACCACACTTTTAGAAGGACTGATGTAGCAAGTGATGGCGAGTAAAAGCCCTGGATTCAGCCCACACTGTCTTCACACCCAACTACCCCACTTTCTAGCCATGTGATTTTGGGGAAGTCACTTAACCTCTCTGTTCCTCAGTTTCCTTGTCTGTAGGATGAAGCTAATAGTGCCTACCTCCTGGGCTTCAGGGGAGGCTCCCTGGAGGAGGCGGCATCTAAACAGAGCTGAAGGATGAGCAGAACAGTTGGCCACGGAGGGCAGGCCTGGCTGTGTGCCAGGCAGAGGGCACAGGGAATGGGGAACCTGTGTCCTCCAGGGAACTGAGAGGAACTATGGTGTAAGTGCTTTGTAAGTGACACCAAAATGCTGCAAATCTGTTCTGTGCTACGTGTCTCAGGGCAGGATTGCAGTTGAGGGAGAGTTGACCAGGTTGTGGAAAATGGGCTGCCTGGAAGCAGCGCCAGTTACTCCTGCCCACATTCCATTGGCCCGAATGCAGTCACATGGCCCCGCCTAGATGCACAGGATGCTGGGAAATGTAGTCCGTGGTGGGGCAGGGGAGCACAAATCTGTGGTGGAGAGCTAGCTGTCTATGCCACAGCAGCTTTTTATGGCCCTTGGCCACCTCTCTTACCTTTCCTTCCCTGCTTACTCTGCTCCGCTTTGTAGGATGAGTGAATTTTACAGATGAGGAAGCTGCGGTTCAGAGAGGTTAAGTAATTTGCCTAATGTCACTCAGCTAGTAGTGGCAGAGACAGGACTTGAACCCAGGTCTATTTGTCCTCAAAGCCTGTTGGTCCAGATCGTAGTCCTGGGTGCTTTTTAAGGGCCTCCCTATGATCCAGGTTTTCCTAATCAGGATCTCAGCCATGTCTCAAGCTAACTAAGCCCCAGATGCCTTGTAATTATAATGGCATAGTCCCTCCACTCCATGCCTGCACTGCCCATGATCTCCATAGAACTTGCCATCTTTTCTCTAATTACTCATTCATGCAACATGCATTTACATAGAACCTGCTGTGTGCCAGGCATTGTGCTCTTGGCTCGGAGCTGGCGAGGAATAAGACACAGCCCCTTTTGTTCCAAACGTTCACATGGTTTGGCCACCGAGAGGCTATGTAAACACAGAGTTCCCCTGAGAAGTGAGACACGCTGGATCCCTGGTCTGACCTGCCAGGAGTACAGAGTGTCCCGGGTACATGAGAAGGGTGCCCAGCAAATGATTAAAAATTAAATTCAAGCTCTCTTGTGCATTTTGTAAACCGAAGCTATAATGACAATATTATGTGCTTAGTATTCTAAAATGTGTTTTTCTGATTTTTAAAACAATAAAATTGCCTTTGCTCCATGACAGTTTTATATGCACAAAGCACGGCGTATGTGCCGCAGGGATCTTTTTATGAGCCTCAGCGGAGCAAACGTTGACTTCTCTCCTTGGGTTCAGCCGCGGGGTGCTGTTCTCATCAGTGAGTAAGTTTATTTCTTCAGTTCAAAAGAAACACCAGGACCGGTATGCATGGAGATCTGCTTTTAAAGAGGAGAGGAGGGGGAGTGGGTCAAGAGAAGCTCCTCGAGCTTCCGCCAGAATCATTCTAAAGTGGGGTTTCTCGGAACTATTAACATTCTGAGCTGAATACTTCTGGGTTGTGGGGCCTGTGCTGTGCACTGTAGAGTGTCTAGCAGCATCCCTGGTGCACTCGGTACACTATTCACTAGATACCAGGTGTACTCGGAGGGTTGTGACAACCAAAAACATCTCCAGACGTTGCCAAAATGTCTCCTGAAGGGGCAAAAGTGCCCCAGTGTTTAGGGCCACTGTTCTAGGCTACATTTGTTTTCCATTGCTCCTACAGCAAATCACCACACGCTTAACACAAATTTCTTATGGTTCTGGAGGTCAGAAGTTCAAAAGTCAAGGGGCACCTGGGTGGCTCACTCAGTCGGTTGAGTGTCTGACTTTGGTTCAGGGCGTGACCTCACGGTTTGTGAGTTTGAGCCCCGTGTCGGGCTCGCTGCTGTCAGCACAGAGCCTGCTTCAGATCCTCTGCTTCCCCCTCTGCCCCTCCCCTACTCACGCTCTCTCTCTCAAAAATAAAAATAAAACATTTTTAAGAAGTTCAAGGGGCACCTGGGTGGCTCAGTTGGTTAAGCGGTCGACTTCAGTTCAGGTCATGATCTCGCGGTTCATGAGTTCAAGCCGTGCTTCGGGCTCTGTGCTGACAGCTTGGAGCCTGGAGCCTGCTTTGGATTCTGTGTCTCCTTCTTTCTCTGCCCCTCCCCTGCTTGCTCTCTGTCTCTCTCTGTCTCTCTGTCTCTCAACAATAATAAACATCAAATTTTTTTTCACGTTCAAAAGTCAAGGCACAGCAGGGCTAAGTTCCTTCTGGAGACTCTAAGAGAAATCTATTTCCCTGCCTTTTTCAGCTTCTAGGGACCGACTGCATTTCTTGGCTTGTGGCCCCATTCTCCATGTTCAAAGCCAGCTGCATAGCATCTTCAAATCTTTCTCTAGGACCCCTGCTTCCATTATCATGTCTCTTTAGCTCTGACCCTCCTGCCTCCTTTTTATAAGGACCCTTGTGATTATATACAGTACATTGGATTTTCAAGGAGAATCTCTTCATCTCAAGATCACATCCCCAGGGTGACTTTTACCATGTAAGGGAGCATAGTCACAGATACTGGAGATTAGGATGTGGACATCTTCTGGAGGGCCAGTTTTCTGCCCACCACATAGAATGTTCAGCCTCTGGGTATAATGGAAATGCTTCTGGAGAGCCTGGCAGGAGGGAAGTGACTTAGGGAGTGGGGCTTGGGGGGTGGTCACACTAACAGCCAATACTTTTGAGCTCCAGGTCTCTGTCAGGCATTACATGCCGGATCTCACTGACTCCTCAAACATATCCAGGGGTTGGTATTGTTGGTCCTCTGTTTCACAGATGAGGACACCACCTAGGGGAGACGTTCTAGAAGGAGTAAAAATTTGAGCTGGATTTTGAAGGGAACCAAGGGTTTTGGCAGCAGGTAGGAGAGGCGTTTCAGAAAGAGGGCCCGTGGGGTGCCAGGGGCAGGGAGGTGGGAGCTTGGTGTGAATGGTTCTTCAGGGCAGGGCAGGTGGGTGTAGACATCTGCAAATCAGTCCTTTTATCCTGACATTCTCATATAAAGTCTCTCATTTTTCGGGGCGCCTGGGTGGCTTGGTCGGTTAAGCGTCCGACTTCGGCTCAGGTCATGATCTCACGGTCCGTGGGTTCGAGCCCCGCGTCGGGCTCTGTGCTGACAGCTCAGAGCCTGGAGCCTGTTTCAGATTCTGTGTCTCCCTCTCTCTGTGACCCTCCCCCGTTCATGCTCTGTCTCTCTCTGTCTCAAAAATAAATAAACATTAAAAAAAAAAAATTTAAAGTCTCTCATTTTTCCACAATAGTTTAAATATTTTTTCATGAGCACCTACCACATGCTGGGGTTATAGACATTAATAAGACACCGACATGAGCTCTTCACCTCTGTTACTATCCCCACCCTCAGTAAATAAATAAAACCCAGCCCAGAAAGGTATTTGATTAGCACCATTGAGTCCTGCCAGGGCCAGGTGCTGTGGGGGACACAGACTCCAGGAAGGCTCAGCTTACCCTTAGGACAGCACTTTGGCTCCTAATGGGGAAGCTGGGATTCAAACCAGGCCCTGCAGCTGCAGAACACAGCTTCTCAGCCCCTATTTTGGCTTTGATTTTTATTAAATTTTTCCACCAGATTTATCGAGATATAATTGACAAATAAAAATTGTACGTATTTAACGTGTCCAACATGATGGCTTGGTATACATATGTGTTGTGAAATGATTACCACAGTGAACCTAATTAACATCTTTATCGACTCACATAGTTACTTAAGTTTTTTATGTTTGTGTGAGAATAATTAAGATCTTTTCTCAGGGCACCTGGCTGGCTCAGTCTGAAGAGCATGGGACTCTTGATCTCCAGGTCTTGAGTTCAAGCCCCACTTTGGGTGTAGAGATACTTACATAAACTTTAGAAAAATCTATTCTCTCAGCGAATTTCCAGTATACAGTAGAGTATTACTAACTATAGTCGCAGAGCTGTACATTACATTCCCAGGACTTACTCATCTTGCACAACTGAAACTTTGTGCCCTTTGACCAACATCTTCCTATTTCCTCCACCTCCCAGCCCTGGACAACTACCATCTGACTTTCTGTTTTTATGACTTTGGTGTCTTTGGGGGTGTTTTTGTTTTGTTTTGTTTTGTTTTGTTTTTCGTGAGATCACAAAATGTTTGTCTTCCTATGTCTGGCATATTTCACTGAACATAATGTCCTCCAGGTTCATTCATGTTTTTGCAAATGGCAGGATTGCCTTCCTTTTTTTAAGACTGTATAACATTCCATTGTATATGTACGCCAGATTTTCTTTATCCATTCATCCATCTCTTAGGTGGTTTCCATACGTTGACTATTGTAAATAATGCTGCAGTGAACACGAGAGTGCAGATGTGTCTTCAAGATAGTTTTTCCTTTCTGGTTTGAAGGAAACTGAGGACTCCTGCTACAGCCCAAGATACCCTTGGAACAAGCCGGGGGTGCAGCCCAGGGCATCCTGCCCCTGCTCACCCCTCCTCCCCAAGGTACCCCATCACAAGCAGGCTGTCACTTCTTTGCCCAGCAGTTCCTGTCATTGCCAGATAAGAGTCCATGTCGAGTACATAGCCTGGCACCTGGGACACCGGAAGCTGTCTACATGTGTTACTTATCTGTCTCATTTCAGTAAAAATTACGCATCTTCCATAGGAATGAAAGTATCTTCCTCTTTCTTATCACTCATTTGCAGCACAAAAGCCACATCTTTGCTTATCTCCCTTGGTGAGATGAACTCATGCTAACCTGTAAGAAACCCATAGCTCCTTCTGCTTGGTGGAATAAGACAGCATAATTGGCATGAGATCTAAAGGAACCAGGAGAGGACCTGCCAGTCTGGGAGTGGTGGAGTGTGGAAGGGAAGTGGGAAGTTAGAGGGAAGCTCAAGTCTCATTTATCACACCAGGAAATCAATATATAAGGACCCAAATAGGCAAAGTAAGAAATGGCAGAGAAACCATGTTATTTAGGGATGTGGCAGTATCTACCTGAAGTAACATCTAGAATAATTGGAAGTGGTTGCCTCTGGAGGTGGGAAGCAGGGCTGTCCTGTCCTCTTGCAAAGGTTGTAAACTAAAGTTGAGCAGTACCCCACCTGTACCGTTATACACCATGGACTCAATAGGAAAATGCCGTTATTTTTAACCATGGGCTTTACTGAAACTTTTTTAATTATAAGAAATAATACACAGTGGCTCTAAGTGCTGGCTGGGTTTTGGACTCTTCATAATGCAGGTGAGAAAAACCTGTGTATAATCAGCTAAGTCATCCCCAGACCCCCTAAAAAGGGGCAGTGTCAGGCATGTTTGGATTCATGGTCTCAAATGATATCACCACTATTTGTTTCTCTAAATCTCTTGTTCTGCTTTCTGCCAATCGTCACCTTTGTTCTCTGGTGGCCTCAGCCCTGTCTCTGATTCACATCCTACACAAACGGATGCTCTTCTCTAGTCTCTCAGACTGAAACCCCAGGCTTACCTGGGATTGGGCCAGATTGGTTAGCTTGAGTCACATGCTCACCTGTGAGCCAATCACTGTGGCCAGGTGCCTGAATGCTGTGATTGGCTTAGACCTGGGTCATGTGACACACCCTGTTCCTTGATGGTGCATCTCCAATCACAGAACATGGGAGCGGGGGGAGGGACAGATCCTGGAACAGAAACAGGTGTGTGACCCAAGGTGGCCCCCAAATCACCCTGTTTGCCGCGGTGCAATTGACGACCCGGTGGGTTCTGCCGTGCTGGGCATGTGGCAGTGTGTGTGCGCTGGCCACATCACGTGGACAATATCGGCTCTGGGATGCTGACTCCTGGGAGTGGCCGGCAGTTCACTTCTACAGGTAGCGAGGCGGCCCTGGGTGGGGGGCGGGAAGGGAACCCCAAGGAAGACCAGAGGTCACTGTGGCCTGGCCCACAGGCCTTGACCTGGACATTGCAAACATTGTTTTCTGTCCCAGCCACTGCCAGAGGAACCTTTTATAGCGAGACGCAGTAAGAGCAGTGGTTCTCTGGCCAGAGTCTAAAATAGCCTGTTCCCCGAGGACCCCTGAAGAAGCTTGGCTTGGCTGCTAACCAGGTATCCAGGTTACCAGCGTGGCTGGGACCCAAGGTTCAGCCCCCTTTACTTAGGATAATAAAAATGGTGATGATGATAATAGTTCTGTGTCTTAGTGCTTGCTCTGTGCGAGTGCTGTGAGGTTAACGGTGAGAATACTGCCTCCCGCATTATCGCAAGGAAGCTAAGGCTTGAGAGGTAATGTTACACAGCTAGTAAGAGCAGAGTGGGGGCTTGAAGTTGGGTCTGACTCAGAATTCCACCCAACTACCTCTCTATACAAATATTTTCCCAGGGTGTGTCAGGGACTCGGAGGGGAAGATGTGGGTTCCAGAGCAAGGGCAAAGGAAACCTTCCAGAGAATCCTGATGTCTTAGCTGGGGTGCTGCTCTTGGTCTCAGCCTCTTTGCCAACAGGAGCAGGCCCCTGTGGGCCAAGGGAAGCCCAAGTCGGATGGAGATTCCTGGGAGGCCGGGGCTCTGGCTGGTGTTGGCACAGGCATCGTGGGGCTGAGTTATGGGCCATTGAGGGCTCCTTGCCTGCCTAGGGGAATCCGGCAGCCTCCAGGGCCCAGTCTTCCTGGACGAATGTGGGAGTAGTTGCCAAGTCTGGACTCTGGACTAAGGCCTTGGTTTTCCCAGGCTGATCCTATCCAGGCATTGACTTGTCGTAAGAGATGTGATGTGACTTTTTGGGGGAGAGATGGGGTTACTGGACTAGACAGAATTAGCAAGTAGTGTGGGGGTGGATTATAGTAGATATTATAAGTTGAGATAGTCAAGTCTGAAGATTGTGAGTCCAGGGCTGTTATACTGGCCCATGATGGAAGATAATGCTGCCCCAGGCTCCCTCTGTCTCATGGATCTGCCATCCACAGCATATGGTTTCTTCTTCTTGGTTAAATATAGCTGCTTGAGTTCCAGCCATCACACCTCCATTCCAGCCAGCAGGAAGGAGGAAGAGTCCAGAAGGGCACACTCCCTGCCTTTAAAAACTCTTCCCTAAAGTTGAAAACAGCCCTTCTGTTTATATCTGCTTGGCCAGAACTTGGACACATGGTCACACCTAATTGCAAAGGAATCTGGGAAGGAAACTGGGAAGGAATCTGGGAAGGAAACTGCAAAGGAATCATGGTCACACCTAACTGCAAAGGACCTTATTTTGAGTGGCCATGTGTTTAGCCAAAAAACCAGTGGTTGTTATTAAGGAGAGAACAGCTGTTGGGGGACAGTTTGCAGGCACTGTCACAGCTGCCTTAAGAGCAAATTTATGACAACGGAAAAACCATAAAACATCCTCGCTCAGTTCTGGAATACGCATCACGTGCCTGCTGAGTGCAAGGCGCTGTGCCAGGCAGGGTCGCAGCTGCTTGTCTGCAGCTCCTTTTGTTTCCCAGGGTCAAGGAGAATGTCGGGTCTGTGGCTCTGGTCATAATTACCCTGTGAACTGGCTCTGGAACGTCAGGCCACTTCCCCTCCCTCAGCTCCCCTCACAAATGGGGACGTCAGCGAGCTGAATTAGTTTAGTCCAGGTCATCAGCGGCACAGCTGGGGTTTGTACCTGCGAGCAGGCTCTTAGCCCCTGGACTACACTGCCTGGAAGCCTGTGGGCTGAAGCTGAGGTTCTGGCCCCTCCCCAGCACCATCCCAGCCCCCAGAGGCCAGTGACCGGGCTGGGTCCCCTGGCAGCCCCAGACACCACCCTGCCTTGGTCAGCAGAGGTTCTGGCCAAGGGCTGACGGGGGCAGAGCAGGAGCTGGGGCTGGGAGTGGCCGAGAGGGGGAGGAGTGGGCCCAGGGCCCAGGGCAGGTTTTGGTAACCAGCAGGGTCAGGTGGTTCAGGCATTGGCTCCTGACCGTGACTCTGTCCTGCCCACAGGGTAAGAAACAACTCTGCAGTTGATACCTGGGGCGGCCAATTTTCAAGAAATCCCTGTGGGTGGTGCCTTAAGGGAAAAGAATGAAAAGGAAGTAAAGCAAAACAAAAATGAGTGGAGTAGAAAATAGCAGAGCACGTTGTACAAAGTGAGGCTAAGTACAGCTTCCTCACATTTTAATTTGCATTTTGTGTGTACCAAGTTAGGATAGAAATATATTCCCTGCTATGATAGCTGTTAAGAAAGTGCCAGAGCCTCAGATCTAGGAGGCTGCCTGCAGATGGAAGGAGCCATTAGATTGATCTAAAAAAGTATTACCTTGATCTAAAAAAATTTTTAAAGTGTTTTCGTTTATTTATTATTTTATATTGAAAGCAACTCAGCTTGTGAGAAGTTAACACAGTGTAGAAGTGTACAAAGTTCTTTTTTTTTTTTTTACAGATTTATTTTGAGAGTGTGTGTGTGCACAAGTGAGGGAGGGGTGAGAGAGAGAGAGAGAGAGAGAGAGAGAGGTTGGTTGAGGGAGAATCCCAACTAAGCAGGCTCCACACTCAGTGTAGAGCCCATTGTAGGGCTCAATCCCACAACCCTGGGATCATGACCTGACTCAAAATCAAGAGTCAACCACTAAACTGACAGAACCACCCAGGCACCTCTGTACAAAGTTCTTCAAAGTTCCCACCACCCCCACCTTCCAGCTTCCATTATCACTGCCATCCCTGTGTTGGTAGAGCTCCTAGGGGTCCTTGAGGGAAGTCTCAACCCATCTACAAATGTCCTTTTTCTTTTCACCATAATAGACCTGATATTCTTCAACTTGCTTTTTATTTAAAAAAAAATTTTTTTTTTAATGTTTATTTATTTTTGAGACAGAGAGAGACACAGCATGAGCAGGGAAGGGGCAGAGAGAGAGACACACACAGAATGTGAAGCAGGCTCCAGGCTCTGAGCTGTCAGCACAGACCCCGACGTGGGGCTCGAACTCACGAACTGTGAGATTGTGACCTGATCTGAAGTCGGACGCCCAACCGACTGAGCCACCCAGGCGCCCCTCAACTTGCTTTTTAAATGTGACAGTTTTGTGGGGTGCCTGGCTGGCTCAGTCAGCAGAGCGTGTGACTCTTGATCTTGGGGTTGTGAGTTGGAACCCCACATTGGGTGTAAAGATTACTTGAAAGTAAAATCTTAAAAAACATAAGTGTCACAGTTTTTTCTGACTTTTTTTAACCTTAGCTTTATTAAAATATAATTCTCAAACCTTATAATCTATCCATGTAAAGTACAATTCAACGGTTTTTAATATATTGGCAGTCATGCAATCAAGACAGTTTTAGAACATTTTCACCAACTCCAAAGAAACACGTTAGCAATTGTTCCCCATTTCCCGCCCCCGCAACTCTCCCCTCCCCCATCCATAGGCAATCACTCATGTACTTTCCATCTGTATAGATTTGCCTTCTCTGGGTATTTCGTGTAAGTGGATTCATTCAATACATGGTCTTTTGTGGTTAGATTCTCTCACTTAGCATGATGCTTTTAAGGTTCACCCTGTGTCAGTCCTTCCTTTTTGTGACTATTATAGCATTCCATTGTATGGATACGCCACATTTTGTTTATCCATTCATTAGCTGATGGGCATTTGGGTTTGTTTCCCCATTTGGCTATTACAGATAACGCTTCTATGAACATATGTGTACAAGTTTTTATGTGAATGTTTTCATTTCCCTTGGACGTGTACCCAGAAGTGGAATTCCTGGATCATATGGTAATTCTGTGGTTAACTTTTTGAGGAACTGTCAGACTATTTTCCAAAGTGGTTGCACCATTTTACGTTCCTACCAACAGTGTATGAGAGTTTCAATTTCTCCGTACCCTTGCCAACATTTGTTATTTATTGGGTTTTAAAAAATTGATCCCTCCTAGTGGGTGGCTTTGACTTGCATTTCCCTAATGGCTAATGATGTTGAGCATCTTTCACGGGCTTATTGGTCACGAGTATATCTTGTTTAGAGTAATGTCTGTTAAAATTCATTCAAGCCCTTTGCCCATTTTTTATTTGGGTTATTTGTTATTTTATTGTTCAGTTGTATAATATTTATTTTGAGAGAAAGAGAATGTGGGAGAAGAGCAGAGAGAGATGGAGAGAGAATCCCAAGCAGGCTCCATACTCTCAGGGCAGAGCCCGACGCGTGGCTCGATCTCACGAACTGTGAGATCATAACCTGAGCCAAAATCAAGAGTTGGACACTCAACTGACTGAGCCACCCAGGCGTCCCACAAATGTTTAGTATTGCTGGTGCCTAATTTATCTGTTCTTTTGTTGCTCGTGCTGTTGGTGTCATATCTAAGAAGGCTTTGCCTAACCCACATCACAAGATTTTCTCCCACATTGTTTTCTAAGGGTTAAGTAATGTCTTAGCTTTTATATTTAAGTCTTTGATCTATTTTTAGTTATTTCCTATGATGGGTGTAAGGAAAGGGGTCAATTTCATTCTTTCGCCACATATATTCACATGTCCCAGCGCCGTTTGTTGAAAAGATTATTCTTTCCACATTGAATGGTCTTGGCTCCCTTGTCAAAATCAATGGTTCTAAATGTGAGCGCTCATTTCTGGACTCTCAAATCTATTCCATTGATCTGTGTCTATCTTTACACCAATACCAACTGTCTTGATTACCGCAGCTACTGTAGCAAGTTTTGAACTCAGGAAGTGTGACTCCTTCAACTTTGTTCCTCTTTTCTCAAGACTGTTTTGGCTATTTTGGGACCCTTGAATTTCCATGTGAACTTTAGGACCCATTTGTTAATTTCTTCAAAGAAGCCACTAGGATTTTGATAGTGATCGGATTGAGTCTATAGATCAATTTGGGGAGTATGGGCATCTTAGCAATATTAAATCATCCTCTGATCTGTGAACACAGAATATCTTCCCATTTTTTTAGGTCTTTAATTTCTTTCAACATGTTGTGTTTCTCAGTGTATGAGTCATGTACTTCTTTTATTAAATTTATTCCCAAGTATTCTTTTTGAAGTCCTTAATAGGTGAGCTTGTTTTCTTAATTTCATTTTTGGATTTTTCATTCCTAATGTGTAGAAATACTATTGATTTTTGTATCCTACAATCTTGCTGAACTTTTTTTTTTATTGTTTTTGCATGTCTGCATGTATCTAGAGTTTCCCCTTTCTTCTAACAGTCACACAGAAGTTCATGGTATAGAAAACTCTAATTAATTTGACATGCTTCCACTGGTGGACATTGTGGGCTGTTACCATTTTTTTGCTGTTACTGATTATGCTAAAGAGAACATTGTTTAGGGCACACAACCATTCTGGGGGCATGTATTGAGTGCCCACTCTCTGCCAGGTATTCTTTGAGGCACTGGGGATACAGACAGTAAAAAAGTAAAGGAGGTTTCAGCTTGGGAATATCTCTGTGATGAGAATAAAGCAGATGTGCTAAGGAGTAACTGGATATGTATATGAGAGGAGTTCTTTGAATTGAGGGGCTGGAGAATATTTCTCTAGAGAGGCGACTATTGAGCTAGGATCCAACTGATGAGAAAGAACCCACTGTTGGAAGGTTGGGAAGATTGTTCCAGGCACAGGGAATAGCAAGTACAAAGGCCCTGGGGTAGAAATGGGCTCCCTGTGTTCACCAAACAGAAAGCAAGCCAGTGGGCCTTGGAGAGCTGCCAAGGCCAGAGGATAAGTGGGCAGGGGCCAGACTAAGGCTGGCCTTGTAGTCTTAAAAGCCGTTTATGTTTTTTTTCAATTTTTAAAAAATGTTTGTTTGTTTGTTTGTTTGTTTAGAGAGGGAGAGACAGAGCGTGAGCAGGGGAGGGGCAGAGAGAGAGGGAGACACAGAATCTGAAGCAGGCTCCAGGCTCTGAGCTGTCAGCACAGAGCCGGACGCGGGGCTCGAACTCACAAACCATGAGATCATGACCTGAGCCATAGTCAGACGTTCAGCTGACTGAGCCACCCAGGCGCCCCAGCCATTTACATTTTATTAATAATGGGGAGAGAAGCTCCCGGAGGGTGTTAAGCAGAGGAATGATTTAATCTACTTTATGTTCTAAAACGATTGCTCTAGTTGCTTAAGAAGCATTTATTTTCCCTGCCTTATTTCAAACACAGAGTTCTTCGAAGTGGAATTACTGGGTCTACGGGTTTGTACATTAAAAATGTTCTTAGGTGCCGCCTGCCAGGTGCCTCCCCAAAAGATAGCTGTAGTTTTCACTCGGAGGGTGCCAGCTCTTTGTCACCAGGGGCATTCGCAGTAAGGTGCACAGCGAGTTCTGGCTCCCTGGACCCCGGCACCCATTGTCTTGCTTCCCTTTGCAGGACCCACACTGCTGCATTTACACTATAACTCTGGCTGTACCGCCCACCCCTTGGGTAACACGGGCATCCCAGGAAGATGGCAGACGAAGACCTCATTTTTCGCCTGGAAGGTGTTGATGGCGGCCAGACCCCCCGGGCTGGTCACGACGGTGATTCCGAGGCAGACAGCGACGATGAGGAAAGTTACTTCATCTGCCCCATCACTGATGACCCTAGGTCACACCAGAATGTCAATTCCAAAGTTAATAACTACTACAGCAACCTAACGAGGAGCGAGCAGTATGGCTCCAGTGGGTCCCCTGCAAGCTCCTTCCACTTTAAGGTGAGTGGACCGCCCACTCCACCCCGGCCCACCTGCCGCAAGGGATGGGGAAGTGGGGTCACTGATTGGGGTCGTCTCTGTGTTTCCATCCCCTGGGCAGCACTCTGAGCCCTGGAGATTGGCAGATATGCCTGTTAAGCTGGGAGGTTTTTGTTGGCTTAAAACAAGTCTCATTACTTTAGAGGTGTTTTTCTAAAAAAAAAAAAAAAAAACAAACTTTTTTTTAATGTTTATTTATTTTTGAGAGAGACAGAATATGAGTGGGGGAGGGGCAGAGAGAGAGGGAGACACAGACTCCGAAGCAGGCTCCAGTCTCTGAGCCGTCAGCACAGAGCCTGACACGGGGCTCGAACTCACGAACCATGAGATCATGACCTGAGCTAAAGTCAGACACTCAACCGACTGAGCCACCCAGGTGCCCCTAGAGAGGTGTTTTTCAAATAGCTGCTTCGGACCCACTGCTGGGTCACGAAAACCTTGACCAACTTTTAAAAAATTGCAACAGAACAGAATAGACCAGGACATCCTGGAGACCAGTGAAAATTGTAAAGATCTTATTTTTTGGTACCTATGCTCACACACGTTCACATGTGTAGAAGTGGTGACCCAGTTGGTTGTTGTCGGCCAGGCTCTAATCATGTAAATATTTGCATTTCATCCCTGATGTGTGTGTATGTGGGTCCGGGGACCTGATGTAAAATGTAGTTCTTCATGTTGGTTGTAGTAAAAAAATGCCACTGCCTTAATATAACACTGTATGTTAACTATACTGGAATTAAAATAAAGCTCTTAATAAAAAAATTTTTTAAAAACCATGCTTGGGGTTAGGCAACCTTCTGGATTGAGGAAAAGCGTACTTACTTTGTTCAGGATTTGTCTTCATGTCAGGGGGCAAAGCTGGTCTAAAGGGGTAGGGGAAAGATGAACATCATCGGGCTTTTGTATAATAACTGGTGGTGAAAAAAATTTCATTTTATTAGTTAGTAATCTCTATGCCCAATGTGGGGCTCAAACTCATGACCCAGAGGGGTGCCTGGATGGCTCAGTCGGTATATTGTCCCACTTCGGCTGAGGTCATGATCTCGTGGTTTGTGGGTTTGAGCCCCATATCAGTCTCTGTGCCGACAGCTCAGGGCCTGGAGCCTGCTTCAGATTCTGTGTCTCCCTCTCTCTCTGCCCCTCCCCTGCTCGGGCTCTGTCTCTCTCTGTCTTTCAGAAACGAATAAACGTTAAAAAAAAATTTCAAACTCATGACCCCGCGATCAAGAGTCACATGCTCTCCCAGCTGAGCCAGTCAGGCGCCCCCCCAAAATTTTAAATTTATCCTGATTTAATTTAATGCCCACCAACAGAAGGTATCTGTTAGTACCATAAGCAAAATGCAAATTACCACTTTGGGATTTAGAATTGGAGTCATTCTTCTGTAACTTCAAAATTAATCTGTTTTTAGAAAATTAATGATTCTAGGGGTTCCTGGGTGGCTCAGTCAGCTGAACAAACTGACTCTTGATTTTGGCTCATGTCATGATCCCAGGGTCATGGGATTGAGCCCCGCCTCAGGCTCTGTACTGAGCATGGAGCCTGCTTAAGATTCTTTCTCCCTCTGCCCCTCTCCCCCTGCTCATGCTCTCTTAAAAAAATATAATAATAATTCTAGTTCTTGGACAGTTGGATTTTTTTTTCCTATCGGGGCCAGAGTTCTGGCTTAAGTCTCTGTGGGACAGGCAGCTCCAGAAATAGCCCTGTGGGTCTCCTCTGAGGTTGGGGGCCCCCGAGGGGTCGGACTGAGGCTTGCCCTGCTTTTCCCATACTGAGCCAGCCTCTGAAACTCACACCCAGCCCCATGGAGGGCAGCACAGGGAGGGCAGGAGAGCAGTCTGGCACTCCTGTCTGTTCACTGTGGGTCACGGAGGCTTGAGGAAACACAGATCCCTGAGGAATCCTGTACCACATGTGAGGGAATCTGGGAACCAGCGGGGGCTGCAGGGCTCAGGGCTTGTGAATCAGAAACCAGCTCATGCCAGCTGAAGGGAGGAAGGGTATCCATTATAACAGTCCAGGAGTATTTCTGGGGACCCAGGGAGAGAAGTAATATCTGGTCTTTCAGGGCACAGGTCTAGGAACCAGGAGATAGCATGACTGTCTCTCCCTGTCTCTCTTTCCCTATCCTTTATTCTTCTCTGCCTCATTCTAGACAGTGGGAAGATAGACCCCTATGGCCCCAGTGTCCCCTCATTACAGATGGAGCCATGTGCAAAGACAGACTTGACCTTCTCCGTCCCAATTGCAAGGGGCAAATATCTGTTTGGCCCAGCCTGGGTCAGGCATTCTCTCTCTCTGACTCAGTCATTTCTGTCCAGTGCATGGGATTGAGGGGTGGGGAGGGTGTCGCTCAAGAGGGGACTGCCTCAGGGAAGGAGGATCCTGGTGGCTTCCTTGGGGGGCAGACCTGGCAGCTGACCCCATGAGCCCAGTTGAGGCTTTTGGGAAGACACTGAGAGGGCCCAGGAACTGAAAGGCCTCAGACACAGACGGCCAGTCCCTGACCACAAAATGTAGTATGGTAAAGCCTTTATAAAGGAAGCGCAGACGGGAGGTTTGTCTGTCTGTCCGTGGCTTTAGGATGTGAGCCTCATGGGGGCAGGGCACTGTGGCGTTTATCACTCATCCCCAGTACCTGGGGCCATGCTCTGCACACAGTAAGTACTTGCTTCAGAATTGGGCAGGGGGGACGGGTGGGAGACTACTCAACTGACTTCACTGTGGGTGCCCTCTTGATAAAGGACAGTATTTATGTAAAACATCAACCCCTGTGGGCCACTTGACAATAGTCCTTAAAATAAAAAATATACCTCAGATGGCAATTCGATCTCTGGAGACTCTTCCTCAGCCAAAGTGTTCCCACTGGGGTACTGTTGGCATTGGGGGAAGGACAATTCTTTGTTGGGTGGGACTGTCCATTCTATTATAGGTTATTCAGCAGGTCTGACCCCTGCCCACTAAGAGCTGCATTTCCCCCCTGTTCCTTACAACAATCCAAAATGTTTCCCATTATGTGTCTGCAAAGCCCATACGGGAGGGTACCCACTTTAGTTTAGAACCAGTATAGAAGAGGGACGCCTGGGTAGCTCAGTCAGAGAAGCATCTGACTCTTGGTTTTGGCTCAGGTCATGATTTCAGTTTCATGAGTTTGAGCCCCGCTTCAGGCTCTGCACTGACCGTTCGGAGCCTGCTTGGGATTCTCTCTCTGCCCTTCCCCCACTTGCACTGTCTCTGTCTGCCTCTCTCTCTCAAACAATAAAAAAATAAAAAAAAAACAGTATAGAAGTATTTGTACAAGTGTTTAAGTTTGCATATTCAAAGATGTTGCAGTATTGTTTGTAATAAAGAAAAAATGGACATAGCTCAGAGGTCTATCAAGAGGGGCTTATTTAAATGATAAACCATGGTCCTAAGAGAATAGTGTATTTACATTAAAACAAAGATGATGTTGGGGAGCCTGGGTGACTCAGTTGGTTGAGCAGCCAACTTCGGCTCAGGTCATGATCTCACGGTCCGTGAGTTCAAGCCCCGCGTCGGGCTCTGTGCTGACAGCTCAGAGCCTGGAGCCTGTTTCGGATTCTGTGTCTCCCTCTCTCTGACCCTCCCCCATTCATGCTCTGTCTCTCTCTGTCTCAAAAATAAATAAACGTTAAAAAAAATTAAAAAAAAAAAAACAAAGGTGATGTTTATATGTAATTTGATTTGAAAACTGTGCCAAGATGTGTATATATATATTTGGAGGGAAAATCCATGAAAAGCAGAGGGATAGTAATGGGTCTATAATTAGCACAAAAAATGTTAGCTATTTTTATTTTTATACACTGCTACGTAAAAAAGCAAGCTGAAATATAATACAATCTCACATTTATCCAAAAAACTATACACACATCTTAGTATTTGCATCACAAAAACTGCTGGAAGAATTTGCACCCAACGGTTAACGGTGATTCTCTCTGGGGGAGAGGATGCCACTATGGGAGACTTTATGTTATATATATTTTTAAACATTTGGGACTTTTTTTTAATGTTTATTTATTTTTGAGAGAGAGAGAGAGAGAGCAAGCAAGCACAAGGGGGAGGGGCAGAGAGTCGGGAGAGAGAGAGAATCCCCAACAGGCTCCGCGCTGTCAGCACAGAGCCCGATGCGGGGCTTGAACCCACGAGCTGTAAGATCATTACCTGAGCCAAAATCAAGAGTCAGAAACTTAACCGACTGAGCCACACAGGCGCCCCAAACACTTGGAATGTTTAAACCACACCTATGTATTACTTGTGTGCAGAAGAAGGTGTTTTTAGAAGAAAAATAAAGCAAAACATCCAGATCACCTCCCCTCCCTCAAACAAACAAAGTAATAAATAGCCCCTCCGTAAAACTTCTACGAGGCATAGTTCAAAATCCTCACCGAGGATGGGAGTGCTTGTGGTCCCCAGGGACCCTTCTGGGCTCTGTTCACCCCACACTTCTGCCTGCTCCTGGAATAGGCTTCCCTTTTCATGCCTCAGCCTGAAACCTCTTTAAACTGATGGTTGATCCGGTCTGTTAAAATGATTGTCCTGGCTCCCTCAGGATATGTGGTTTAAGACACCCTGCCCTGGCTATCTCTTGTGCATTCCCTGGGGATCATAGGAGACCTCTGTGTGTGTCTGTTATCCTCTGAGTCAGCTGCTGCCTCCAAGGCTAGGGACTGTGTCTCATTGCACTTCCCATTCCCTATACTTGGTAGAATGACCATTTATGGACAAGACTGTGCCCCTTCGTTGCCCACCGTCCTAGGTAACTGAAAGCAGGCTCTGTGGTGTTCCTGTGGTCTGTGGCAGCTTCAGAGGGGGACAGCAGCTCAGTTTTCCAAACTTCACTCGTGCTGGCGCTCCTCAAAGCTAATGTGTTTTTGTTTACTGTTGACATGGCAACCTGGCTTGTTCAACCAAAATGGCCACCTGGAGTTCCTCCAGAGAGGCATCACCCTGGCAGGTACCGGGCATGTATTGTGAACAGTCCAGTTCTGTCACTGCCTTCTGCCTAGTTCCCCGGAGGGGTGTGTGTGTGGGGGGGGGGGGTGTGGGGGGTGGTGGCGGAATCTTTAAGGGGGCCACCCTGTTGATAGAATATCAGGCAGCCAAGCAAGGATATTTATAGAGTTTACTATAACATGGGAAGGTGCTTCTGCTCTGGAGTTAAATTTAAATAGCAGAATATACAGTACAGTTACAGCTTTGTTAAAACACACTTGCACGTGCATGCACACACATACACACACAGAACAAAAGTGTGGAAGGAAGTATATCAACACACCAGCCGGGATTGCCTTTGGATACTAGGAGTGATTGTATTTCCTTTCTACTGCTCTGTCATTTCTCCCCTTTCTAGAATAAGCATATGTGTTTTTAATTTTTTAATAAAGTGGGAAATTTGATTTTAAGAAATTGTTCTCCTGGTCTGGGAGTATCTTGGGGATCAGTCTATATCAGCACATATAGATCACCTCTTTTTTTGTTTTTTTAAGTGAATTATGTTCCATCACATGATGTTCATGGATTTATTTAGCCACTCCGCCTCTTGGGGACACTTTCATTATCCGCACCCCCCCGCTCTTTTTTTTGCTTACAAACAGTGCTGTAATAAATCTCCTTGTATGTATAGCTAAGCAAACTTTAAAATGCATATATTTCAGCAGTGCCTGGGTGGCTCAGTAGGTTGAGCGTCAGACTTCGGCTCAGGTCATGATCTCATAGTTTGTGATTTTGAGCCACACATCGATTTGGGATTCTTTCTCTCTCTTCCTCTCTTTCAGCCCTTCCCCCACTCGTGCTCTCTGTCTCGGAATAAATAAGTAAACTAAAAAAATAATCACTATAAAATGCATATATTTTATAATATGTAAATAATATGTATACAAGGTAAAGAGAATTCACACTGTATCAGTGGAATAGTGAAAAGTCAGCCTCCCACCTCAGACCTGCTTCCCTTAGGGATGTCCTTCCAGAAATGTTCCTTGCCTATATACACATCTATATGTATATGGCCCTCCCCCCCGTTTTTTATGGAATTGTTAGCTGCCTGCAGACCTGTTTTGCGCTCCTGTGGCTGTCTTCCCACATTGGCACGTATGAGCTGGCATCAGCTAGTACTTGTATAACAGCCACTCTGGGCTGGGCAGGCACTGCCCTGCACTCTTTATTCATTTAATCTACACAGCAGTCCTGTAAGGATGGGCGTTTTGCAGACAGTAAACTTGAGGCTCTGAGATCTTTTTTTTTATTAAAAAAATTTGTTTTTATATTTATTTATTTTTGAGAGAGAGGGAGAGACAGAGCATGAGCAGGGGAGGGGTAGAGAGAGAGGGAAACACAGAATCTGAAGCAGGCTCCAGGCTCTGAGCTGTCAGCACAGAGCCCGACGTGGGACTCAAACCCACGAACTGCGAGATCATGACTTGAGCCTAAGTCGGACATTCAGCCGACTGAGGCACCTAGGCGCCCCTGAGGCTCTGAGATCTTAATCACTTGATGCTTGTCGTGATGGCAGCATGGTGCAGCTTATTTTGTTGTTTTGTAATGGCTGAATATCATGTCTGGAAGCCCCATAATATACTGAGTCAGTCCCTCATGGATGGACTGGAAGGTCGTTTCCAGTCTTCTGCTACTACAAACATCTCTTCCTTAAACATCTTTGTGCATATGTCCTTGTGCCCAAGCAGGGTGCACCTGCCAGATAAATCCCCAGAAGTGGATGTTTAAGAACACAGCTGGACATTGGCAGCTGTCCTTCAAAGAGTCTGCACCAATGTCTGTCCCCACGCTGTATGGGCACATCTGCTTCCCACGCCCTTGTTGGTGGACTTTGGTGATTACACATCTTTTCAGCCCACCAAGGGTGGCTCTAACAGCTTGGTCAGAGGCAGCGATTACCCCAGAATGAGACGGACATGCCAGCCTTTGATGACTCACTGGGAAGAGAGGCATCCCTGTCCATCTGAGCCCCAGGAAGCCCCACCCTGGCAGCTTTGGGCTTCTGTCCCTGACTAGTGACCACAGGAAGCTCTGTGCACACCCAGAGGTGATGAACATTTTGGGGCTCTGCCCACTGCTTTGAGAATGCAGAATCAGACAGGGAAGGTTAGGCATCCGGTGTCCACAAAGCTTTGGACTTCTAGCAAGATGAGGGCCTGCTAGGCAGATGAAGGAAAAAGAGGGTGACACTGGCAGTGGGCAGGAGGCCACCCAGTGACCTGCTGTCTGAAAAACAGGATGAGGCTGAGGAGATTCAAGCCTTACCACAGGGACTCCTCTTTCTGAAGTCTGTGCATGGGCTAAAATGCTCAAATCCAGGGCGCCTGGGTGACTCAGTCAGCTAAGTGTCTGACTCTTGGTTTCAGCTCAGGTCATGATCTCATGGTTGATGGGTTCGAGCCTCGCATTGGGCTCTGCACTGGCAGTGTAGAGCCTGCTTGGGATTCTCTCTCTCTCTCTCTCTCTGCCCCCTCCCTGCTTGTGTGCTCTCTCTCTCTCTGAAAATAAACATTAAATATATATATATGTATATATATATATATATATATATATACATATATATACATATATATATATACACATATAAAATGCTCAAATCCTTTATGGAAATGTGCTGGGGTACAGGGGCTCCCTTCTTCAATTTTACTTTATGTTTTTAGCAGCTTCATTGAAATATAGTTCATATAACATACAGTTTAACCATTGAAAATGTCCAATTCAGCAGCTTTAAGTATAGTTATTCAATTTTGCGTCCACATCACCACAATCAATTTTAGCCTGTTTTCATTAGTCCTGAAAAGAAACCCCGCATCTATCTCTCAGCCATAACCTGCAAGCATCCCCATCCCACCCAACCCCTGCAACCACTAATCTGCTTTCAGTCTCTATGGATTTGCCTTTTCTGGACCTTTCATATAAATAGGATTCTGTGACATGGGGTCTCTTGTGTCTGGCTTCTCATTGCAGTGTTTTCAAGATTCATGCATGTAGAAGCATGTGTCAGTGCTCATTTTTTTATTGCCGAATACTACCCAGTGCATGGACATACCACATTTTATTTGTTCATCTGTTGACGTGCCTTGGGGTGGTTTCTCCCTTTTGGCTTTTGCAAATAATGCTACATGAATTGCTGTGTGGATGCATGTTCATTTCTCCTGGGAGTGAATTGCTGGGTCATATGGTCGTACTCTATGTTTGGCTCTCCTTTTTACAAAAGAGCAAGGAACTTGGGGTTTGACGGGCTTGGTCTGAGTTTGGGGTCTGCCGGTTCCTGGCTACTGCAGGTCTATAGGCAAGTTACCTCCTTGCTCTTGGAGCCTTGGGCTTTTCTCCAGTAGACTAGGGAACTGTCCTACCTGCCTGGCTGCCCTTCACAAGACTGCCATGAGGTGCAGGCTGGGATTCTGTCTGGGAAGGTAGCTTCCAGGGGGCAAGGGCATTATGCCACCCTCGGGGATGTTACTGCATTGCTGATTATTATTTCCATCCTTCCCATCCTTTCTTCTCTAACCCTGGCTCTGAATCCGACTGGTCGGGGGAGACCAGCTGCAACTATTCCTTTTGACAGAGAGATTTGTTTAGGACTTTTAGCTATGTTTCTTTGGCAGTTACTTGTGTGATTCCTTATGGAAGTAATCCATGTTCCTTGCAGAAAACAGCGAAAGTGTAGATATAATTGCTGTTAAGGTCTTAGTGTGTATTTTAGTCTTTTCTGCATTTCACTATAAATATAGACTTGACTAAATAAATAGGGACTTTTATTGCATTATGTATCTATGTCTTCAGAAACCAGTTTTTCTTGGCAAACAAGAGATGGTGCATATCTTTCCATATTAGTAAATGTGGATCTAGTTCATCTTTTTTTCTTAACGGCTCCATGGCAGCCTGGATGTGCCCCAGTTCCTTTAAACATTTCCTCCTGTGGGATACTTAGACGGTTTCCAGTTTTTTGCTGCCATAGCCAGTGCTGAGATCCACGGAAATTGCATGAAACCTCTAAATGCATGTGGTTCAGAGTGGGACAGGCACATAACACTTCCCTAGCGAAGTGGCCTCTTCCCTAGTAAGCAAGAAAACTTCCCCAATTCTTCCTGCTTCTTTTATATGTCCTTGGGTGTAGCTTAACCCTTTACTGTCAACCAGGAGGGGCGAGTCAGGCTGACACAGAGCTACAGACAGTTCTTGGAGTCTACAGAAAGGGACATGGGAAAAGACATTTTATAATGTCCACTTGGGGAAAAACAGTTGATGTTTCAGGGAGGATTTAGGCAGCTTCAAGATGCTTCCTCGTGTAAGATCCAGAGGCCTTGATTGCTGTGTTGGGTGATAATAAGAATAGCAATATAAAAACAGGACCAACAGTAATAACATCCTATGTGCCAAAGAAATTGCAAACACATACCCCAGCCCCACTCCTGGCACATTCCAGGAAATTTGTTGTTGTTGTTTGTTACTTTTATTATGATTATATTTATTTTTATTTTGTACTCTCAGTCTTTGAGGAACCAAAGTTTTTTCTGATCTCTAGGCAGGGTTATATTTTCCTTTTTAGGAAATCCCCTTGGCCTGCCCATTCTGTGTAAGATCATGCACCAACAACTGAATTCGGATCTTTTATTTTATTTTATTTTATTTTATTTTATTATTTTATTTTATTTTAATTTTATTTTTTTCTGATCTTTAGAACTAGAGAATGCTAGAGTTGGCAGGGCCTTAAGAATCACCTAACCCAGTGATCTTTGTTAACTTTGACTTGTAAGTGCAATACCTGAAGGGTATTCAATATGTTAATATTCTCGTAGTAAAAAAATGCAAACAACATAGGTAAACCTATCCCCCAGAGATAACCGTTTTTTATCATTTTGGTAGAAAACAATTTTCAGACCTCTTTTATGCACTTATATGTAAAGATACACTTATGTGTATATGTACAGACACACACATCCTTAGAAATCCATAATGCTGGGGAGCCTTGTTGGCTCAGTTGGTTAAGCGTCTGACTCTTGATTTTGGCTCAGATCATGATCTCACGGTTCATGGGATGGAGCCCTATGCTGACAGTGCTGAGCCTGCTTGACATTCTCTCTCTCCCCATCTCTCTGCACCTCTGCACACACACTCTGTCTCTCAAAATAAGTAAATAAACTTAAAAAAAATATCCATAGTGCTGATTTGTGGGTTTCCTCCACCAGTAAATGGTGTCATACTGCTTGCATTATTCAGCAACTTGCTTTTTACCTTCTAAACAATAAGTCGTAGAGTTTGTCCATTCAATATCTTAATCTGTTTTTTGTTTTTGGTTTTGTTTTTTTTTTTTAACATTTATTTATTTTTGAGACAGAGAGAGAGCATGAACGGGGGAGGGTCAGAGAGAGAGGGAGACACAGAATCCTAAACAGGCTCCAGGCTCTGAGATGTCAGCACAGAGCCCGACGTGGGGCTCGACCTCACGGACCGTGAGATCATGACCTGAGCCGAAGTCGGCCGCTCAACCGACTGAGCCACCCAGGCGCCCCCTTAATCTGTTTTTTTTAAGTTTATTATTTTTTTCTAGTAATTCCTATACCCAACATGGAGCTTGAACCCACGACCCCTGAGATCAAGAGTTGCATGCTTTTCTGACTGAGCCAGCCAATCCCAATACCTTGATCTTCCTAATGGCTGCATACTAGTCTGCCAGGTGCATGGAATCATCCCCCTATGGACAGGCAGGTTGTCGGCAATGCCTGAGCGTTATATAGCATTATAAGCACGGACCCATCTTTAGGTTACTCACCTGTGCACACCAGAGTAGGTGATCCGCATGGCTGGGTCACAAGTCAGTGAAGGTACTGGCAGATGCCTCTCAAAGGTGGCAGTACCTGCTTCCACCCCCTCAGTGCCTGAGAGTACCCATTCCTCAGGCATCCATAAACACCTGTTTTTCTTAGCCTGATGGATAAAATAGTACACCGGTGATTTGCAGCTCATTACAGGGCTGTTGAACTGTAATGAGCATTACAACCTCAGTGAGCCCCTATTTCTTTTCTTTTTTTTAAGATTTATTTTTTTGAAAGAGAGAGTGTGCCTGTGTACGCGTGGGGGAGGGGCAGCAGGAGAGGGGAACAGAGGATCTGAAGTGGGCTCTGTGCTAACAGAAGAGAGCCTGATGTGGGGCTTGAACGCATGAACCATGAGATCATGACCTGAGCCGAAACCAAGAGTCGGAGGCTTAACCAACTGAGCCACCCAGGTGCCCCAGTGAGCCACTTGCTATTTCTTTTTTTTTTTAATTAAAAAAAATGTTTTTTAATGTTTATTTACTCTTGAAGGAGAGAGATAGAAAGTGCGTGGGGGAGGGGCAGAGAGAGAGGGAGAGACAGAATCTGAAGCAGGCTCCAGGCTCTGAGCTGTCAGCACACAGCCCGATGCGGGGCTCGAACTCACCATCTGTGAGATCACGATCTGAGTGAAGTTGGTTGCCCAGCTGACTGAGCCACCCAGGCGCCCTGCCACTTGCTATTTCTGAAGAGAATGTGTCTACCCCAGGAAAAAAGTTGGCCACTAGGAGTCAAAACATTCTTCATTGTCTTTTGTAAACAAGGAAATGGAGGTTCCCCCAGTTAGTCAGCCATGGGTAGGAACCAGAGTCCAGGGAACAGATCTTAGTACAAGACCTTTTATATTGTGCTTTTAAAGAAAAGTTGCACTAAACCCATCTGTTGCCAACAAGGTATGGCGTGATTCTTTTCTGGGTTTGGAAAAAAAGGTCGTTTTGATCCTGTGAAATAACGTGCCCTCAAATTCTGAAATACTTTTTTTCTAGACTATTTTTTCAGTTGGAGCCATAGCCTCTAACCAGGAGGAAATTTTTTTAAATTCTTATTTATTTTTGAGAGCGGGGGGAGGGACAGAGAGAGAGGGAGACAGAGGATGTAAAGCAGCTCCGAGCCATCAGTGCAGAGCCCAATGTGGGGCTCGAACTCACAAACCACAACATCATTGACCTGAGCCAAAGTGCCAAAGTCGGACGCTTAAACCGACTGAGCCACCAAGGTGCCCCCAGGAGATAGCTTCTGTTGATACTCCTCATTGAATGGGGAATTGGGGGAGCATTTGAGTCACCAGTTAAGAGAGGCGCAGTTGGAGAGGCATGTGTCACAGGTAGGGAATGGGGCACTTGTCCAGACAGGCTCAGAACACTATAGCTTCCTTGACAGGCAGGGGTCAGAGTCTATCTCTTCCATTCACAGCAGCTGGAATATGAGAGGGACAGTGGCACTTTTTTGTTAAGTACAGAGATTCAGGAACTCTTTTAATTACAAACATGTCTGCTGCTGGGTTATTTATAACAGGGAAGAATAGTAACAAGCTCAAAGTCTGACAGCAGAGATCCACAGGTGAATGGTTAAGTCAATAATGACAAACCCATACAATGGATTACTTAGGCAGCTGTTACAGCTAACTTGTAAATTCATGATGTCACGTTTGTGTTTAAAAATGTAAGTGACGTGCAGGGGGCGCCTGGGTGGCTTAGTCGGTTGGGCGTCGGACTTTGGCTCAGGTCATGATCTTGCGGTTCATCAGTTCCAGCCCTGCATCAGGCTCTGTGCTGACAGCTCAGAGCCTGGAGCCTGCTTCGGAGTCTATGTGTGTGTGTGTGTCTCTCTCTGCCCCTCCCCTGCTCACACTCTGTCTTTTACCATCTGCCTCAGAAAAAAATAAACATGAAAAAACTTTTTGGAGGAGAACTCCAAACTTGTACGTTTTAAATGTGGTCCAGCAATTACACTTGCAAGAAATATGTCCTACCGAGATCTTGCACAATCGCATAAAGATTTAGATGCGAGGGTGTTCACTTCAGGACTGTCTGTCCTGGAATTATTGGAGAGAATACAAATATTACGAATATCCATCCACTGAGGTTGGAGAGATATCTTAAGGTACATTTATACATTATATGTCTTAGAACTATAGAAGGGAAATGGGGTCAACCGAGCCTGCCTGTACAAATGGCATGGAAAGACGTCCAAGGCCCTGTGGTAAGTGGAAAAAAGTAAGGTGCACAACGGAACAGGAGGCCCTGACCCGATGCTAAATTCATGTGTTAACAAATGCGTCAGAACAAACTTGCAGACTGTCTACATCAGCTGTCAACTGTGGTTTTCAGAGCAACAGGTCAGAAAGAACTTCCACTTTCTACTTCACATTCTGTAGTCCCTGCGGTTTTTTACAGTAAGCAGATCAGACATTTGGAATCCAGAAGATAATCCAGATCACTAGATAAAGTACCATGTCTCATTGGCCCACTCTCCTGAAAGGCTGTAAATTGTATTTACAGTGTGATTCCAGTCTTACAAAACATGCATGGGAAGGATCTGGAAAAGAACACATCTGAAGCATTGACGATCGTTGCTCTGGGTGGGCGACATGTGGTAGATTTGAATTTTGTCTTCTCTGTTTTCTAAGCATTTTTGTTAAGCATGAGTTAGCTTCCAAATTGGAAGAAAGAAATTCTGGCCTTGATTTTTGGACTTTGCAGAGAGGGAGCCCTGGCCTGTTCGGCCTGTGTGTGTGTGTGTGTGTGTGTGTGTGTGTGTGCGCCTTTCTCCTCAGAGCAGGATCCCAGCCATGAGGCTCAGGCCGGGGCCATGCTTGGGGTGTTGTCCTGTTTGGGCCTGAGTCCATGGGATGCTGAGCTGGTCCCAGTGGCTGAGGGGTACTGACGATAGGTGAGGAAATCTAGAGTTGCTGTTCCACACCCAGTGTTCAGGCCACCATCCAGCACCCTCCCTGTGGCTCAGGCCTCTGGCCTGGGAAGGAGTTTTGGTCTCACCGATTCGTAATGAGGCTGCAGGGCAGAGCTTCAGTTTCTTCAGAGAAAGAGGGAGAAGGGATTGCTACCCAGTGTGGGTGGAGGAGTGTTTGGAAGAGACAGGAAAGGATTCCACCTTGGGATTATAAAAGCAATAAAATGAGCTTTTTACTATTATTTTTTAAAGTAATCTCTACACCCAGTGTGGGGCTCAAACCGACAACCCCTGAGATCAAGACTCTCATGCTGTACTGACTGAGCCAGCCAGGTGCCCATAAAATGAGGTTTTTAAAACAAAAAACAAGGGGTGCCTGGGTGGCTCAGTTGGTTAAGCGTCTGACTTTGGCACAGGTCATGATCTCACAGTTCGTGGGTTTGAACCCCATGTCAGGCTCTGTGCTGACAACTCAGAGCCTGGAACCTGCTTTGGATTCTGTGTGACCCTCTCTCTCTGCCCCTCCCCCACTTGCACTCTTTCTCTCTCTCTCTCTCTCTCTCTCTCTCTCTCAAAAAATAAGTAAATGGTTTTTTTTAATTAAAAAAATAAAAAACAGGGTTGTGTCATGATACTGTTGAGAATCAGCCTTATCTCCATAATATCATCCTTCCCAGTGAGTACCCAAAAGCCCTGTTTCTCGACAGGTTTTAAAAGTTTGGGGGGACATTTTTGGTCCCCACAATGATTCAGGGGCACTAAGGCATTGAAAAGGTGGAGGGCATGGATGGTAAAAGTTTGAAATGGGCAGAACAGTTCTGTGCAATGAATTTTCCTGCATCCCCAGGACCTTGGAATGTCTCATGGGAATCTGTTCTGAGCCCAGAACTTAGCACAGTGTTTACATAAAGGCAACATATCTTTGGCATGGTTGGAGATATTCTGAGTTTGGGAAGGTTATGTTGTCTATGATTTTCATTTAGGGTGGTAAAATGGGGCATACTTATGATTTATACAGTATTTATAAAAAGGTGGCGTTGGCCCTGATAGGGTCCACGATTCCCACCAGTAGGTAAGTGTAGTCACTTGGAAGGGCTGTTGAGCATTTTAAGTGGATAAAACCAAAATACATTTAACCAGTCCCCACGGATGGACATTTGGGTTGGATTTGGTTTTGCACACAGCGACGCTTTGTATATATACGTTTGCAGGTTTGTGTTTGTATTTCTCTAGGACACATTTCTCGATGTAAAATTTCTGGGTCAGAATAAAGGAATTCATATTTTTTCATCTCAGTACATTGCCAGGTTGCCTTAAGAAGACGTTTAGACCATTAACCGTTTGTGAGGGCACCTGTTTCCCCTACATACTGGCCCGCACTAATTATTAGCAGCCATTAAAATGCTTGCCAGTCCGAACAAGGGGGGAGAAGGGGATTGGTGTCTTATTTTTATTTTCAACTTTTTGGTTGCAGGTGAAGCAGTGTGTGTTTTCCTCTGTGTATTGTGTTTCTTCTTTGGTTTCATGGTTAAGATATGTTACTTCTCATGTGCCTGGGTGGCTCGGTTGGTTAAGTATCCGACTCTTGATTTCAGCTCAGGTCATGATCTCATGGTTCATGAGATTGAGCCCTGTGTTGGAATCTGTGCCTGCTTAGGATTCTCTCTCTCTCTCTCTCTCTCTCTCTCTCTCTCTCTCTTTCTCTCTCAAAATAAATAAACTTAATTAAAAAAAAAAAAAAAGATGTCACTTCTGCCCACCGGAAGGCCATGCCCGCTTGAGAAAAAATAGGGTCTTTTGGGAACTTGGTTCCCAAAGGATGATAGCTGGGAGTACTTCTCTGTCACTGATGCTGTCCGCCTCCCCAGAGGTGGGAGACACCTAGGAAATCATAGGGTGGGAGGTGGCTAGACAGCCCTGCCCCAGAAGGCCCTGGTCTAACACTTCCCTTTGCCTTTTGCAGGAAGCTTGGAAGCATGCAATTGAGAAGGCCAAGCACATGCCTGACCCCTGGGCCGAGTTCCACCTGGAGGATATTGCCACAGAATGTGCCACACGTCACAGGTTGGCAGCTCGTCTGGGTGTGTTCTGTGGCCCCAGGCCTCAAGGAGTCCTTGGGGGTATGGGTCCTGCTTCTGCTCATAATCACTGAGGCCTACATACCCTTGGAGGTCAAGGAGAAGGACATAATGATAGTATCTGCCAATATTTGAGCATTTATGCGTGCTTATGGTGCTGTGCATTATCTCATCTCCTCTTCAGTGTGGTCCTGTAATGTATGTATTCATCAGGCAAGGCTGAACATGCTGCTGTAACAAATATGTCCGGGGCTCAATGCAGCAAAGGTGTACTTCTCACTTGAGTAAAGCTGGGTGAGAGCTCCGGGACCCTGGGGCTGCTCAGGGACCCAGGCGACTCCCGTCTTGTGGTTCCACTGCCCCACCACATGGTCCCTACAGTTGCCACCAAAGGGAAGGAGAATGCATGGAAATAGCATGCCAGCTTTTTGATGACTTGGTCCCAGGAAGATTAACAAAATAGAGCTATGAGCATATAGATTTCCTATTCGAAAAGCAGGGGGAGAGAAGAGTTATTTCTGGGGGTATCAAGAAGAAAGAAAAGAGCAAAAACCACAGACTACCACCAGATAACTATGACAACAGTAGCCCTTATGTATCGAATCCATGTGGCAGGCACTGGTTGAAGTCCTCTATATGTATTTACTTATAAAAAAGCCTGGAATATGAATCATGTCAAGCATTTGGGACTACACTGAGAATCTGATGACAGCCATCTCAGAAAGTTGCACACATATGTCTAATTTTGTTCATAATATTAGAGGGCCCTGGACCTGCCCTGGAGCCCGCCTCCCCACCCCACCCCACCCCACCCCATCCCGTGACCCCTGTGGACCCCTCCAGTCTGAATCCTCTAAGCCAACACCCTGACTTCCCATAATTTTCCCAGGGGAAATAGAGGTTTGCCCAGGGTCACCTAGGTAGTTAATAAGCTAACTTTCTGACTCTCAGTTCAGTGTCTTTCAGTTAGTCAGAACACTGTTTCAAATGTAGGTGACAGAAACCCAATTCACAGCATTAAGCATGGAAGGGGATGTTTGGCTCATGCATGTGGACTTCGGGCATGGCTGGTTCCAGATGCTCCAAGGATGCGTTGCACTTTGACCTCAGATAGACTTTCTTATATCAGTGGAACAGATATTCCCTGAGAGCCTCACATTTCATTTTACCCAACAGAAGAGCATCTTTTCTTTCGTGAATTTTTTTAAACAAAAGTTCCATAATGGAATGCCATTGGCCTGGCTTTGGTTATATGGCCTTCTCTGAACCAGTCTTGTGCCAGGGAGCTTTGCTCTGATTCTGATATGTCTAGATCACATACTACACAGGCAGGCAGAAACAACGTAGTCCTTTATGGCTTTCTGCACCGTGTCCCTGCTCCCACCCTGTGAGGAGATGGCTCTGAGCCTGGCATGCCCTTCCTCCCCACCCCTGGGGGCCCACTTCCTGTCAGGCACTGGGGGCTGTGCTGGCAGCCAAGGTCAGCATTGTGGGGACCCTAGTAGGGCAGGGTATGGACTCTGTTCCTCCCTGCCTATAAGGCCAGTGGTGACTGGTTGGTGACACATAGCCTCCAGGCTGAAGACACCAGGCGACCCAGGGAAACCCCTGGGAACACAGGCCGCACATGCTGGGCCGGCTCTGTGTGTCCCAGAGCTCCTTGGGGACCAGGGACCAGGCCACACTGTTTGTTTCCTAACTGAAGTGACTGCCGGCAGAGGGAGCTCAGGCATTGATGGCTGGAGTCTCTGGGCAGTTTCTAAACTGGAAGGCTTCCTCCTCTATTCCTGGTTTTTCAAGAGTACTGGTGCAGGCTACCTCTTTATTGGGACAGATTCCCTGTTCACTCAGGCCGGTTAAGAGCAGGGTTCCAGCTGAAACTGACCTGGGTCTGATCCTGGCTCTCTGGCAAGTTCCTCACCTCTCTGAGCCTCGGTTTCCCCACCTGGAAAATGGCACAATAATTGTGCCAATCTCACAGAGGTGCTGCAGAGTTTAATTGAAGAGATCTGTTTAAACGCCCCACAGATAGTGAATGCTCAGTGAACTTTGAGCAACTGTGACCTTTATGCTGTCAATGGTTGTGAAGGACAAATGAGATCCTTCTGACATCCCATATCTCCCCTCTCCTTCAACTTCTGGGTGCCTCTCAGGCTTCAGTGTTTTTTTTGTTTTTTTTTTTTTTAAGTCTACTTATCTATTTTTGAGAGAGAGAAAGAGAGAGTATGAGCCAGGGAAGGGCAGAGAGAGAGGGAGAGAGAATCCCAAGCCTGCCCCTCACCGAACACAGCCCCCTCATGCGGGGCTCGAACTCACGAGCTGTGAGCTCATGATCAAAGCCGAAATCAAGAGTCAGATGCTTAACCGACTGAGCCACCCTGGCACCCTCAGTCTTCAGTCTTATTTGGAAGTGAGAGTAGACTGTTTCCTTTACCTTGGTCTCTACACAGTAGTAGTAATAATCGTTATTTATTGGGCACGGTACTTGCCGCGGACGGGTTGCAAGTAAGTTGCAGCTCTAGCCAGCATCCCTTCCCCCAGCTCCAGGAGAGGTTACCTGCCAGGCTTGTCTTTCCCCATGGAGGTTTCAGGCTCTGAGAAGCCTGTTCTCTCCGAGTCTGTCCTGATGAAGGGTGGGCCAGGGAGGCCTCTGCTAGAGCTAAGAACACCTCACCCCTAAGGGGAGGTTTTAGAATTTCGGAGTTTACTGAGCTGAGGAGCTCTCTACCAGGCAAATCTATTTGAGGCCCAGCCAGGCCCGGGGCAGGTTTGCTGCGGGAAAGAGGATTCCTGAAAAAGGAGAGATGAAAATGTTCGAGAATCTTCTCTGTCTCTGCCGTGGGTGTCCTCCTGCAGCTCCCCCACCCCAACACACACACACACACACACCCCTGCCTATACCGGGACACAGGCCCAGCTACCTGGCTGAGCCTCACACAGGTGTCGTCAAGATCAAGGGCACTTCCTGTCCTGGAACACGCCATTTGTTGTGTAGATGGGCTAAAACAAGGATATTTATTTTTTCTGTCAGTTCATCCAACATGCATTTATTAAGGCTCCACCTGCACCAGGCCCTGCAGTAAAGAAAATTGACATGGACCTGCCTTTGGGGAGTTACAGTCCAGCAGGGGAGCCAGATGGGGAACGAGCCCACCCACAGCACAAAAAGTGCCCAGCAACACATTGGAGAGAAAAGGGAAGGAGGCCAGTGTGTAGGGGCCTGGGAGGGTGGGAGGGCGTCCACAGACCTGACCTAGGAGGTCAGCTGGGCCTATGGGTTAAGTGGTCTTGATCCCAAGACCAGTAATAGGATCATGTGACAGATGCTGTGCCCTGGGGTGGCTCTCTCTGCAGGTACAATGCTGTCACTGGGGAGTGGCTACAAGATGAAGTTCTGATCAAGATGGCATCTCAGGTGAGCCGTCCCCATCCCAGCGACGACAGGGCTGAGTGGGGATTCTCCGTGAGCGGACTTCTGTCCCTGTTCCCTCCCCTTTACACTCACTTAATTGTTTTTACTTTGGGGAATTCTTTATATTGTTGTGTATTTATTTCATTTTTTATAACAGTTTTACTGAGATAGAATTCACACACTATGCTGCATACCCACTTTAAAGTGTATGGTTCAGTGGTTTATATAATATAGTCACAGAGTTATCCAGCCATCACCACGATCGATTCCAGAACATTTCACCATCTCTAAAAGAAACCCTGTGCTTACCCAACAGCAGCCAGCCCCCTATCTCTTCAGCTCCCCCAGCCCTGGGCAACCACTAATCTGCTCTCATCTCTGTAGAATTAACCTATTCTGGACATTTTATATATTGATCACATATCAAAAGACGATCCTTGGCACTCTTGTCGAAAATCAGTTGACTGTAGATGTGTATGTCAGTTTTCAGAAATTACAGGCCACCACCTAAACCTAAGCTGTAAAAAGTGGCTTGCAATCATCCTTTGGGGGGGGGGGTAAAAAAAAGGAATAGACTAGAAAATAGAGCACTTCCTCCATTGTCAGGGGGAGGATGGTTTTGCAAAACTGTTTTTAGTGTATTACACACTCAGGAAAGGGTATGGCTTGATGAGTTTCACAAAGTGAACACAGCACATAACGAGCAGCCCCCTGAAGCCCACCTGCACCCCAGTCACTACTCCTTTACCCCAACGGTGAGCACCAATCCCGAACCTATCTCCCTGGATTCGTTTCACGTATTTGTGTATTTCCTATAAATGGAGCCACGCAGGGTGTATTCTTTTGAGTGTGGCTTCTTCTGCTCAGCATTTCATCTGTGATGTTCGTACATGTTTTGGCCAGCTCTATGTTTCATAGAATAGTAGAAGAGAACAATAGAATATATCCATTCTCGTCGCCTGTAGTATTCCATCAAGTAGGGTAGACCTGATGGGTTTATCCATTACACTGTTAATGGACATTTAGGTTGTTTCCACTCTTTTCCTGGTACAGAAAACAGAAAAGCAGGGCTGCAAAAAATTCTTTAACATGCATTGTCTCCCGCATAACGTCTTCACCCCCTGGGGGTTATTCCCCTCAGTGAGGGTAGGAGGAGGGTGGCCTTGTCACCCCCGAAGCCTCCAGGCTGAAAGTTCAGTCGGGCGTTAGTGCTGGGGTGAAGGAGAGAGGGCCCAGGGATTTTAGGGTTGAGATGAGGTCCAGGCATTCATTTGGTGGGTGATGTCCAAGGGGAAAATCTCTTCCTGACTCAGGATTGCTTCTGGGTGGGGCATGGGGACTAATAACCCTCTATGTGGTGTCTTTCAGCCCTTTGGCCGTGGAGCTATGAGGGAGTGCTTCAGGACGTAAGTGACTCAGCCTGGTTCTTGGGGCCCTGCCCGAATTCCCTCAGGCTCCCTGCCCGAATTCCCTCAGGCTCCTAAGAGCAGGGGCAATGCAACAGTTCTGGCTGAGAAACTGAGACAGTGGCCTCTGCTTTTTATAGGCCAAGCCTCTCTGCTCTCCCTTGGACCACATGATGGGCCTGGCTATGGGGATGGTCTCGGGGAGGACATGGAATACCCCACTAACCTCTGCTCTGGTGTTTGGAGGCCAAAAGATGTGGGATAAGAGACCTTTAACAATGTCCCTTGGTCCCCTTCCCAGCTCTTTGAAGGGTGCGTGAGTCAGGCTGGGTCCCTGGTGAACCCAGGTGCCCAGGTGGGTCCTCTGCTGCCTTTCCTCCCAGGAAGAAGCTCTCCAACTTCCTGCACACCCAGCAGTGGAAGGGGGCCTCCAACTACGTGGCAAAGCGCTACATCGAGTCTGTGGACAGGGACGTGTACTTCGAGGATGTGCGTCTACAGATGGAGGCCAAGCTCTGGGGAGAGGAGTATAATCGGCACAAGCCCCCCAAGCAGGTATGTGACAGCCCTACCTGTCACCTTCCCACACAAGGCAGCCGGAGAGAGTGACTGGAGACCAGGGCAACAGTGGTACCAGTCACAGGTTCCCTTCATGGTTTTGGTGGTGTTGTTGTTTTGTTTAAAAAAATTTTTTTTTAATGTTTATTTATTTTTGAGAGAGAGAGAGAGAGAGAGAGAGAGAGAGCGAGCGAGCATGAGTAGGGGAGGGACAGAGAGAGACAGAGGGAGACACAAAATCCGAGGCAGGCTCTGAGCTGTCAGTGCAGAGCCCATCGTGGGGCTTAAACTCACGAACTGTGAGATCATGACCTGAGCTGAAGTCAGAGGCTGAACCGACTGAGCCATCCAGGTGCCCCTCCCTTTATGGTTTTAACAGTAGCTAATAATGATCATCATTTATTGAGCATGATGGGCCAAGTACACTGTATGCAGACTCATTTATTCTTAAAACCAGAGCGTGGAGGTTATTTGAGATTAAAATGCTTTTATCCCATTTACAAATGGGATCTGTTAGTCAGGATTTTTGTTTGCATGTGTTAGAAACCCACTCAAATGGGTTTAATCCAAAAAAGGAAGTTTTGGCTTTATGTAACTGAGAAATAGGGCTGGCCACAGGTGTGGCTGGATCCAGGACCCAATAGGATATTGAGAATCTCCCCCATCTCTAGCCTTGGTGTTCTTCCGTGTGGCATCACTCACAGGCAGCTTCTGTTTGTAGTGATGTGTCGGCCACTAGCAGCTGCAGGCTCACTTTCTGTCTTCTCAGAAACCTTGGTGGGATATGACAACACTTGTTTTTGCAGAAGTTCCACTAAGTCTCAGAACTGGGTTTCATTGGCTCTGATTAGGTCAGGTGCCTATTGCTGAGCCAATCACAGTGGTCAGGGGAGGGAATATGCAGATTGGGGAGGCATGAGCCATGTGCTCACCCATAGAGGCAGCAGTGTGGGTCCTTCCCTAGACTATGTAGACTGAGACTGGTGGCTCCTAAGAAAAAGTAGAAGGAGGGGAGAATGGATAGCATGTCTGCCCCTGGGGAGCCCCAGGCTCAAAGAGGTTAAGAGACCTGTGCAAATGGTCAGGAATGGAGCCAGGGCTCAAATCCAGGCTTTCCAAGCCCCTGCCCATTTGGCTCCTTCACCGGAGCCCCCAGGGTGTTTACTGACCCCAGGCCTAGCAGAATTTCCTGTTGCCTATGGGCATTTGAGGAAATAGCGCTCAGTGCCTCTGCCCTGCCTAATTCGCAGCTCAGCTCTCCCGTTGTTTGAACACCTGCTAGACACAGGACACTATCTCCTGGGAGCTTTGGGAGAGCTGCACTTCCAAGAATCCAGCAGAATTTATTGAGTGCCTGCTGTTTGCAGGGCCCTTGATTAAGCGCACTTGGGGTAGACACAAGAAACCACAGTCCCCACCCACGGGGGCTGTGACCACCTCACTGCATGCCATCCTGGCCTCCTTTCTCTTCCTTCCTAAGCTTGTTCCTGCCTCAGGACCTTTGCCCTGACTGTGCCCCCGGCCTGCATCATTGTGTCCCCCACCCCTCCATCCTTGCATGATGAGCTCCTTCTCCTAGTTCAAGTCTCAGCTCATATGTCACCTGCTCAGTGAGGCCGCCCCAGGACATCCTGAATGAAGTAGCCCTTCCTCTGCTGTCTCCCTCTGTCACATCATTCTGTTTGTTTTGGTTCCTTTTATTGGGAGCAGTTGGCGCCATCTGAAAGAGTCTTGTTTTTGTAGTTAATATTTTGGTTGCCTCTCTCCCCCAAGGACAGGGATGTTACCTGTCTTATTTACTCTGTATCAGAGTCCCTAGGGGGTCACTAAACAATGTGGTTGTTTGAAATGATAAGGGAGAAGGATGTAGTTGTTTGAGAAGGAACAGGCTGTTCCCTCCCGGCCGCATCCCTGTAGTGAGCCCACTGCCCAAGCAGGTGGCCTTGTTCCTTGTAGGGATGGAGCCAGCATTTGGGGTGAGAACCTCTGAGAACCATCTGCTCCTTCCCTTTCGGCTGGTTCTCAGAACTGAGGCCAAGTTTAGGGCAACGCTCAGCTCAGGGCCTCTTCAGCCTCTGCAGCTGTTGTCTGCCTGTCTAGCGACTCAGCCAAATGGTTCCTTGGATGGTTGTTTCCTTGGGAAACCCAGACCTGGATCCTTCTACGGTGGGTATCATTGTGGGGGACGGGGAGCCATGGGGAGTCAGTGTCTCAGGTCTTACCAACCTCACTTTATAAACCATTCACAAGACTTACACGTTTCCTTCCCAATATTAGACATGTGCTTGTTAAAAGAAATTCAGCAAGGAATGTGTATAATTCCCCATTGCAGGGAGAGAACCACTGGGTATAGTTTGGTGTTTATTGCTCTAGAGTTATGTCTACTGGTAATGATAACGTCAGCAAACGTTGACAGACTCGCGTATCAGCAGATTTCATTCTCACGCTACGTGTGAGAGCCCATTCCACAGGTGAGAAAACTGAGTTGATGAACTAACTTGCCCATGTTCACAGTATTAGTGTAAGACACCTGCTTAGTTGCTTAGCATACAGACCCACAAATGTGTAGTAAGGCAAAATGGTTTCTTTCTCTCTCCTCTGATGGTCCCATTTTGGTGGGGGGCTCAGGGTGGGCTGGTGCCTCACTTCTTTAAGTCATCCAGAAGCCTGGTTCCTTCTGTCTTGTTTTTCTGCCTTACCCCAGAGTGTGGCCCTGGAGCACATGGCCAGGTCGGCCTCACTGGGAGATGTCCACTCCATAGCCTCAGGAGGGCCAGAGGAGGAGGGGCAGGCTGGGGTTACATCATCACTGCTGCTCAATTCCCATTGGATGAGCTTGGTCACATGGCCACACCTAGCTGCAAGGGAGGCCAAGTGATGTCATTCCTCCTGGATGGCTGTGCATTGTGTTGGAACTCAGTTGGGGGCTGTCTTAGTCCCTTTGTGCTGCTCTAACAGAACTTTTTTTTTTTAAGTTTATTTATTTTGAGAGAGCATGAGCGGGGGGAGGAGCAGAGAGAGAGGGAGAAAGAGAATCTTAAGTAGGCTCCACACTGCCAGCTTGGAGCCGGACATGGGGCTTGATCCCACAAACCTCGAGATCATGACCTGAGCTGAAACTGACTGAGGTTGCTCGACTGACTGAGCCGCCCAGGCTTCCCCGGACTGGGCAACTTACAAATGACAGAAATTTATTGCTTACAATTTTGGAGGCTGGGAAGTCCAAAACCAAGGTGCCAGCCTGGTCACATTCTGGTGAAGTCCTCTCCTGGTTCATAGCCGGTGCCTTCTTGTTGTGGCCTCACGTGGCGGAAGTAGCGAAGGAGCCCTGTGGTCACTTTTATCGGGACGCCAGTCCCGTTCATGAAGGCTTCTCACTCATGACCTGATCCCCTCCCAAGGGCCCCACCGAATAGCATCACCTTTGAGGGTTGGGACTTGAACATATGAATTTGGGGGAGACGCAGTTAAGCCATCACAGGGGTTTTCATTCTCAAAAGAAAAGGGGACAGTGGATTCTGGGGACACTTGGCCTGCAGGGAGCTGCTGACTGATGGAGCCAGGATTGGAGCCCAGGCGGGCGGCTCCTCCCAAGCATTCTGTGTCGGAGGCGCTTGCCACCTGGCTCCTGCCTGAGCTGCTCCCCTCCCACCAGGTGGACATCATGCAGATGTGCGTGGTGGAGCTGAAGGACAGACCGGGCAAGCCTCTCTTCCACCTGGAGCACTATATCGAGGGCAAGTACATCAAGTACAACTCCAACTCGGGCTTTGTCCGTGATGACAACATGCGCCTGACGCCACAGGTGAGGCCCCTGGAGGGGCGGGTCCCTGTGGGCATGAGGTCTCACCCCGAGGGGGCCCTCAAGCCTCCTGGAGTGCCCCGAAGTAGATTCTGTAACGAGACATGCCAGCCAGCTTCTGTCCCTGCAGAATTAAACAGGGCTCCCCCTTTATCTCTTCCTCTATGCAACCTCTTTTTTTTTTTTTTTTTTTAATGTTTATTATTTATTTTTTGAGAAAGAGAAAGAGCATGAGCAGGGGGCGGGCAGAGAGGGAGGGAGACACAGAATCCGAAGCAGGCTCCAGGCTCTGAGCTGTCAGCACAGAGCCTAACGTGGGGCTCAACCATGAACTGCGAGATCATGACCTGAGCCGAAGTCGGACGCTTAACCGACTGAGCCACCCAGGCACCCCATATGCAACCTCTTCTTGCAGAGAAAGGCCCCATCATGGGCAGAGCTGAGGTGTTGCAGCCCCGCAGTGGTGGCTGACGTGTGTATGCATAGTCCACAGCCTGGTCTCTTGTGGTTGGTCACCTTAGTCTTCCTGTCTCCACCCCACCCCAGGCCTTCAGCCACTTCACATTTGAGCGTTCCGGGCATCAGCTGATTGTGGTGGACATCCAGGGTGTGGGCGACCTCTACACCGACCCGCAGATCCACACCGAGAAAGGCACTGACTTTGGAGATGGCAACCTAGGTAGGTGGGGAAAGCCAGCCTGTTTCCATGGAGACCACACTCCCTGTTTCCCCACATCTCTCAGCTCTCCCTGCACACGAGGAAACTGGCTGAGGTGGTAGATCGGCCTTTCCAAGATGGTGGGGGTGGAAGCTTGGGACGTCTGAGCCCTGCCACTTCAGTGCCTGCCCTTTCCGTGGTTTTGGTGCCCAGCACTGCCCCGCCCCTGTCACAAAGCAAGGCGCTGCTCCAGACTCCCCTGCTCTGCCCGCAGGTGTCCGGGGGATGGCGCTCTTCTTCTACTCTCATGCCTGCAACCGGATTTGCAAGAGCATGGGCCTCGCTGCCTTTGACCTCTCACCAAGAGAGAGGGACACTGTGAATCAGAACACCAAGCTGCTGGTGGGTGCCCAATGAGAGCCTGCTCAGGGGGACCGGGCCCTTCTTCTGCCAGGCAGTGAGCTGTGCTTCTCTGTGATGGCAGTCCAGGCCCTGCAAAGCTTACTTGAAGAGTTTCAGGGCCAGAAGGATCTCAGCTCCATCCGTGGCCCTCATTCCTCCCAGGATCAGTGCACAAAGCCCTTCCGAGTGTCCCCGCTAACCCAGTACCTGGGGTCTGCTTGATTGGACCTATTTTGACCAGAGTGAAGAGCCCAAGTGTGTAGAGATAGCGAGGGAGGTGTGTGGTACATGTATTTGTGTGGCATGTTGATAAATGGCTGGACTAGACCTGGACCTGGCTCTTCGGGCACCTTGCTGTGTCCAGGATAGGCCCCCCGCTTTTACCGTGACCAGATGTAAGAGATTGTCAGGACAGACCAGCTTGGGATTCTGGATGTGTGGCCACAGGTATGCCCCAGCTCAGGGCTGTAGAGTGTGGTTAACACTTTGGGATTGCTGGCTGGCTTTGAGCTCCTGTACCAGATGCCCCTTCTTAGAAGCCTTTGGGTTAATCCCCCACTGGTTATTTTTAGATTTCCTGCCAGTCCCTAAACAGGCATGTATGGGGGCCGTTGACTGAAAGGGCCTCAGGGTTTGGGTAAACAGCACGCTCCCGGAAGAGCCCTTCTCTCCCCAGAGGGTTCCTGTGTGACATGGGTGTCCGTTAATTCTCCAGCAATCAGCCAAGACCATCTTGAGGGGGACAGAGGAGAAGTGTGGGAGCCCCCGAGTAAGGACCCTCTCTGGGAGTCGCCCCCCCCTGCTCCTTCGCCTTTCAGAAAACTCTGGAGATGAGAACATGAGTGACGTGACCTTTGACTCTCTCCCTTCTTCCCCATCTTCGGCCACACCACACAGCCAGAAACTGGACAACCTCCGTGAGTGACGTTTTTGGTCCTTGGTAGTTGTGATTGGAGGGGACAGGCACCAGAAAGAACACAACTAAACTGGCTTTCGCTTACGTTAGGAAATCAGATATGCTAGTCAAAAAGATTCATGGCCCGGATGGTTGTATGAGTGAGTTTGTTTAATAAGTTTTCAAGACCCAAGTCTTCCGAATGCTTCAAAAACAGACCCTGTTTTAGATAACATTTTTTTCAGCGTGTTTCATGAAACTAGCAAAACCTTTACACCAAGATTTCACAAAACAGCAAAAAAAGAAAACTGCATTCCAACCCCACTTATAAACATGCAATACAGAAATTCTAAATAAGGTATTAACAAAACTGGTAGTCTTTGAAAGAATAGTCCGTCATAATCAGATAGTGTTTTTGCAAGCATCTGAGACTTGTTCAATATTAGGAAATCTGAACGACCTATGAATAGATCAGAGGAGGAAAACGGAATCATTATCCTCAAAGTTAAAGTGATAGAGTTTGCTGATGAAGCGGAGGGGAGGCACGGCTGACTCCAGGGTTTTGATCTGAAAAACTCTAAGGGTGGGGTGGCCATTTATTCAGCTGGGGGACGCTGTAGAGGAACAGAAGAGGAAGATTTTAGTGTCAAATGTCAAGCCTTTTAGACATTTCCACTAGAAGACCTTGGGTATAGTTTGAAGCAGGAGTTGACAGGCTCTCCTTAGAAGGCCAGAGAGCAAATATTTTAGACTTTGGGGACCTATGGCTTCTGCATTAGCAGCATGAATGTGGCCATTGACAGTATGTAAATGAGTAGGTGTAACTGTGTTCCAAGAAAGACATTAAATTTTCTATTTCATGTACTTTTCACATAAATTACTATTCTTTTAATTTTTCCAACCATTTTAAATGGAAAAACCATTCTTAAAAACCATATAAAAATGGAAACAAGCTGGATTTGGCTGTGGAAGCTCAGGGGAGGAGACAGAGACTGGGAACCACCAGGAAGGAGGTGGTTGGTTGTTAAGCCATCTGAGGCTTCTCCAACTTGTAGCTACTCATTGAGCCCCAGATATACAAATGGCCGTTCTTCTTTCACACCTGCACCTCACTGAAGGCCAACTGTGGCCCAGGCACGTGTGCCTCTAAGCCCGTTGCACAAGTTATTTGCATTACAGCCTTGAGGAGGCACAGGGGTGAAGCTACGTGCTTAGGACGCCACAGCCAGCAAGTGGCAGACTGAATAAGTTCTTGAGGAAGAACTGTAGCCCTCCAGATACTGACAGCTTTCTTCCCCCATTTTTGCACCATTTTCAAAAAAATTTTTAAAAAGGCCTGGTGACAGGTGCGTTCAGCCCTAGATTGTAGTCAGTCTTTCAGACAGTTTTAATGGTAGAGCCAGTGCGTTATCTCTGTTTTCTCCTGCCCAGATTGGCCTGTGTTCAGTGACCTTGACAACATGGTACCCCGAGACCATGACCATCTGGACAATCACCGGGTAAGTTGGAGAGGGATCTCCCGGTCTGCTCTGGGCACTGCCAGGGGCCACAGGGAAGTGCGGATGACTCTCAGCCTCCTGCCCAGGGCAGTGGTGCCCTCTGAGAAGAGCTGGATCCATTGCAGTTCCCAGAGATGGTAGCAGAAGAGGGAATCCAAATTAGCAACAATGCAACCTTCTGATAAATGCTGAGCAAGCTCAGCCCTGGTGTGGTTTGGCCACATGCGTGTGGACAGCTGTCCTGGGAGGGAGCTGTCCTGGGTTTCAGACGAGTGACTTATAGCACAATCCAGCGTGATGCCCTCAGGTTGGATAAACAGGACCGGTTTCCAACAGCTTCTGGGTGACTCTGCAGAAGCTGAAGGCACTGCATTTGCATTCAGGCAGACATATTACAGTGTCAAAGTAAAAACTCACAGGAATTTTAAAAGCAGACTTTGAGACGTGTCACCTGTGCCCAGACCTCAGGTGCACTTTAACTCGCACCCTGGGATTGCTCCAAAGGTTAAAGTTCACTCTTGACTGCTTTTCAGAGTTTTTGAGTGGAAGGAAAAAAATAAGCATAAGACTGTTTCAAGAGTTTGATAGACACTCTATGCCTCAACAACCCGTGAGGTAGATATTATTTTTGATTCCATTTATAATAGATTTCATTCTGGAATTAGAATGCATTTTAGAATTTCAAGGCGCCTGGGTGGCTCTGTCGGTTAAGCATCCAACTTTGGCTCAGGTCACGATCTTGCGGTTTGTGAGTTCAAGCCCCGCGTCGGACTCTGTGCTGACCGCTCAGAGCCTGGAGCCTGCTTTGGATTCTGTGTCTCCCTCTCTCTGTGCCCCTCCCCTGCTCACTCTCTGTCTCTCAAAAATAAATTAAAAAAAATAATAAAAACTTAAAAAAAATAATAAAATAAAAGATCCAGGCACACCTGGGTGGCTCAGTCCATTGAGGGTCTGACTCTTGATTTTGGCTCAGGTCATGATCCCAGGGTTGTGGGATCAAAGCCCCGTGTGGCGCTCTGCACTGAGTGTGAAGCCTGCTTAAGGTTCTCTTTCTCTCCCCATCTGCCCCTCTCCCCAACTCTCTCTCTTTCTAAAATTAAATTTTTAAATTAAAAAAAATTAAAAGATCTGAAATAACTAAGACCTAATGTTAAGAGCAGACAAAGCCAGGTGACAGGTGCATAGGAGTTCATTTTATTATTCTCTGTTCTTAGAGGTATGTTTGAAATACTAATTAGTAGAACAAAGAAAGAAACAAAAGTGTGAGCTGAATAGTGATGCAGGTGACATGCAGAGATGTCCAGAACTGAACACTGGTAGACAAATGACTGAAGTTAGAGATTCCGAATTGTCCAGAAGAATAAAAGATGTGCCCCAGTTTTGGCAGAGGGCTCCATTGTAGTAAATACTGCACTCAGTGCTACATTTGTGTCCATGGGTCATACGTCATAAACCAGCCTTTGTTTTTCTGCCTGTGAGCCCCTCTTTTTAAAAAAAAAAATTTTTTTAATGTTTATTTATTTTTGAGACAGAGACAGATCATGATCAGGGGAGGGTCAGAGAAAGAGAGACAGAATCTGAAGCAGGCTCCAGGCTCCAAGCTATCAGCACAGAGCCCGATGTGGGGCTCGAACTCACAGACCATGAGATCATGACCTGAGCCAAGGCCGGACACTCAACCGACTGAGCCACCCAGGCGCCCCGAGCCCCTCTTAATAATAGATTGGTCTTCCTGTGGTCCATACTCTCAGTGAGTAACACCTCACTTCTTGCTTATAGCCCTTCATTGTAGGCCCTATCACGAATCCTCATGGCTAAGGAAATCGCTGTCCAGGGTCCCAGCTGGCAAGTCACAAAGCTCAGACTTGAGCCCAGGCAGTCTGGCTTCAGAGCCCAAGGTCTTCGCCACTACTTTGTACTATTTCCTTGTCACCCAATCAGCAATACGGAGGGAAGGGGATGTTACTTGAAGTGATAGGACAAAGGAGAGATAGCAAATGTCTGAGTGTCCAGAAGTAACCACCGCTCAGAGGACCACTGAGACCCTAGGGCCATCTTCTCTCCACAGGACTCTGAGAACAGTGGGGACAGCGGATACCCCAGTGAGAAGCGGGGTGAGCTGGATGACCCAGAGCCCCGAGAACATGTAAGGAATTCCCCCCAGGGAAATGAGACCAGAGTGTTCTGTTGCCTCATTGTCCAGGGGGACGGAAGGGTGGGGAGGAATGTGAGTGCGTTGTGAGAACATAATAGGTAAATTGATACCCAAGATCATTTCAGATAAAAATAAAGGCAGGGCAGAAGATAAAACAGGGTTACGGGGACCAGAAAGTTTAGTAAAGGGACAAGTATGGGCGATTACATAAGACTGAAAATGGCAGACAACTCTTCTGAGGAAACTGGAATCTAGGGTGCTGGGTAATAGGCTGGAAAGGTGTGGGCAGAAGGATGCCGTTCAATGCGTGGTGTTCTGGCCATCCTGGGGAGTGCACTGGAGGACACTGGTGCGGGTGGCTCAGGCAGTGTCTGCCACTTAGAGGTTTTCCCATGTGCCAGAGTTGAATCTGAGCATCCAAACCAGTCTTGCTGAGAGCCCTTTGGTCTCAGCTTTGTTACTGCGAGTAAAGACCTATTATGGGAGCTTTGGTAAGGGGAAGGAGGTTTTCTTGGTACTTACCTGCCACGATCCTGTGCCTTTGAGTCATTTCCATCTGTGCACACAGGGAGGGTGAGAGGAAGGCTGTGGGCACACCAGCACATTGGTCCTGCCTGTTACCCAGCATTCTCTCTTCTTGGCACATGAGTTCCAGCTGCCCCTCCTAGAGGCCAGGCCTGTCCCTTGGGAGCAGGGTCTCCTGGAGGGGGCTGAGCCTGTCCCCTAGGAGGAGAGTCCCCTGGAAGAGGGTCCCCTGGGGAGGAGGGCAGGACCAGTTCTTGGGAACTGCTCTTTGGCTCACTCTACCCTTCACCTCCCTCAGGGCCACTCAAACGGTAACCGGAGGTACGAGTCTGACGAAGACAGCCTGGGCAGCTCCGGACGGGTAATGCTCCCTGAGGCAGCCTTATCGTGACCACGTGCTTGCCTTTTCCAGCCCCTGTTTCTCCTCCCTGGTGTCACTGCTGTCTGCCCAGACGCCTCACACATCAGCTAAAGGAAGATTGTGCAAAGGGACTGGCAAATACTTTTGAGCCCCTGGACTGGGCGGGACACTGGGGGATCTGCGGAGAGGCATAGACACAAGTAGGATAGCCCATTCTGGAGGGGGGGCTATAAGGGCCACAGCTCACATGGTAAAGTAATGCCTGTGTATAAGTGCCTCAGAGAATTCATTCATTTACTTATCAACCACCCAGCGAGACAGGCTAATGTTATTCATCCCCATTTTACATATGAGAAAACGGGGCTCTTAAGCAGCTTTCCCCAGGTCACTGGCAAGTGTTTCTAACAAGCATCTTAGAAGCTCATTATCATCAGGCAGATGTGGGAAGACCAATCCTCGGGCACCCTTCCCTAGCTGAACCGGAAACACATGTTGAACCTCTCACCCTCTAGTCTTTGTGAGTCTCCCACTTGCCAGGTCCTTCCTCCTACTGTGGTCACATCTCCTCAAAGCCCATCTGCAACCCCAGACTGGCCCCCTGTGGCACCTCCTGCGGGAGCCTTTCCCAGTTGCCCCAGCAGGTGTGACTCTTGCTCCGTCCAGAACACAGAGCATTTACCACGCGGTGTTTACCGATGGTGCAAGGTCTCAACACAGTGTAGAGCAGGGTTGTTTAACCGTGGTGCCATTGACATTCTGACATTCTGGGCTGGGCCCTTCTTTGTCGTGGGGGGTGCCTTGTGCATTGCAGGATGCTTAGCGCACATATATGCACGCAGCTGCCTGGCTCGGTCCTGCAGGGACCTTTGGAAGAGGGTGTCTGTAGCTGGAACATGATGTGTTTTCCAAACCTATTCCCCGAAGCTTCCTGTGGATGCACAGAGGAAAGCGAAGTGGATTTGCTGCAGGGTCTCAAGTCAGACTTTTCTGGCCCATCATGTGGGTCACTGGCCAAGGAGGCAGCTTACGGTCCAACCTCCCCAACCAAACCCTGCTTGATAAACGAGTGGGAAACACTTTGAACTGCTGCAGTCCATTCCACTGGCCTCTGTGTCCTGGTGCTATAATATTCCCTCAGCGCCCGTAAATTGGCAGGATTTGAGGGATTAGAAATGGAGCCGTGTTTGTCCAAGAAAATTTGATACCTTAAGGGTTCGCCCCCTGCATCTTGCCAGCCAGGCTCACGCGGTAGGAGCAACTGACGGCTGGTGGTGGGGCCTGCGTCCCCAGCCCCTCATTCCCTGGCCTGTAAACTTCCGTGCCCGGTTCCCTCTTTCAGGTGTGCGTGGACAAGTGGAATCTCCTCAACCCCTCCCGCCTCCACCTGCCCAGACCTTCCGCCGTGGCCCTGGAAGTGCAAAGGCTTAACGCTCTGGACCTTGAAAAAAAAATCGGGAAGTCCATTCTGGGGAAGGTACGGTGATGCCCGCTTCAGAGCCCTTTGTCCGCTGACCCAGAGCCCAGCTCACGCCTCTGCTCCGCTAATCGCTTCCTCCCGCAGGCTGGCTGGGCGGCCCTGGGTGCTTCTGCCCAGGCAGCTGGGCCAACAGCCAAGTCTGTGTGGTAGGTCCATCTGGCCATGGTGCGCTACCACGAGGGCGGGCGCTTCTGCGAGAAGGACGAGGACTGGGACCGCGAGTCGGCCGTCTTCCATCTGGAGCACGCGGCCGACCTGGGCGAGCTGGAGGCCATCGTGGCCCTGGGGCTCATGTGCTCACAGCTGCCCCACCACATCCTGGCCGACGTCTCTCTGAAGGTGAGGGGCGGCAGGGACCTAGTCATGGGTGGGAGGGGGTGCTCAGTCATCGTCCTCTCCATCCTGCAGATTTGTGCATGCCCCGGAAACTTCTGAGCCCCAGTGTGGGGCCAGGCACTTGCAGGTTAGCTGAAACTGGTAGGACTGGGATGTGCCACTGGGGAACGAGTGCAAGGTGACAGTCATGATTCCAGGCAATTATGACATGGCATGATGGGAGAAACAGAAAGTAGTGGTGGAAGCAGATGGGAAGGGCCCTGAGTGGGTTTCACGGGGTCGGTGAAACGCCTAATGGTGGGTTCCATCTGTATCCTTGGTGGTGAGAACAGAGCCCGATGCCCAGTACATATTCAGTGTACATTTGTGGGACGGATGAATGAGGTGACCTCTGAGTTAGGCCTAAAAGCTGAGTGGGAGTGAGCCAGGCAGAGTGTGGGAGGTGAGCTGTCCAGGCAGAGGGGGCAGAGGTGCCAGGATGGTCAGAACTGGAACTTCATTCATTTGCCACTGATGTGAGCAACTTCTTTGCTGAATCAGATAATGGTTTTAACTACTGAAACACAGGGGCACCTGGGTGGTTTAGTTAGTTGGTTAAGCGTCCAACTCTTGGTTTCAGCTCAGGTCATGATCTCATGGTTCATGGATTCAAGCCCCACATGGGGCTCTGCACTGACAGCGTGGAGTCTGCTTGGGATTCTCTCTCTCTCTCTCTCTCTCTCTCTCTCTCTCTCTGTCTCTGTCTCTGTCTCTCTCTCTCTCTCTCCCTCCCTCCCTCCCTCCCCCTCCCTCTCTCCCTCCCTCCCTCCCTCTCTCCCTCTCCCTCCCTCCCTCTCTCTGCCCCTCTCCTGCGCACTCTCTCTCAAAATAAACTTAAAATACTGAAAAATGTTTCTTCAATTTCCTGTGCTAGTCACAATGTCATGTTTACAGACGTGACACACTTGTAAGTTTAATCTGCATTATGAATGTTTTCTCCGTCCCTTGCTTTCCATCAAGACCATTGAAAAGAACAATCAAAGTCTGATCTATAGGTGGGCGCCTGCCTGGCTCAGTCAGAAGAGCATGAGACTCTTGATTTCAGGGTCATGAGTTCAAGCCCTGTATTGGGCATTCAAAGCCCCATGTTGAGCATAGAGCCTACTTAAAAAAAACAAAAAAGAGGGGTGCCTGGGTGGCTCAGTCAGTTGAGCATCCAACTTCTGCTCAGGTCATGATCTCATAGTTGGTGAGTTCAAGCCCCACATCGGGCTCTGTGCTGACAGCTTGGAGCTTGGAGCCTGGAGCCTGCTTCAGATTCTGTGTCTCCCTCTCTCTCTCACGCTCTGTCTCTGTCTCTCAAGAACTAAATAAACATTAAAACAAAAAAAAAATTTTTTTTTAAAAAGCCCTCTGATCTGTACTATTTTCCACTTTCTTTGATGTAAATGTGACTAGGGTGCCATTTTCAAGGCCCCAATACATCATCACTGAATCTGGATTTGGAAAGAAATGTACGGTATTTCTGTTGTAGAGATTCAAGAGACCAGTGGTTCTCAACCAGTCATTCTGCTGTTCCTTCTCCAGGGGACCCTTGACAATGCCTGGAGACACTTTTGGTAGTCAAAATATTGGGGTTGCAACTGGCATCTAGTACATAGAGGCCAGGGATGCTGTTCACCATCCTACCATACACAGGACAGCCCCCACAGCAGAGAACTATTTGGTCCAAAATGTCAGTAGTGCGAGGTTGAGAAACCCAGAAATAGACATAAATAATCTGAAGAATATGGACAACAGTACATCATAGTTAAAATAAGTAGAAAGTCATGAGTTTAAAAAAAAAAAGTCATGAGTTTTGAGTATTTGTTGCCTTTGTTTTTAATATAATTCATTTAATTGTAAGTTTATGTAATTTTTAATAATGACTGTGTTTTACAGTTGGCTTGCAAAATCCCCGATAATTTCATGGTCAGTTCTCCTGAGCCCAGAGAGCCGGCGCCAGCATACTGCTGCCTTTGGCCTGTTCCCCCAGCATCTGCCACAGAGCCTGGCACTCTGTGTCCAGAGAGGACACTCAGAAGGATTTGAGGCCTGAATAAAGTAATCCCAGAGCCCGGCATGAGTGGTGAGGGACCAGGACTGGGGGGAGATCTTCTTGTGACCTCAGGCTGTTTACACAAACCACACTCTTGGCAGCTTTGTAAAGGGATTTACTAGCCATTTCAGATTCCTCTCTCACCTGTAAGCCTCTCAAAGGCCTTTCTCCGGAGGATAGACTCTGGCAGCTTTCCCTAGCAGGAGTGTGGGTGGACGGTTAGGACAGGGCAGGCAGGGAGGAAGTAAGCTGTGTCCCAGCAGGCTTATGGCTTAGCAAAAGAAATGATGGGTGTGTACCCTGAGAAGCCGCTATGTGCCCTAGAAACCCCATCACCCACTTTCTCCACTGCCCCCTCCTTTGGGACTTTTGTTTGTTTTCTTACTAACACGTGCATGAATTTAGCACATGCTTTTTGAGAGTCTCCAACACTCTGGGCACCGTCCTAGGTTCCTGCTCTCATGGAGTAAACTTTTCAAATGGAGAAGGATATAGTACAGATCATAATTAACAAAAATCTTTCCAACAGAATTAAAAATAACTAGCCTTTATTGAGCACCTCCCATGCCAGGCATTGTTCTATTGTGCTGAGGAGAAGATACCAGACAAGGTGATTGAGAGTGACCGGAGGGGCTTCTTGTATTAGGACACAGTTCTGGCTCCAGGGGAGGCTGAAAAACGTAGCCTGTAGCTAGTCAGCCACGTGGCGCCCAAAATATGGTGGAGGACAATGGATATGGAGACAGCTGGTGGTCCCTGCCACGCTTTTTTTTTTGTTTTTTATTTATTTTGAAAGAGAGAGAGCGTGAGCAGGGGAGGGGCAGAGAGAGAAAGAAAGAATCCCAAACAGGGATTTGTCAGTGCAGAGCCCGTGGTGGGGCTTGATCACAAGAACCCTGAGATCATGACCTGAGCCAAGATCAAGAGGCAGATGCTTGAACAACTGAGCCCCCGAGGTGCCCTCCCCTCCCATACTTCTTGAAGCCTGGTGGTTGAGAAGGGCTGATGTGAGGGTTTTGGCTTTGTCTCTGAGTGGGGATAAGAAGCCATGGGCAGCTTTGATAAAGTAATGTGACCTGACCTGGTCTTTAAAAGCATCCCTCTGGCTGCTGCTATGGGATGGATGTTGGGGGAGCAGAATGGAAGCAGGTGGTGCACTGTCGGTGGGAATGTGAAATGGTGCAGCCACTGTAGCCCCTCCAAAGGCTAAGTAGGAGTTACATGTGACTCGCAATTCCGCTCCTAGCTATCTACCCAAAAGAATAAAAACACACATCCATGTGAAAACTTGTAACAGATGTTCATAGCAGCATTATTCATTATTCAGCCAAAAGGTGGAAACAACCCAAACATCCACCAACTGATGAATAAAATGTGATGAATAAAATGAATAAAATCCTCCGTCCATACGATGGAATATTATTTGCCATAAAAAGAACAAAGCACCAATCTATTAAAACCTTTATGTGAAGTTAAGCGAGTCACAGTAGACCACGTACTGTATGATTGCATTTATATAAAGTGTCCAGAATAGAGAAATCTCTAGAGACAGAGGGTAGGCTCGTGGTTACTTAGGGCTGGGTGGGATGGGGCAACTGGGACGTGACAGTGAAAGGGTATGGTATTTTGGTTTCTTTTTGGGCTGATGAAAATATTCTGAAATTGATAATGGGATGGTTGCACGTTCTGTGAATGTACTAAAACCCACTGAATTGAGTGCTTTACATGGATGAATTGTATGGCATGTGAAGTATACCTCAATAAAGCTGTTAAAAACTTTTTAAATAAAAAGAAAAGTTTAAAAAAACTTTTTAAAAATAAAAACTTTTAAAAAATGTTTATTTATTACTTTTGAGAGAGAGAGAGAGAGAGAGAGAGTGAGCAGGGGAGGGGCAGAGAGAGAGGGAGAGACAAAATCCCAAGCAGACACCATGCACTGTCAGTGCAAAGCCTGATGCGAGGCTTGACCACAAACCATGACCTGAGCCGAAATCAGGAGTCGGGATGCTTAACTGACTTAGCTACCCAGGCGCCCCAGAATAAAAACTTTTTAAATAATGGTAGCAAGGAGCCCTATTGGAGGCAAGAGATGATGTGGCTGTCTGGAGGAATCAGAGCAGTGAGCAAGAGTGGGCTAAGCTTCCATTCCTCCCTGCCTCATTTCCGTTTCTCTCCCCCTCTTTGGTCTGTATTGACAGGAAACAGAAGAGAATAGAACTAAAGGATTCGATTACTTACTGAAGGCAGCTGAAGCTGGCGACAGACAGTCCATGATCCTGGTGGCTCGGGCTTTTGACACTGGCCAGAACCTCAGCCCAGACAGGTACCGTGGCTGTAGCTCAAGTGGAGCTGGTGGGAACATGGGCCACAGGCGGGGACTTCCCCCTCGGTATCAGCACAGACCCAGGTTCCGGGCTCAGCTCCCCCGGTCCCAGTCCCCTACTGTGGACAAGTTATTTCACTTGTGGACAAGTGATCTCAGTGTCTTCATTGTGTGAAATGGGGATAATTATATAACCTGCATTCCAGGGTGGTTATGTGAGGGTTCATTGACATGATGCCTGTAATCCTCCCCGAGCCTGGCAGATAAAGCAGGGACATCCCAGACATTCTGCCAAGAGATTTGCTTTAGGTCCAGAGTGGTTGTCCCTAGATGTTAGGATTATGGGTGACTTTAGTTTCCTCTTTCTACTTTTATTTTTGTGATGTTATTTTTCACTTCTGAGAGGGAGAGCAGGGAAGGAAGCAAGATCCCATGGAGATTCAGGCCTGGTGTGAGTTTCCAGAGTGGCTCTGAGTCTCCTGAAGGCTCCCCCGCTGCAGGTGCCAGCACTTTCCCAGCTGTCCCTCCGGCTGTGGTGCCAAGACTGGTTTCTGCAGCGGAGGGCAAGAGGCGTGGCCCCGCTTCATCTCCTCTCCTTGGCTCAGCCAGTGGGAAGTCCCAGAAGTCCCAACGGTGGAGATCCTTTGAAGGAATTCAACTCGTAATGCGACCCCTTGCTCAGCCTCTGGCTCCCACTGGATCTCAGCTGTTCCTGCTGTCCTCAGGGGCCCGTGGCTTTCTAGATGGGAACAGGGTGGGCACTATGATTATCTAAACCTGCAGGGTTGGAGCACCCTGGAAGTTTCTTCCTCTTTGGGTCGAGGTCTCATCTTTTCTCCCTGGGTTTAAGGAAGGTCAGGACTGTGGCTGCATCGTATCAAGCTCTCGGTGTCTAAAATGTCTCCATTTGTGACATCTCACCTCTACTACATATCATGCGTCCACAATCTTATCAGATACCTAGTGTGACAATCACGTCCCCTTCTTTTTCGACTGTACCTTCATATCTGTGATTTTGAGAGATCTGAGATCTGTGATCTCACTGAGAACAAGAACTGGGGGTCTCCTGCATCTCTATAATCCCAGCGCTTAGCGCAAGGCCTGGCTTACTAGTTGTTTGAATAAACGAACCCACACTTCTCTCGGACACAGACAGGAGGTGTTTTTAGCCCCATTGTACAGATGAGTAAACTGTAGTTCTGAGAAGTGAAGGGACTTGGCCAAGGTCAGGTAGCTAGTAAGTGGCAGAGCCAAATCTTAGGTCTTGTCCCCTCTCCTCCAATGTACTGTGTACTGGCTTGCTTCTCAGATTCAGAACTATACTGGCATAGAGAGAGGTGGAAGAAAAGAAAGAAAGAAAGAAAGAAAGAAAGAAAGAAAGAAAGAAAGAAA
>NC_064815.1:11776467-11784267 GCF_023721935.1 Panthera uncia
AAAGAAAGAAAGAAAGAAAGAAAGAAAGAAAGAAAGAAAGAAAGAAAGAAAATGAAAGAAAGAAAATGAAAGAAAGAAAGAAAGGAAGGAAGGAAGGAAGGAAAGAGGGAGGAAGAAGCAAAGGGAGGGAGGAAGGAAGGAAGAAAGAGAAAGAGAAAAAGAAAGAAAGAAAAAAGGAAGGAAGGGAAGGAAGGAAGGAAAGAAGGAGAAAGAAAGAAAGAAAGAAAGAAAGAAAGAAAGAAAGAAAGAAAGAAAGAAAGAAAGAGGGAAGGGGAGACAAAAAGGCAAAGACAAGACATGCTTATGTCAGGTCAAATGCCAATGTATATGGTGCCCATTGATTGCATGGTGGGAGGGGGCTGGAGCTGGGCATTGAATATTTGTATCTGAGGTCCTTAAGAAATCTTTGTGTGTTTTCTCTTCATGCCTTTTATTTACTTTTTATCTGAGATGGCAGTTGTTTTGATTTGTAAGAATTTAAAACACTTTTTTTCATGTTTATGAATTTTTGAGGGACAGAGACAGAGCGGGAGTGGGGGAGGGGCAGAGAGACAAGGAGACACAGAATTCGAAACAGACTCCATCCAGGCTCTGAACTGTCGACACAGAGCCCGACACGGGGCTCAAACTCACGAGGTGTGAGATTGTGACCTGAGCCGAAGTCAGACACTTAACCAACTGAGCCACCCAGGTGTCCCTGATTTGTAAGAATTTTTTAACATTAAGGCTATCAACTCTGAGGCATATACTTCTTTTTTAAAAAATTATTTTTGAAGATGGCTGTCATCAGTGTGAGGGAGGGGGGTGGCACATGTTCCACACAGTGTGACCATTGTTACTGGGTTTGGGGCAACTGGTTTTTAATATTTATGTAGTTAAATCTGTCAACATTTGCTTTTATAGCTTCTGCCACAGTCATTTTCTTATTCTTCTTCCTCATTCCAAGCAGTTCCAGCCTCTTCCATTCACAGACTATTAATTAAGGGCCAGCTCTGGGTAAGGCAGGGCCCCATATAGGCCCACATTTACCTATGTGGTAAACCACATGTAAGGGGTTTCAACTTTCTCAGAAGTTACCATTTATTTTTTTTTTAATGTTTGTTTATTTTGAGTGGGAGAGAGAGAGCTCACACAAGAGAGTGTGAGTGGAGGAGGGGTGGAGAGAGGGAGAGAGAGAGAATCCCACGCAGGCTCCATGCTATCAGTGCAGAGCCCAACACAGGACTCAAACTCACGAACTGTGAGATTATGACCTGACCCGAAATCAAGAGTCAGACACTTAACCGATTGAGCCGCCCAGGCACCCCAGAAGTTGCCATTTAATATGGGAAGGAAAATCATTGGTGATTCCAAGGCAAGGTGGGCACCCTAATCTCGGGGTGTAGGGTGTGGTGGGAGGCGGGCAGGGAGAGATTAGGCCTGTCCTCCTCTTTCCTGTTTAATGCTTTTGGGGCAGTTCTGCTTTGCCGTTCTGGACCAGGGAGGGTCAAAGCTGAGAAGGGTGAGATGATGTAGTTTAGTGGCCTCAGTCCACTGTTCAAACCCTAGTTTGTCAGGTCACCAAGAATTTTCAAATGATTTCCCCTTTTTATGAAATAAAATGGAATCAATGTTATCTCCTGAACGCCATCCCAGCCAGCCACTTGTTTACGTTTATTCATCCAACAGACATTTAGGAAGGCTGAGCTATTTGCCGAGCCCTGGGAATGCCGCAGCGGACACAACAAAGTCCCTGCCTTCTTGGAGCTTGTGTTTTAGCCAAGGGAAGCCATAATAAGCAACTGAATAAGTCAACAGGAGAATTATGGGATTATATGATTGAGGTCATCGTAGGAAATAGAGTGTTTGGGATGGTGTCTCCCAAGAGGTGACGTTGGGTGGATGAGGAGCCAGGCATGGAAAGACTTGAAGAAAGAGCACTCAAGTGGAGGGAGCAGCGGGGGCAGAGGCCAAACAGCAGACAGAGTCTGGCACGTTCTGGGAAGTGAAAGTGGCTCAGCCAGTCTGGCGTGGGGGAGGTTAATGGGCTCTAAGATAGGGGTGGAGCTAGGTCGGGTAGGGCCTCAGAGGAGAGGCCAGCCAGTCATTGGAGCTGTTATTCCTGGCACATTTCACGAGACCCATAGACTTTCTTATCTGCGTCTCTCTTTGCTCTTTCCAGATATGCTATAAATAGTTACTCACATGCTTCGTATTGTGCAGTTAGTACACCCCAAGAAAGAGCCCGCTGCCCTGTTTGCTTTGTATTTTATGTTCAGATTTGGTTGGAACCCATGTATGCCCTTGGTGGCTTGGCCTTTCGTAGTAGGGAGAAAGAGTTGAGGGGCAGAGCCAGAGAAAAGCCGGCTATTCTGGGGAGAGCCCTGAGTTGTGCTGGAGGAGCACCAGAACTGGCCAGCACAGGCAGAGGATAAGATGCGGCTGAGTGACTGCTGTTAGCTTGGATGGTTCTGGAGGCCTTGAGAAAGGGTCCTCCACCCACCGCCTCTCCTACTCAAGTCATAGAGAAGACTGGCTGGGTACCAGCCGCTGCTAATGCTAGCCCATAGTGTGATTCTGTACAAACTAGAAAAATGCCCCTTCCTCAAAATACTCTACATCATCTGTTGGAAATTGTGTAATACATATACCAATTTTTTAAAATGTTTATTTATTTATTTTGAGAGAGAATATACCATGGAGGTGAGTGGGGGAGGGGCTGAGAGAGAGACAGAGAGAGAGACAGACAGACACACAGAGAGAGAAAGAATCCCAAGCAGGCTCCTTGCTGTCAGCAAAGAGCCCAACTCGGGGCTTGATCATGACCTGAGCCATATCAAGAGTCAGATGCTTAACCAACTGAACCACCCAGGTACCCTGGGTAATATACCAATTTTGCTAGGGAAAGCTACTTCACTACTGTCTTAATATCTAAACCTACAATGTGAATGATACCCCTTAGATGTGGTAGCACTGGGTACCATGGGTCATGAATCATAGGTGGTGGCCCCACTGGGATCCCTGACTTGCCTCTCCTGCTGATGGGTCTCCTCCTTCTGCCCATTGCCATGGTAACCTCCAACTTTTCCTTTGTATCTCCTGGAAGGTCCCGAGACTGGCCAGAGGCTCTGCGCTGGTACAACACTGCCCTGGAGATGACAGACTGTGATGAGGGCGGGGAGTATGATGGGATGCAAGATGAGCCTCGATACACGCTGCTGGCCAGGGAGGCTGAGATGCTGTTTACTGGCGGCTGTGGGCTGGAGAAGGACCCGCAGAGATCAGGTAGGGCCTGGCTGACCTGCCCCTGGTATGGAACAGGGAGGGACATAATTCCTGTCTCATTGGGAATTATGGCAGAGGCAAGACTGAATCTCTTCTTTTTTTTTTTTTTTTTCAGTTTTTATTTATTTACTTGGAGAGAAAGAGAGTGAGGGGAGGGGGGAAGGGCAGAGGGAGAAGGAGAGAGAGAATCCCAAGCTGTCAGCGCAGAGCCTGACTCAGGATTCGATCTCATGGATCCCGAGATCATGACCTGAGCTGGAATCAAGAATCAGACGCTTAACCAACTGAGCCAACCAGGTGCCCTAAGACAGTCTCTTCTTTCACTGGAGGGGAGAAAGAGACATACCAGCCCTGTGTGACAGGCTGGATACCCATATGGTGCTGGTTTAGGAGGGGGCTTTATGGAGCTGGGATGCAAATGAACATTTTTATTTTAATGGTTATATATTAGGAGTTTGGTATTTTTGCAATTTTAAAAATTGAACTGACATTTTCATTACACAACAGTCACCATTTTTAAGTGCATGGGTCAGTGGTTTTTAGTATATTCATCATGTTGTGCAACCATCACCACTATCTAATTCCAGAACATTTTCAGTACACCAAAAAGAAACCTGGTACTGGTTAGCAGTCAGTCCCTATTTCCCCCTTCCTCTGTCCTGGCTACTACTAACCTATTCTCTGTCTTTATGGATTTACCTGTTCTGGATGTTTCATATCAATGTAATCATACAATATGTGGTCTTTTGTGTCTAGCTTCTTTCACTTAGCATCTTGTTTTGAAGGTTCATCCATATTGTAGCAGGTATCAGTACGTCATTCCTTTTTATTACCAAATAATATCCCATTGTATAGATACACCACATTTTGTTTATACATTCATCAGTTGATGTGCACACTATATATATATTTTTTTCTGTTACATAATAAGCGTACTGAACTCCTGATTTCATAGGATGAGCCTATATTTAAAAGTTTAAAGTTTTTTTAAGATGTGCGAAAAAAAAAAAACGAAGCCAATAAGGGGTACATGGGTAGCTCAGCTGGTTAGGCCTCTGGCTCTTGATTTCAGCTCAGGTCATGATCTCACCAGTTGTGTGTTCAAGTCCCACATTGGCCCCTGCTCTGACAGCATGGAGCCTGCTTGGGGTTCTTTCTCTCCCTCTCTCTCTGCCCCTTCCTATTCTGTCCGTCTCTCTCTCTCAAAATAAATAAACTTAAAAAAAAAAAAACAACTAAGCAAATAATAATGCAACTCTAAAATCCCTTATTTGAAATTTCTAAATCCAAAAAACTCTGAAAACCAAGTGTTTTTGTACACTTTGCACAAATTTTCTTGGAAGCAAAAACCTCTCCAGAACTGACATGAAACTGTTAATAATCTTTATTTCTTCTATTTATTTCTTCCACTTTCATGCATTCCCTAATTAGGTCTGTAAAAATCCTCACCCTGATTCTCATGGGATCAAATGGAATCACCCCCTCACCCTTAAGCCAATCACTGAGCTCATTGAGATGGTTTACTCTGATTGGCTGTGCCTAAGTCTGGATGTCTGATTGGCTATGTTTAAGTCCCTAAGGCCAGGTGGGAATTGGGAGAGTGTTCTGATTGGCTAGGCTTGAATCACCTGCCCACTCAGGTCAGGAAGAAGTCATTTGGGTTCTTAAAGAAATCTTAGGGTACTGTTCCCCGGGAGGGGTCTGGGTCATAGGGCTGGCAAAAACAACAGGTGGTTCACCTCTTTGTGCCCCACTTTGCTCTCCTTCAGGCGACTTGTACACACAGGCAGCCGAGGCAGCGATGGAAGCCATGAAGGGCCGGCTGGCCAACCAGTACTACCAGAAGGCAGAAGAAGCCTGGGCCCAGATGGAGGAATAGCTTGCCAGGAAAATCACTGCCGTCCAGTCCCAAGCCAAAGGGCTAAGCGCAGGGAGGGGAGGGGGAAGACTTATCATTTAGGGTTTTTTTTGGCGGGGGTAAGGGGCAAGTATTTTTAGTGTATTGTAAATCAACTTTTGTATTTCGTTTTTTGACTCTTGAACGTGTCTTTGCTATTAGCAGAGACACTACAGCTGTCCCTTAGGGCAGCATCTTGGGGAGTGGGGATCGAGAAAGCAGCCTAATGAACCAACATATCGTTTTGAGCTGCTTCTTCTGTTTTTTCTTTTTTGGTCATGAGATGTAAGAAAGTGCTGTTTGCTGCCATTAATGAAAACTATTTGGGCTTTGCTCACCAGCTTTTTCAGGCTGTACTGAAATGAAATCTTGGGCCCACAGAATTTGTTTCCTGAGTTGTGATGGGGAGGGTAGAGCTGCACATTAACTTTTCCCAGGGTGTATCTTATCATGACTTAGTGCAAAGCCTTATTTCAGAGCATTTGGACGCATGCATGGCATTGTTCTGTGGATGTAAGATTGCACAGTATCAGGCCCCCTTCTGCTGTGGGCGAAGGCCTGCATGCTGGTTGTTGGCTTATCTTTTAATTTCCTTCCCGAATGCAACTGATTTTCTGGAATACAAATTCCATTTTTCAGCATGCTTTCTAGAGTGGGCTTTATAAAACAGGTTTGATTTTTGTATGCACACATTTACTACCTCTAACTTCTCCATCAGCTAGTGTGGGAGAGGGTGCGCCTCAAACCTTTTACATGTAAGGTCAGCAATTTGGAACTGGAGCCTTTACTCCAAGCAGATATATACTCCGCATCTCAGTGGCAGCATCCACAGTGTACCTGAAGTATCCGTGTACAGTGTTCCTCTGTGTTTTCTTAGCATCTGACGTTTATATGTAGAATCTGTTCCCCAGGCCCTCTCTTTGGTATTTTCTGCTTGAAACTGGGCTCATTTTCTTGTAAATTGCAGCCGTACTATTTCAGCCACAGCCCCTTGAGATTTATCTCGGATGTTTGAGAATGAGAGGGCAAGAACTATAAACACTCATTAATTCCAGTAGTTTCCCCAGGGCGAGGCTGTGGCTCTCTGTCTTTAATGAGCTTTCCCTTTAAAAGGAGTAAGATTTAATATCGGTATGATTTCAGTTGGTGTATCAAATAGCAAAGAAAACACACTGCTTTGATCAAGCCCAAGTGCTAAAGCAGCCTCTCTCCCTTTGTTTAAAAAGGGAAACATAAAAATAAAAAAACAGAATGTGACATATAAACCATTCTTATCTGTCCATTGAAACAAGTCTTTCAACACAACAGTACTGTTAAGTGCTGTGGGGTTGTGAACCTCTGCAGCTGTTGGGTTCCAAAGTTCAGAGTGTTGCCCTAAGGGAAAAAATCAAGCGGATTCAGGATGACCCTTGGAAAAATCCTTTAGACTACCTGTAAATTCCAGTATCCCTCATGTGTATGGATACACCACAACCAGCTTCCTTTACAAGTTGGGAGTATTCACCCTTTTTTTCATTTGCACCAGACCAAGAAGTTGGCTTGCATTAGGTTTTTTGTTTGTGTGTTTTAAACCAGTGTGTAGAGTTAAATTGCATGTGGTAAACGTTAAGTGGAAAGCAACTTTATTGTGACTTGTCTCTTACCTCTGTTAAACAGCCAGATAGTAAATACTTTAGGCTTTGTAGGTCATATGATCTCTGTTGTAACTACTCACCCCTGCTGTAGTGAAGAAACACCTATGAGCAGTACCTAAATGAATGAGCTTGGCTGATGTTCCAAGAAAACTTTATTTACAAAAACAGCCTGCCTGGGCAGTAGTTTGCCGACTCTGGCACTAATCCTTGACTGAGAGTTATATAGTATGCCCCGAAGGTAAAAGCTATCTCAACTTTCCAACTTTGAGTGCTCAAAAACACAGGTTGTTGGCACAGAATAGGCCCCAGTAAATGTGTGAGCAAATGGAGAGTCATCCCTAGTCACAGCACCTGATCTGTGGCTCTGGTTCTTCCAACCAGTTAATGATTTGTCGTCTGAATTGGCTTGAACTGTCACTCCTCCGCTTCCACCCACCCACCTCCATGGCCTTAACTCAGCCAGCTTCTCTTCCAAAAGGCTGGATGTATAGCTAAGCATATGCTTATTAAGGACTGGGGAGAGTAAAATGATCTGCAAGATGCTGAGATCCTTCTGGGCCAGTAGGAGGACTTATTCCACATTTAAAACCTGGTTTTGTGCCTTCTAAAGCTGGTTAAGGGCTTTTTTTTTCCCCTCGCAAATTATGGGCATACAAAAACAAAAGACAACCCCAGGACATTCCAGCCCAATTGGGAAGTCATCAGAGAGCATCTTGAAGTACAAGAAGCCGTTGAAGGTCCAGGAGATTAACAGAGTCTGTGATATAATCCCATATCTCTAACCGTAGATGGAGAAACCAAGGTTCCAAAAGGTAGACTCTCACAGTGGACCCAGCTGGTTAGTAGCTAGCTGCAGCTAGGATTTGAAAGCTGCTGTTATTTAGAGGATCCTGGGAATGAAATTTAAAATTAGACTAGAATGTAATATCCCTTCAGTTTTGCTGTAGGTTGTTTGTTTGTTTTTTTTAAGCAGGCTTTATGGATGTAAGAAGGAAAAAAAAAAAA
>NC_064815.1:11784277-11822418 GCF_023721935.1 Panthera uncia
AATCAAATGCTTACAAAGGTACATGCAGCTTGTGTGGGGGGAAAGGAGACAAAATATGCATAATCTCTGCGTGGATTTGTCCCCGTTACTCATGTTTCCAGTCTCAAGGTAACTATTTAACCTAGCAAAGGTAGACACTGGGTAGGATCCAAAGAAGTGGCTTGTGTCATCAATTTACTTTTGCATATGTATTAAGTTCCATTTTGTCTGTTCAAATAAAGTGGTTTCTTTCTTTCCGGTCTCAAATTCAAATGTCTCCTAGTAACAAGGAATGCAGTGGCTGCCTGGAGGGCTCAGGCCCCATCTCAAAGGAGCAGCTGTGATTCAGCTCCAAATGATGGTCACCATGGGAAGTGTGGGCCCAATGTCGCCCCATTTTCCATTTTTTCTATGGCTGCTGAAATTGGATTTGTTAATGCAAGGTCTCCTAATTTTTAATATTTCTAATAAATTCTAATTTTCTAAAAAAATGTGTCTAGATTTTAGATTTGGCCTATATGTTGTCCTTTTGCTTTAAAGTATGTGAACCTGTTTTTTTTTTTTTCCTGATTTTTCTTATCCATAAAACAGAAAGAATAATCTTTACATTTCAGAGTGATCATTAGCCTCAGAGGAGATAATGCATGTTAAAGATGCTATGTGATCCAAAACTTAAGAAAATCTTGGTCACTGGTAGGATCATTTGGTTTCAAACTAATGCGTTTTGTTTTTTTTTTTTTTTAATTTTTTTTTCAACCTTTTTTTTTTTTTTTTTTTTTTTTTTTTTAATTTATTGTTGGGACAGAGAGAGACAGAGCATGAACGGGGGAGGGGCAGAGAGAGAGGGAGACACAGAATCGGAAACAGGCTCCAGGCTCCGAGCCATCAGCCCAGAGCCCGACGCGGGGCTTGAACTCACGGACTGCGAGATCGTGACCTGGCTGAAGTCGGACGCTTAACCGACTGCGCCACCCAGGCGCCCCCAAACTAATGCGTTTTTAACTTTAAGAAATTTGAACTGGGGCGCCTGGGTGGCTCAGTCGGTTAAGCGTCCAACTTCGGCTCAGGTCATGATCTCACGGTTCATGAGTTCAGGCCCCGCTCTGAATTCAGGCTCATGAGTTCAGGCTCTGTGCCGACAGCTCAGGGCCTGGAGCCTGCTTCTGATTCTGTGTCTCCCTCCCCTCAGCTCCTCCCCTGCTCACACTCTGTCTCTCTCTCAAAAATAAATAAAGATTAAAAAAAAAAAATTAAAAAAACCCTGAACTCAGGCCTAGTAGATTGAAGTCACACACTTAGGTCCATTTGTTCCTGAGTCCCCACTAAAATGATAGGAAAGAGATTTTCTTCTTTTTTTGTTTTATTTATTTTTCAAAAATGTTTTATTTATTTTGAGAGAGAGTGCAAGCAGGGAAGGGGCAGAGGGCAGAGAGAGGAGGACTGAGGATTCAAAGCAGGCTCCGTGCTGACAGCAGTGAGCCCCATGTGGCTGGAATCCACAAACTGGGAGATCATGACTTGAGCCAAAGTCAGACGCTCAACCAACTGAGCCACCCAGACACCCCAGGAAAGGGATTTTTTTTTTTAATGGCATAAGCCAATGAGTCTGGAAAGCAAAGGGACTGTAATTGAATTAGCGTGTAGAACCCTGCTGCCCCCAAGGGCTGAGAAATTGGCACCAGGAACCTCTGGAAGGGGCAAGGGGAAATAAAATGGGGCTAAAATAGAGGGTCAGTTGGAAGACTTAAAGTATCAAACTGCTAGACCAGCTCACCTCCCCTGTGTAGCCAACCAGCTGCCTGTCACCCTGCAGAAGCCTGGGGTGCCAGGTGTGGTAGCGTCTGGTTCTCTACAGAAAAGAGGGTTAAGTGGAAGTTTCCATATTGGAGGTAGAAGCTTCACTAGCCACCTTTCCCCCTCTATGCTCCCAGGCACTGGCCACCTGACTGACACTCCTGGCAGAAGGCAGACCATTGGAGAAATCTCTATGGAATCTGAGATGAACTACTCCTAGGTACTTGCTCCTAATGAAGCAGGCTAGAGGGGAGCACCTTGTGGGAGAGGCCACAGCCACCAGGCCCCATCCACATCCACAGGAATTCCCAAACTATTCAGCCAGCCAAAGATCCATATGTAAGGATCCATAAGCATTTCATACAAAAGACACCAGAACAAACCAACAGAAGAAACCATCTTGGAGGAAACAACGTGCAGGAAGAAGAAAACCTTAAGAGACAAAAAACTATTATTCATTTCCTTAGATAAGATATTGCAGGGGCGCCTGGCTGCCTCAGTCAGTGGAGTACGTGTGACTCTTAATCAGGGTTGTGGCTTCGAGGCCTGCGTTGGGTGTAGAGATTACTTAAAAATAAAATCTTGAAAAGAAAAAGATAATTGCATCCACAAAAAGAGCAGGTGCATTTCTAAAAATTCACACAATAGGAGCACCTGGGTGGCTCAGTCGGTTAAGCGTCCGACTTCGGCTCAGGTCATGATCTCATGGTTCACAAGTTCAAGCCCCATGTGGGGCTCTGCTGACAGCTCAGTGCCTGGAATCTGCTTTGGATTCTGTGTCTCCCCCTCTCTCTGCCACTCCCCCACTCGTACTCTGTCTCTCTCTCAAAAATGAATAAACATTACAAAAATAAAAATTCACACAACCAAAGAGCTCTTGTAAATTAAGTATACTCTTACAGAAATTAGTAACTTAATAAAAGAATTGGAAAATAATGGACATCTCCCAAGAAGTGGAATAAAAACAACAAAAAGGATGGAAAAAGTGAGAAAATACTAGAAGTCAGAGGAACAAAGTGAGCTGTACAACTGTTTTACAATGGAACACTTAAAATTGTCATCACTTTTGCTTTGTGGAGAAATTAGCTAAGGACAGCCCAAGATTATATGTGTGTAGTTTTTTGTTTCCTTTTTAAGATTTTTAAGTAATCTCTACACCCAACATAGGGCTCAAACTTACAACCCCATGATCCAGAATTACGTGCTGTACTGACTGAGCCAGCCAGGTGCCCCTGTGTGTATACTTTTTTAATGATCTTTTCCTTGACCATTTAAAATTTGGGAACAGAATTCTAAGACCTTAATTTCATAGATGAGATTTTCAAATAGGCTTTTCATAGAAATTGAACTTGCATCTAGATATAGTTGTCACTTTTACTAAATTATATTTGCCACGTGTTGATTCAAATTTAAAGAAGCGGGGTGCCTGGGTGGCTTAGTTGGTTAAGCATCCAACTTTGGCTTAGGTCATGATCTCATGGTCCATGAGTTCGAGCTCTGTGTGGAGCTCTGTGCTGGAGCCTGCTTGGGGTTCTGTGTCTTCCTCTCTCTCTGCCCTTCCCCCCCTCTCGTGTACTGTCTGTCTCTCAAAAATGAATAAACATTAAAAAATAATAAGAATAAAATAAAATTTAAAGAAGTGAAGGGCGCCTAGGTGGCTCAGTTGGTTAAGCATTGGACTCTTGATTTCAGCTCATGTCGTGATTTCACTGTTTGTGAATTTGACCCCAGTTGGGCTCTGTGCTGATGGTGTGGAGCCTGCTTAGGATTCTCACCTTCTCCCTCTCTCTTTGTCCTGCTCGCATGTGCTCTTTGTCTCTCTCTCTCTCAAAAGAAATAAGCTTAAAAAAAATAAAATTGAAGGGAGTGAACTCAGCAGTAAGCGAATACTTTTCCTGTAACACAGTGAAGGTTCCAGAGGTTCGGTTTCTTTCCTTCTACCTTGACGTACTTATAAGTGTTTCACATCACCAAAGGGAGCTCATTAAGTCTGGTTAGGACCTGGTCTGTTGTTTTGTTCGGTTGGTTGGTTTTGGTTTTTTTTACAAGCCATTTGAAGCATCCACTTATTTTTCTTCCTCTACACTTCTTCTTTCAGACTTAATGAGCATTTTTACTTTTCCCAATTATAAACTAAATTCTAGAGAATTGGAGCATTTAAAATTAAGTAGTATCTGTTGGAAAAAAAGAAATGTAATTGTCTTAAAAGAAATAAAAAAAAAAAAAGTCTAGGGGCCTAAATTAAGAGTTTGAGAAAGTAGAGGGGAAAGACTCTTTAAAAAATCAAGAATAGTTCTGAGAACTGCAGGATGTGTGTTTTCCAGAATAATAGGGCCCATGACTACCTAACACAATGGATAAGTTTAGATCTATGCCAAGATTCATCTTCATGAAATTTCAGAACACTGTGGATAAAGGATCCTGGAAGCTTCCAGAGGGAAAGAATCAGTTTCATACAAAAGATTGAGAATCAGAATGACATCAAACATCATCTTAACAGTAACATTGGAAGATGATGCCTTCTAAATTCTGGGGAAAATGCTCTTAACCTACACTCATATGTCCAACTATCAATCAAGTATAAGGGTAGAATAAAGACATTTTCAGACCTACAAATTTTCAAAAAATTCATCTTTCATGTACGCTTTCTCCAGAAGACACTGGAGGATTTGCTCTCTCAAAGGAAGGCTAGCATGTGTGGAAATAACAAGAAATGCATGGGGTCCGGCACTATATTGAGGCGAAATCACACCCTGAAGCGTGTGGGATGATCCCAACATGGTGGGCTTGCCCTAAACTTAAGGAGTTTACAGCCCTGTGGGGGCACGTGGCCTGCTCAGTCAGTAGAACATGCAAATCTTTTTTTTTTTTTAATTTTTTCTAATGTTTATTTTAGAGAGAGAGAGCAAGCAGGGGAGGGGCAGAGAGAGAGAGAGAGGGAGACACAGTATCCGAAGCAGGCTACAGGCTCCCAGTTGTCAGCACAGAGCCCAACACAGGGCTCCAACCCACAAACCGCGAGATCATGACCTGAGCCGAAGTCTGCCGCTCAAGCTACTGAGCCACCCAGGCGTGCCAGAACGTGCAACTCGTGATGTCAGGGGTCCTGAGTTTCAGCCCCATGCTGGGAATAGTTTGCTGGGGAAAAAAACAAATTAAAAAAAAAGTTTATAGGCTTGACGAGGGAGAAATGTCTTCAAGAAGCTGAAGCGATAGACTGCCTTATATGTCTGTGTGGCAAGGATGGACAATCTGAAGTTGAGTTAGGTATGAATCCATAGAAACTAGACACATTTTTTTCATAAGGCGATTGTTAACTATAAACATTTTCCAGAAAAGGAAAAATAACAGTTGAGTGTATAGCTAAGCTTGAGCTTAGTGCGTGGCATTTACTAATTACTGCACAAATGATATCACAATATGAATATTTGGAGGCCTGGGATCAGGGAATGTTTGTGATAGTGGAATTAGGGATGGTTAGAGTTCAATTCTTACCTTCCTTGGTAAGAAACCAGTCAGGAATGCCTAAAACAGGGGTGGGGGAGTGGGGAAACGATGTAAGTATGTTGTTTAGACATTTGGAGATAAACATCAGAAGAATCAGCTGAAAGTTGAAAGTGGTTGCCTGGGATGGAAGGGGGAGGCAGGCATACAGCTGATTTTGATAACAAGCCTTATAGAATTGATATACACACGCATGGCTTTGATTCAATTAAAGTAAGAATTTAAAATATACTAAGTTGGGGCACCTGGGTGGCTCAGTTGGTTGAGCATCTGACTCTTGATATCAGCTCAGATAATGATTAAATGGTTTGTGGGATCAAGCCCTGAGTAGGGCTCTGCGCTGACAGCAAGAGCCTGCCTGGGAGTCTCTCAATCTCTCTCTCTCTCTCTCTCTCTCTCTCTCTCTCCCCCCCTCTCTGCCCTTCCCCTGCTCTCGCTTTCTCTCTCTTAAAATAAATAAAACATTTAAAATAAAATAGGGGTGCCTGGGTGGCTCAGTCGGTTAAGCGTCCGACTTCTGTTCAGGTCATGATCTCACAGTTTGTGAGTTCGAGCCCCACATCAAGCTCTGTGCTGACAGCTCAGAGCCTGGAGCCTGTTTCAGATTCTGTCTCCCTTTCTCTGTGCTCCTCCCCCACTTGTATACACACACACTCACACTGTCTCTCTCCCTCTCTCTCAAAAATAAACATTAAAATAATAAAATAAAATATCCACGAAGTTAAAAATACGAAATTAAATTTTCTAAGTTAAAAACTCGCTATAGTAATTAAATGTATTGAGCATCTACTATGTTTTGACTCTAAGGCACCATTGATCTTAAGATATACCATTAATTTATGAATAAGAAAAAAACACTGAAAATAAACCATCTGCCATTGGTCACAGGATGCAGGTCAATTGTAGAGACATTAAAATGTGAAGGACAAGTCTTAGAAATGATATACAGTATGTCAGACTTTGCACTGGGCATATAAAGTTATCTCTAACCCTATAACAAATGTCAGTATTATCATGACCATTTCACAGATGAGAAAAAGGAGGCTTAAAGGGGTCCCTTTGCAAATGCATTTGCCAAGAATGTTTTAGTTAATCAAGAAAGAAAGTTAGAGATGCCTGGGTAGCTCAGTTGAGCATCAGACTCTTGATTTTGGCTTAGGTCATGAGTTTATGGTTCCTGAGATACAGCCCCAAAATGGGATTCTCTCTCTTCCTCTGCTTGGGATTCTCTCTCTCCTCTCTCTCTCTGTCCCTCCCCTTCTCTCTCTCGCTCTCAAAATAAATAAACATTTTTTAAAAAAAAAAGGAAAGTTGAAGGTTTAAAGATCAGATGTGGCCATAGTTCCAACATGAACAATGCCACCTGCTGCTGTGTTATTCCCGTGACCTACCAGCATCTTCCTGGGACACCAGGAGTGTGTTTGCAAAACTAGAACTTAAAGGAATTGAGGAAGGGTGCCACCACCAGCGGAGTCTGCAGCATAATGTGACTCAACACAGGACATCTTAACACAGATGGGTGTTTGAGTGGTCAAGGGGTGAGGTTACTGCATGCCCCAATTTACCAGGGAGAGCCCTAGTTCACTCCCGTGTCCCAGTTTTCCTTCCAATTAAGCATTTGTTCCAGAAAAAAAAGAGTGCTCTGGGCACCATGCTAAGGGCGTATGCTCTGCACACAACTGAAGTGTGTCTCCTTCAAGAACAAATTTCCTTTGGGGGAGGGCTGGGTGATCACTTGAGTTCCTTGGTGGTAGGTAACTCTATGCTGGCTAACTTTAGCAAAGAAGCAATTTGGGGGGAAGGAAGTAGCTTTTAACAGAATGGAAGCTTACAGAATGAAAGAATCAGGGGGAGGTACCAGGGTGAGTGTGCAGATCCAGGAAGGAGAAGGTAACTGATGGTCTGAAGTTCAGTCTATCACCCTGCTAGTGAGCTAAAAACCCTGTGGTATCCAGATTCAGATTCCCAGGCTAAAGCCTCTGATTGGTCCAGTCGGGTCTTGTGCCCACCCCCTTAGCCCTTTGATGGACTGTTCCTCCAGGACCATAGGGAGGTTTCCCCAAAGGAAAATCAATATTGGAACCAGAAAATGGGGAAAAGGATTCTGGGAAGGAAAAAAACAACTGATTCCCACCCAGACAGAGTATTCCCTTTCATGAGGAAGAGGAAAAGGGCCTTGAAAGTTAAAGGAGAGTGTTGAGGAAAATTTTCAGATGGTTTTGTGGCAAGCCTATGTCAAAATTTTATTACAATCTTGCTGCAAGAATGGTCCAAAGATTCATATTTGGTAGGAAAATGTTCAAAAAGTGTACTTTTTAATACAGTATTACCTACATAGAGCAAATTGCACAGTCTTAAGTATACAACTTGATGAACTTTGAGCATTTACAGCACCCCAGAAAGTTCCCTTGGGCCTCTTCCCAAGCAATAATACCCCCACCCACTCCTTCCCCACCCCACACACAGTGACCAATCTTTTGGCCTCTGTCCTGGTAGACACATTCTATAGGAAATGATTAAATTGAAAAGAATGTTCAGTAAAAGTTCACTATGCTCTTGACTGACAGATGAGAGTCAATTGAGTGGGTAGAAAGCTAGCTTTACGGCACAAATCTCAATGCTATCAAATGTCATAAGAAGAAGCTTAAGCATTTTATCAGGAACATTAATTTCTTTCCAGAAGGAGATTCGTGCAGAAAGGGTTTGTCTCAATCCAGGTTTAGGATAATTTTCCTTTTATAGGAGCAAGAGAGTGAAGAATGGAGGGATCCAGGACTGAGTCCCCATGCCCATCCTCGCTGCCTGCAGCTGAGGGTTTATGACATAGAGACAGCCAGTCTTCACCTGACAGGCCCTAGATTGGGGGTGGGGGGAGAAATGGGCAGTGTCTGACCTGTGGTGCTTCTCCCCTCCATCTGCCCCATTAACCAGGGGCAGAGAAGTAGGCATAGCAAGGGATAGTCAGGGTTTCAGCCCTTCCCTCCACCTCCCTACTTAAAGCTGCTAGGACAGACCCTGCTGGAACAGACCCTCAAGACCCTCCTGTGGGCCCAGGAGTTCTGATACAACATTTTGCTTTTCCTGCTTATTACTTTCACATCTGATTCTCACAGACAGCTGTGTAGTAGGGCTGGGAGACTGCAAGAAACTCCCAAACGGAGGCCCTGGGCTCGGCCTTTCGGAATCGACCTGCATCTGTGTAGACTCCCTGTTAAATACCCCATCCAGTGTGTATTAGTAGAGACAGACGTGAATTGCTCCAGAATGTTCTGTCAGAAATATCTCTAGCTTCATTTGAGCCCCTACCATACAAGGAGGGGTGTGTGTGTGTGTGTGTGTGTGCTATTTCTTACAATGGATAGCTACCAGGTAGCACTAGCTTTAGCAGAAAAGGGGTATTTATTGCAATGATAAAAGGATGTCTCCAAGAATGTGAATCCCACTGGGTTCTAGGAAGGGTCTTGAGCTGGCAGTCAGAAACCCTTTAGGATTTTTCTATGACTCTGCTTTTCTCATCGTATCATTCTTTCTTTTTCTATGCATTAGCTTTCTCTACTCCAATCCATTTCACAAAATATGGCCATCCCAAATGCCCCTTTCTCCCTTGTTCTAGTCAGTCCTGGACACTAATGCTTAACACTGTAACACTTAAAATGGTCAAATTAACAAACAGGAAATCACCATGTTTCAGTTCAGATTCTTAAAAGAGAATCTGAATCCTATATCTACCATAGAGCCCACTGGCCATGGTGTGGCAGGGCCAGGGGGTCACAGCACAATGGTGACACTCAGGAATCTACTCTCCAGGCTGGTCAGGCAATTCTTAGAAAAGTGAGCTTAGGCAGAGATTTCAGCAATTATCCTTCACCATGGGGATATTTCCTTTTGGAAAACCCAGCTCACAACTCACAGAGTCCCTCCTAGTACTAAAACACTGTGACTGGATTAATGTTCTATTGATCTGAAGAACTATTCCTCATTTAGCTTTGAATCCCCTGCGTCCTCAACAGACGGCTGGCTGCTTCTGTATTTTTTAAGGATTCCTTTAAAAGCAGCAAACTCTCCTCATGCAATGAAATGTTTGCCTATCAATATTTATGTTAAAGGTAGGTGGGGAAAAAAAGTGGGTTGAGGAAGAATTGAAGAGAAGGAGAAATATCGAATGCCCAAATGTTAGGGTATGTGCCAACTGTTTATTAACCAGAAACTTGCATATAACAATGTAATATAAACAACCTATATGTCCATATTCACATCATGGAATAAATTAAATCTACATGCATGGTGATAGACCTCATAATGTTGGAGTAGAAAAGCAAGTTGCAGAATGATCTTGGCATAATAATATTTATGTAAATGAAAAACATACAGAAGACCATTCAATATATTGACTCTATATATTTTCCATGAGTGTGTATATATATGTATATACACACATACAAATATCTATATTATATCTATAGGTATTAATATAGATTCATACATAGATATATACACACACAAATATCTATGTAGGCATAGACATAGTTATGAAATTATAAGAAATGGATTGAATACACATCAAATCATAATAATAGTTATAGCCAAGGGAGGATGTTTGGGAAGGAGGCTTTATTTTTAATTTGTAATTGTCTAGTATATTTCTATTTTTTTAATTTTTTAATTGTCTAGTATATTTTAACTGGAGTTTTTAAAGGATAGCATATTCATACCGTTTCCTGTGTACCTTTTAATAAAAAGTATATACATAGGAAAAGAATTGGAAGTGAAATGCCACAATATTAGGTGGGTGGGAATGTGGATAATTATTTTTTCTTTGAACTTTTTCTGTATTTTTAAATATCTATTTACATCAATATGGATAGATATTTTTAAAGTATATTTGGGTGGAAAAACGGTAGCATATCAATAGTAATAGTATGATGATATTTATGTAAAAACCCATACACACACACACACACACACAAAACATCAATTTCCTATGGATATATATATATATATATATACATATATCCACATATCTATATCTATCTATCTATCTCCACATAAATTCACAGCAAAAAGTTCAGAAAGACACATAGTAAGTTGAGAACAATAGTCATTTCTGTGGATGAGACCTAGGAGGAGGGTCAAAGGTCAAAGAGCATTTGTACCTTATCTGCATAGTTCTCATATTTTGCAATACTTCACTTACTAGTTGAGTAACTAACAGTTAAAACACACAACTTTTCCGAGAAAACTGCCTAAGCCAGCTCCCCTGGTTTAGCCTTCCGAGCCCCCTGGTGCGAGTTACTGGCGAATCCACCATTTCTTCCGGTGATACGTGGCTCCGCCTGAGGTCACCAGGTTAAACAGCCGACTAAGAACACGGATTCTTAAACTGCTTTTTACTCTAAAATCTATTTGAAACAAATCTGGGTCTAAATATTGGAGCAAATATTTTCTTTTAAATACTTGATATGTTTGAAATAGCTCTACCGGAATAAATTGAAATACAAAACATGCCAGTAGAATTTGCTTCTAAAAGTATTAAGTAGTTTCTCGGAACAACATTGCCACAACTGGGTAGCGTGGCCGAGCGGTCTAAGGCGCTGGATTAAGGCTCCAGTCTCTTCGGGGGCGTGGGTTCGAATCCCACCGCTGCCAGCACTGCTTTTTCCCTTTTTGTCCCTACCGCCTTCCTGCCGGGCTCTGTATCTGCTGTTTTTGTTGGCTCATCAGCACCCCCTGCTGCCAGACCCGGCAGACGGCCTGCATGAATGGAGAGGCGGAGGGGGCGGGGCCACGCGCGCCGGGGCGGGGCATTGTGGGTAAAAGGAAGCGCTAGGCCCGGCCCCGCTCCCCCCACGTGTCCGCTGGAGTTTCTCCACCAGCAACATGGCCGCTGCCTAAGAGAAGAGCAGGGCCGCCGCCGCCTCTGCAGCCCGCGGGTACCTGGGCCGTTGCCGCCGCCCGCGCGCGGCCCCCGCGGAGAGGTGAGTGCCGAGCAGGCAGCGCACGCCCGTGCTTGAGCCGGGCCGCACTCGCGAGGTGGGCCTGGGCTGGGCTGCCGAGTAGGCCGGGAGGCCCGCGCCGAGCCCAGGGGCTGGGGGCCTCTCAGGACTCGGGCGGGAAGGATGGACGGCTGACCTCCGTTGATCCGGGCCGGCCGCGGCCTCAGACCTCGGTCCTGCCCGGTAGTCGAGGACGCCGCGGGCGAGGCTGCCGGCGGTGACTCAGGGTCTAGCCACCTTGCCCCGCCCGGCCCAGGCGGGCATCCCTACGGGAGCACCTGTCCGAAGGCAGCCGGTGTCCCGCCAGCGCGGCTACTCGTGCGGATGGTCAGGGACGGGGTCTGACCACCCGTGAGGGAGGCGAAGCCCATTGGACAGTGTGGCCCGGGGCCGACGACCCGCCCCGCTGGGCAGGGGGAGGGTACCCAAAGCCTGCCCGGGCCCCTTTCTCGCCGCTGAACCAGATCAGCCTCCGCCCGGCAAGGCCCGGCATTCTTCATTCATCTATTCAGGCCACCATTCAGCGTTAACTGAGAGCCAGCAACGTGCGGCGGATACGGCCCTGACCATTTGGTCGGAGGAGGTGTCAGCAAGCACGTCAAGTAAACCAGTACATAAACAAGGTCGTTCAGTTATATTAGCTTTAGAATCGTTGGGTGATAGAGGAGATCTTAGCAGTCGCCACAGTTTCTTCGTCTGTAAAATGGGGATAATAAAATGTCCTACCTCGTAGGGCTGTTGATGAGGGCTAAATAGGGTAAGGCGCGAGAAGCCCCAGCTCGCTGCGTTTGATGTGTGGCGGCGTTATATCCTACGTTGGAAGAAAACATGTTGCCGAGTAATAACAAAGTTCCCTGCGGGTTACATTTATTACTTTTTTTAACCCTCACTGTAGTCCTGGGGGGATCTGTACTTTCATTATCCCCATTTTAGGGATGAAAATAGCGAGACTTTTCGAGATTAAGCAATCCCAGGTGGGCCATGGCTGGAAGTAGTTGAGGTGGGATTTGAACCGGGGTAGTTCTGCTCTGAGAGTCCAGGCTCTTACCCACTATACCATACTGCCTATTACTTGAGAGGTGTGCAGCATAGTGGTTAAGAAAGGGATCATTGACATCAGCCGGACCCAGGTTTCTGCTCTGGTTCTGCTTTCCTCCAGCACTGTGACCTTGGACGAATTACTTATACTCTCTGAATCTTCGTTTCCTCTTTTCTTAATTGGGAATGATGAATCTTGACTTAAAAGACTATTGAGAAGATGAGAATGTGTGTGAAGTCTTTAGAGAAGGGTCTGATGCTCAATTAAGGGCTAATTAGTTCTTTTTCTCAAGGCTAACTCTTTAACAGAGGTGGCCCAGAGAGGGGAGATGCCTTGCCCTGGAGGCACAGAGGCAGTTAGAATCCTGGCCTTGAGACCCTTTGCCTTGGGGCACTCTCCTCTTAACTGTGTTGTATTTTGTCCTCTCCCCCCAGTAGCTGGAGAGTCTTTGAAATTGCCTGTGCATTTATGATTGGATGACAGGTTAGATTCCTAGGCACACAGGGATACACCCAGGTGTGGTATTTAGGTATTTCCCTTGGCTCCACCTGCTACCCTTGTCCCCTTTACATTTGTTGGCAGCTCCCTGTTGGGGGAAATTTTGTGTGCCCAAGGCCATGGAGCCACCCCCAGAATACCATTATGGCTGCAAGATGCCCGGTTGAGCCAGGGTGGTCATTGGTAGACACTACAGTTGGGGAAGCTTGACTTGTGGCTGGGAAGCCTGCTTCTGCCTGGGCCATAGCCTCTGTCTGTTCTCAAGTACCCATGAGGCCCACACTGTGAGGCCACCAGTCTCTGGTTGGGCCTGAGTCAGGCTTACTGGGTTAAGGGTCTGTAACCACCTGATTTCACGTACTCATTTATTTAATTATTCTTTGTACTGTATTGAGTGTCTACTTCATGCCAGGCACTGTTCTAGGCACTGGGAGAACAGCGTGAATTTTAAAAAGACTAACACTGGGGTGCCTGAGTGGCTCATTTGGTTAAGTGTCCAACTCTTGATTTCTGCTCGGGTCATGATCTCGTGGTTGGTAGGATCGGCCCCGCATCAGGCTCTGCGCTGAAGGTGCGGAGTCTGCTAGCCTGCTTGGGAATCTCTCTCTCTCTCTCTCTCTCTCTCTCTCTCTCTCTCTCTTTCTCTCAAAATAAATAAAATTTAAAAAAAAAGATAATAATCCTTATAACAACTTGATGAAGTACGTATAATCATCTCCACTTTATGGTTGAGGTAATTGAAGCGCTGAGAGAGCCACGTGGAGCTTCTGTTCTAGTGCAGAAGGTGGACAACACATAAGCAGGTAGGATAGGTAGTTGCAGACTGTGATAAGAACCATGAAGGGAATAAAATGGAGGTGGTGGTGACTGGGAACCAGTTGGTGGAGGAGCTCTTTAAGATGGGTGGTCAAGGAACCTCTCCTCCTGGAAGGGGGTTGGGTGGCAGTGATACCTAATGAAAAAGATCCAGCTTTGAAAACACCTGGGGAAAATTGGTGGCATGCAAAGGTCCTGAGACAGGCTGGGGCCTGGCCTCTTGGAGGCCCAGCAAGTGGCTACCTGGCCACGTAGCTAGTGAGAGAAAGGCAAGGCCAAGATCATATAGGGCCTTGGGGCCATGGAAGGGAATTTAGATTTTATTCTATGTGGCAGTTGAAGCGTTTTGAGCAGGAGAATGATGTGCTTTACTTTTCTGCAGGGACAACTCTGGCTGTCTCTGAGAGGGCTGGAGGTAGAAAAGAGGAGCCTCAGGGAAACTTGTTGAAGGGGTACTTTTCTTTCTTTCTTTCTTTCTTTCTTTCTTTCTTTCTTTCTTTCTCTCTTTCTTTCTTTTAACTTTATCAAGAGAGAGAGAGAGAACGAACGAACGAGAACACAAGCCGGGGAGGGGCAGAGAGAGAAGGAGAGAGAGAATCCCAAGCAGGCTCCACAGGGTCAGGGCTCGAACCTACGAACCGTGAGATCATGCCCTGAGCCGAAACTAGAAGTGGGATGCTTACTGAATTGAGCCAGCCACGCACCCCAGAAGGGGTACTTTTAAAATCGTGGATCAAGATTTATTAGTAAATGGCGCCTGGCTGGCCCAGTCTGTGGAGCATGTGGCTTTTGATCTCTTCGTGGTGAGTTGGAGCCCCATGTTGGGCACAGAGATTACTTAAAAAAAAAAAATTTATTAGGGGGATGTAAAATCGCCTTAGAGGATTGTTACCAGTATGTTTAATTTTAATGGGCGAGGGGAGAAAACACCACTGCCCCACATATAGTAGGGGCAGTTATGGCTGTGTGAAGCCTTGGTTTAGTTACGTAATTTTGTGTATGTTCTGGGTCCTGTGTATGAAATGGATTTCTTACTAGAGGTTTTAGGCTGAAAACTTGGAAAGCCACCGCGTTGGATGCTGTTGGCTGGGAGGCTGAAAGGAAGTGAGAACCCTGTGTGGCCCTGGTCACTGTACCGTGGGAGGGGGGAGGAGCGCCAGCTCCAGGTCGGCCCGCCTCCCTGAGCTCCCCAGGGACCAGGGGAGAGGCCAGCAGAGCACAGCTAGGGAGCCCAGCAACAGCCAAGAAAGCCGGTTTCTCAGGAATGATTACGTCAGGGGAACCTCCCAGGCTACGCCTCTTGTACGTGTGACCCGTTCCACTCGGGTGGAAGTTCGCAGTCTCTGTTGTCCACAGAACCAGCTCAGAGGAGCGAGGTGCTTGACATACATCGGCGGCACTTGGCGACCAGCGCAGATGGGCAGGAGCGGGCACCTAAAACTGTCGGTTTGGGGCTTCTGGTTTACATCTAGGCCTCCAGCCAGAACTGTTGAGGTAGCCGGCTTCCCCTGGCCTGCTTCTTGCCTCCTCGAGTCTTCCTCCACTCAGAAACCTGTGGTAGCTCCCCATTAAGTAGCCTTCCTGTGGTTCGTTTATTCAGAAAGCAGGTATGTAGGGAGTGCCTGCTGTGGGCTCGGGGGGATACAGCAAGGGACAGAATAGAGCAGAGCCTCTGCCTTCGTGTAATTTGTGGCCTAGTGGCAGTGGGGGTGGGGACAGGTGATAAATACAGAGCTATAAACTGTCAGGTGGCGATGTGTGCATCAGAGCAGGGACGGGAGTTGGAGGGGGGTGTTGCAATTTTGGATAGGGTGGACAGAGAAAGTCTCAGTGGTGAGGTGACATTTGAGCAAAAACCTGGAAGAGGTGAGGGAGGGAGCCATGAGGCTCCCAGGGTAGAATTGTTCCCAAGGCCTGAGGTTGGGGAAGAGGGAGGAAGGGAGCCCGGGGGAGGCTAGGTCTGAGAGGGAAAGGGGCCGTGGTGTCAACAGGTGCGTCATAAAGACTTGAGCTTCTGCCCTGAGTGGGACAGGAGGCCTTCAAGGCAGAGGCGTGACAGGCTGCGACATGACTTTCAGAAGGGTCACTGGCACTGGCTGTGGAGATGGGCAGAGATCATAGCGTCTCAGGTGGGGCAGGGAGAGCATTTATTTAGGCCATTGCTGTCATGCAGGCAGACGTTGGAGCTGTCTGGACTGGGGAGGTAGCAGTGGGGGTGCCCAGACCCCAGACCTACCTTAAAGGTAGAGCTGACCGGAGTTGTTGGTGTGGGGTGATGGGAACAGAGGCCTCAGGGATGGGGCTGGTGTTGGTGCCGAGCAGGCTGAGTTTAGAACGTGTATCTGGAATGCATGAGATGATTTCAGGTGGTGCAGCTCAGCCATTGAATCCCACTCCTGGTGAAGGTATTACGCCCTTTTAAGTTTATTTTGAGAGAGAGAGAGCAGGTGAGAGCAAGTGCAGGAAGGGCAGAGAGAATCCCAAGCAGGCTCCATGTGACTCAGGTCTCGAACTCACAAACTGGGAGATCATGACCTGAGCCGAAATCAAGACTTGGACGCTTAACCAACTGAGCCACCCAGGCTCCCTGATGCCCTTTTAAATATTGACTAGCTCAGTTAAGTAGATGAGACAAAAATGGTGATGGTCTTACCCAGAACTAGGGGGCTGGGGGCTGCTGGGATTCTGAAGGGACCCACGTGGGAATATGAAGGGTTAGCCCAGCCAAATTACTCCCCCTCTGCTGTGGAGACCTACAGCCTTTCCTCTCCAGTTGCTTGAGGTGATTCCGGTCACCTGGAATCCCTCCTCCAAATCCTTCTGTCCTTCAGGGCGCAGCCCAAATGCCACCACCCCCCCCCCTTCTCCCCGGCAGGAAGGCCCTTCCCTTGCCTCTGAGTGAGCTCCCCTACCTGTAGTTGTTACCTGGAGTCACATGGCCTGGCTTTGAAGTCCAGTGCATCTTCTTGTTCTGTGGCTTGGCTAATAACGCAAAGCGTCCCTGAGTTCTAGTTTCCCAATAGAAAATGGGGACAGTCAAGCCATCTTTTTTGCGGGGTTGTTGTGTTGAATACATTAAAGTGTGTGAAGAGAGTCATTTTGTGTCACACAAAACGGGAGAATCATCTCACGCGGGGTTAGGCTTAAAGTTCACTTAAAAGTCAAATATCAGACTCAGAGTCATTCTGGAAAGCCTTGGGACTGCCTGCTCTTCCTGTTGGACGTCAGACTTGTCCTTAATGCTTCCTCGTGGCCCCAAACTAGTGCTCGAGTGTTTTCATCATGGCTGTAGACCAGCCAACCTCCATCTTCCTGCCTGGCAGTGAACTCTACTTTGGGAGTGGTCAAAAACCCCTTAAAACTGGTCATTTATTCTTCCCTGTGGGTGCAGACGACATGTGCTGCCTTGGGTCCACCTGTTTGCACCTTGGGTTTAGTGGTTTCTCTTTTTGTTTGCGTTGGCCGTCCATTGTTGACTCCAGAAAAGATGTTGAAAGAGGGTCACTTGCTGTGTCTCAGGCTCTTCCTTCCCAGAGCAGGGCCTGTTGCGGCATGGGCAACCCTGAGTGTTGGCTGAACGACTGACTCAGGCCTCTTGCTCTCCCTTGCAGGTTGAGTCTGAGGATCGTGCGGCTGGCCCCCCCCTAGTATGGCCAATGAAGAGGATGACCCAGTCGTACAGGAGGTAACTGCTGCTTCCCACCTTCTGCCAGGGCCACCAGGGAGAAGTGCCCAGGGATGAGTCCCCTTCCATCTGTCCTCAGGCTGGCCTGGCATCTGTTGGCATCCCAGGGACCCCTAAGCCAGGCTATTCCCTCTTCCTCCAGATACCTGCCTGGCTGAACCCTTCACTTCCTCCCAGTCTCTGATCTGGCATCTCCTTGTCAAAGAGAATTCCCTGACACACCCCGCCGGCTTTGTGTCGCTTTCTCCTGTATGCCTTCCCTGCCCCCACCAGACCCCTGACCATGGCCGTGCCATGTGCTTGGTTATAATACTCACCATCCCCTGGACACAAATCTCCTTCCGCTAGAATGTAGGCTTCACCAGGGAGGGCTTCTGTTCTTTCACCATTGTATCAGCAAAGGCAAGTTCAGTGCCTGTCACTTAGATACTCAGTGGCTATTTGTTGAATGTGTGAATGGGTTTGACAATTCCCCCTTCCTGGGCCCACCAAGAAGTCATTCAACAGTGTTCACTGGATCCATTGTATGTGGGGCGGGGGCTATGACAGCATTGAGGGAGGCACTGTCTTGCCCTCAGGAAACCTAGGATCTGTGGGCAACACTGAAAGGAAGGAGTCTCAAGATGTAGGTGGTGGGAAGGTAGGTTCCAGAGGCGGCCGGATCAGGACACATCCTAGTGCCTCAGGTGGGCCTTTGCACATGCTGTTCCCTCCGCCTAGAATGCCCTTCACACAGGCCTCCCTTGCGCCGATGCCCTTCACTCCTCCTTTGGGCCTCGTGGTGGGAGAAAACATGGTTCATACGAAGAGCCGGCAAGCAGGGAGGTAAAACCGCTGCTCGGTGGGGCAGAGTGGTCAGTGTTGAGAAGAAAGCAAGTTTGGCCAGATCATTCTTGGAGCGGCTCTCGGACCTCCCTAAGAGGGGTGTGACAGGTGGTCCAGGGTAGGTGGTGGAGGGCAGGGGAGGAAGTGCAGCCAAGTGGGTAGGCTGTTCTCTGCCCCAGCCTCATCAGAAAAGCATTTGACCTGGTTCGGGATGCATCCTGATCTGAGCGCCCCTGGGGAAGGTACGTTTTTATTGAGTAATAGTGGCCCTGGGAGGGGGCCAGCAACTCTTGTTCTGGTCTCCCTGGGAGCTGTAGGGAGGGAGGCTGGAGACTTCATCCCCTTTGTTTCTAGCAGTAGCTGAGCTGTTCCCTCCTCCCCCAAACTGCCTCTAGGAGCCACTATCCCTTCCTGAAATCTGAGGAGCGGGGGATGCCGGGGCAAGCCAGGCACTGGTTCTGTCTCCTGCTTAAGTCTTCTTCCCTTGTTCCCAGATCGATGTGTACTTGGCCAAAAGTCTGGCGGAGAAGCTCTATCTGTTTCAGGTAATGATGAGACCTGAGGGTGAAGGGAAACTTCGAGGGTTGGAGTGGGGGGAACCTCAGCCTTGCTGGGTGTTCTGGGCACAGAGTGTGCGATAAGGTGGTTTTCTTGGCCTTTGTGGGCGGGCAGGTTAATAGTCTCTCATTTTGAAGATGGGAAAACCAAGGCAGCTGTGAGAGGCAGAACAGTGTAGTGGTTAAAGCTTGGGCTCTGGGGACAGGCAGCTGCATTGAGGCCCAGCTCCATCGTGACTTAGCTGTGAGCCCTCGAGCCAGGCCCTTAAGCACTCTGTGCCTCCGTTTCCCCGTTTGCAAAATGGTGGCGGTAACACTATACCTGCCCTGTAGGGTCCCCTTTGGGGTGGGGTGCATCCACACTAAAGTGCTCGAAACACTGCCCAACACGGACCTCAGCACCACAGTCTATTTTAGGACAGTTTTGTCCCCTGTCTCCCTTCCTGCCTACATCCCTAGGCAACCACTAACCTGTTTTCTCGCTGGATTTGCCTGTTCTGGATGTTTCATACATACTGAATCATGTCATATGGGCTTTTTTTACTTAGCATCATGTTCTCAAGGTTTACTCATAGCATGTATCAGTGCTTCATTCCTCTTTATGGATGAATAGTACTCCATTGTGTGGATATATACACCACATTTCGTTTATCCATTCACTGATGGGTGTTTGGGTTGTTTCCACTTTGGGCCCATTAAGAACGGTGCTGCTGTGAATGCCCCCGTACAGGTTTTTATGTGGACAGGTATTTTCATTTCTCTTGGGCATATCCCTAGGAGCCGAATTGCTGGGTCCGCTGGATACTCTGTGTTTAATGTTTAGAGTAATGGACAGACTGCTTTGTACCAGTTTACATTTCCAACAATAAGTATGGTTTTAAGTATTTTGTCTCCTGCCGCCTCTGAGAAGGTAAGGCACAGCGAGGCTAGTAACTTGCAAAGGGCCCAGGGCAGGGCGGCGATGGTGGTGCCCCAAGTGTGAGCTGGGAAGGGGCCCAGCGTCCTTCCTCACCACCCCTGCAGGGTCTGCCTTTGCAGGCCATGTGGCTGGGGGCCTGTCCTTCAGACCTTCTGAACCGGTTTCCTTGATTGGCCGCAAAATGATGGGGGAACTGGCAGTGGTGACAGTGACCCCATATGTGTTCGCAGTGTGCCAGGCCCTGGGCTAGTGGCCACCCCTGTCAGCCTCCTTCCCTGCCCCAAGCAGCCCTGTGAGGTGAGGACACCTGTGAAGTGAGGAGCCGGCCCAAGTGCACAGGCGGCCAGAGGCAGACTTGGGAGCGGAACCGGGGCCTGATTCTCTCGAACCTGTGCCGTCCACCACCACCTGTCCCAGCCCGAGATCAGGAGGGTACAGGGCCGCCCTGAACCTCGGCCGACTAGGGGCCTCCCAGGCTGTTGTGGGCCAGCCTGTCCCAGGCGGGGCCTTTTTCAAGGGCTCAGTCCAGGCCAGCTGGGCTGCAAGCTATTCGTCCTACTGCGGCCCTAAGTTCCTGCCCAGGAATCAGGGAGGAGTCAGTGTGTTGTTTGAGCTTTTAGGAAATAACCATTTCCTTGGGCCAGAACACAGCAGATCTGCAGCGGCCCCCACGCAGAGGGCTCACTTTACACGCTGCCCCGCCCCCAGCAGGCCCCTTCCAGAGGTGGCCTGGTTCAGGCATAAGGGCGCTTCAAACCGTGACTCATCTGCCCATCCTGTAGCGTCCGTTCGGTGCAGGAGAAAGGAAAGGAAAGGTGCCCCTGTGAGGATGGGCGTGGGAAGGTGACCCCGGTGTGTGCAGAGCAAAGAAGTGACTTGAGAACAGTATATTAAAGAGTGACATAAAATAACTTCACACATGGTGACACTGAGGCCCAGAAGGGGCTCTCTGAGCCAGTCATCAGCAGCTTTTTATTACAGAAAAGTTCACAGGGTGCCGGGGAGAGAGAATGGGGTAGCGAATTCCCTCTTGAGCAGCCCACGGCATGTCGCTGGCCAGGTCTTCCTCTGTGCTTCCCGTGGTCTCCTTTGCCTTGTCCTTCTCCACCTGGATGGCCTGTAAATTGGCAGCTAGACCGCGGACCCTTACTCTTGCCTTCACGGCAGTATCCTATGGCTTTACCAGACAGAACCTGCAGGGCACTGTGCACCGGGGCCTGTTGGGGCTCCTGGTGCTTAGGCTTGTCCCTCGGAGGTCGGAGATCTACGAAAATGGCGCTTTGGGAGGAAGCTGGGTGGAGCCAGTGTGAAGGACCCAGTGGGGATCTCTGGTCTCTGCTTGGCATTGAATCTTTGTTGGAGTCTTCGAGCCCAGCGCTGGGCTGGGCTGGGCAGAGTGGACAGACAGCTCCCTTCCTCTCTCCAGTACCCTGTGCGTCCAGCCTCGATGACCTATGATGACATTCCACACCTCTCGGCCAAGATCAAGCCCAAGCAGCAAAAGGTGGGCTGCCCTCTGATGGAGGTGGAGGAGGGGAGGGGTGCTATGGGTGCGGGTTGATGGAAGAGCAGACAGGCCCTCTGGGGACTAGAAGCCCACAAAAGGGGCGATTGGAGGGTTCAGAGGAGAACCAGTCGCTTCCAGAGCTGAGAAAGCCACCAAGGAAGGAAAGTCTCCAGGAAGAAAGAGGGTGGGCAGCTCCAGAGAGGCCAGGGAGTAAGAAGTCTTGAGAGGAGTTAGGGACTGGGAATGGGGGGGGGGGGGGGGGGCTCATGTTCACAGGATAAGGCAGGGGCCAGCATGCAGCAGCCCTGATAAGGGGGATCATCCAGTGCCTTGAAGGGCTGGGGTGCTAGGGGCCAGGAGAACTGTAGGTGTGCCCTACCCTGTCTGGCGGGTGGCTGCAGCCCCCCACCCCCAGATTCTTTAAGAGAAATTGGAAATGAGAATTTCTATGAGAAAAATCTGTTGGTTTTTTACTGTTGGCACCCAGTTTAGATTTTGGAGGGTAGAATGGGGAGGACAGACAAAACTACATGACTCCCACCCCCCAGAAAGCACTCTGGCCTTTCTGTCAGAATTTGGGTTTATGGCCTTCAGTGGAGACTGAAGCCTGGGGGCTTGCTTCTGGGCAGGGCTGGGACTGGCAGGGACTGGGGTCAGGAGGTGGCTGTGGGCAGGTTAGGGATGTTCTTGTGTTCCTCATATCTGGTGGGGGTGCTTGGTGCCTACAGGTAGAGCTTGAGATGGCCATCGACACCCTGAACCCCAACTATTGCCGCAGCAAAGGGGAGCAGATCGCACTCAACGTGGATGGCGCCTGTGCAGACGAGAGCAGCACATACTCCTCGTGAGTTCCCTGGGCCCGGTCTCCAGGCTTTGGTGTGCTCCAGTACGAGCCTTTTGAAGGCCTGTGGATCGCCTGAGCCCTTGTGCCCCTGTCCTGGGCTCCCTACCAGCGTCCCAGCTTCACATGCTTGGGCCTGGACCAACCCTGCCCTGCAGCAAATGTCTTCTCTGTGGAGAGGCCCCGTGATGGGAGTGGGGCTTGTACCCACCCCTGTCCTTCGGCCACAAACCTCATCCCCAGCTTCCCTGCTGAGGCTCCCATATGCTGAGTTGGGGCCTCGGTCCCTGTTCCTTGGTGTTGGCTTTCAGAAAGCGTCTGGGGTAGAGGGGCTTTGTCTGCCGTGCCCTGGGTCTAGAGCTTCCTTCTGCTCCCTTCTGTTCTCCTTCTGCTCCCAGGAAGCTGATGGACAAGCAGACGTTCTGCTCCTCCCAGAGTACCAGTAACACGGCCCGTTACGCCGCTGCACTCTACAGGCAAGGTACCCGCACTGGGCATCCGGGCCGCCGTGGCTCCTTGAGGTCTCTGGAGTGGGAGAGAAGCAGGATGGGGGCCAGGACGGGAAGGCTGTCCTTAGCCTGGTACCCAGCTTGTTGCTCCCCGAAAGCTGGACACCCGCAGGGGCCAGGCAAGTTGTAGAAATGACAGATCGTGGGAGCTGGAGTTGGCCACCACTGAGGACTTCTGCCTCCTGATGCTGCCTGACCTGATAGGGGTGGGGCATCCAAGGTCATTGTCCTCCTGGGACACAGGCATACGCACAGCATAACTTTTGAGATAGGTGGTAGCATTTGGTTTTAAATATAAGGTACTTGTGCACGAGCAGTGTTACTCCTAGACCGCATCTATCCAAGAGAAATGCAATGTCTGTCCGCAGAAAACTTGTACGTGGATGTTCATAGCAACATCATTCATAATAGTGAAAAGGCAGAAACAATCCGGAAGTCCGTCAGCTGATGCCAGGAGAACGGTGTCCTGCAGCTGTGTGAGAGATGGCACATTGGTGCTTCGGAGCCTCAGCGTGCCCGAGCCTTGAAAACATGATGCTCAGTGAGAAAAGCCAGTCACAAAGGGCCACATATATGAGTCCCTTCACGTGAAGTGTCCATAAGAGGCAAGTCAGTAGAGACAAAGCAGAGAGCGGTTGCCCGTAGAATGCGTTGTGGCTGAGGATGGGTTCAGGTTTTCCTTCTGGGAGATGAAGATGTTCTTAGATTGATTGTGGTGCTGGTTGTACAACTCCAGGAATGTATGAAATACATTGAATTGTATGCGTTAAGTGGGTGGGTTTTGTATGCCATTGTTATGGTCTAATAAAGCCTTTAAAAAGTACAAGGTGTAGTGTAAGTGTTTAGAGTTCATAAAGCAATAAAACTAATTTGGACACTTAGGAAACAAACTAGAATAGACTCAAAAGTTGTATCAACTTTTCTTTTTTGAACCTGTGTCTCAAGGACATAGTTTTTTTTTTTTTTTTAATATTTATTTTATGGAGAGAGTGGGCATGTGTGTGAGCCGGAGAGGGTCAGACAGAGACAGTCTTGTTTGCTTGTTTGTTTGTTAGTTAAAGTTTATTTATTTTGAAAGAGAGGAAGTATGAGTGGGGGAGGGGCAGAGAGAGAGGAGAGAGTGAGGATCCCAAGCAGGCTCTGCACCACCGGTGTGAGGCTCATACTTGTGAGCCATGAGGTCACGACCTGATCTGAAGTCAGATGCTTAACCAACTGAGCCACCCAGGCGCCCTGAAAGAGAGAAATTTTTTTTTTTTGGTGTTTTTATTTAATTTATTTTTTTAATTTACATCCAAGTTAACATATATGCAACAATGATTTCAGGAGTAGATTCCTTAATGCCCCTTCCCCATTTAGCCCATTCCCCCTCCCACACCCCTCCCGTAACCCTCTGTTTGTTCTCCGTATTTAAATCTCTTCTGTTTTGTCCCCCTCCCTGTTTTTATGTTATTTTTGCTGCCCTTCCCTCATGTTCATCTGTTTTGTATCTTAAAGTCCTCATGAGCGAAGTCATGTATTTTTTTTTTCTGACCAATTTTGCTTAGCATAATGCCCTCTAGTTCCATCCACGTAGTTGCAAATGGCAAGATTTCATTCTTTTTGATTGCCGAGTAATACTCTGTTGTATATATATATACCACATCTTCTTTATCCATTCATCCATGGATGGACATTTGGGCTCTCTCCATACTTTGGCTATTGTTGATAGTGCTGCTATAAACATGGGGGTGCATGTGTCCCTTCGAAACAGCACACCTGTATCCCTTGGATAAATGCCTTAGTAGTGCAATTGCGGGGTCGTAGGGTAGTTCTATTTTTAGTTTTTTGAGGAACCTCCATACTGTTTTCCAGAGTGGCTGCACCCGCTTGTGTTCCCACCAACAGTGCAAAAGAGATCCTCTTTCTTCACATCCTCGCCAACATCCGTTGTTGCCTGAGTTGTTAGCCATTCTGACAGGTGTGAGGTGGTATCTCATTGTGGTTTTGATTTGTATCTCCCTGATAATGAATGAGTGATATTGAGCATTTTTTCATGTGTCAGTTGGCCATCTGGATGTCTTCTTTGGAGAAGTGTCTATTCATGTCTTTTGCCCATTTCGTCACTGGATATTTGTTTTTTGGGTGTTGAGTTTGATAAGTTCTTTATAGATTTTGGATACTAACCCTTTATCTGATAGGTCGTTTGCAAGTATCTTCTCCCATTCCATTGGTTGCCTTTTAGTTTTGCTGATTGTTTCCTTCGCTGTGCAGAGCTTTTTACATTTTATTTATTTTTGAGGGAGACAGAGAGAGACAGAGCACAAGCGGGGGAGAGGCAGAGAGAGAGGGAGACCCAGAATCCAAAGCAGGCTCCAGGCTCTGAGCTGTCAGCACAGAGCCTGATGTGAGGCCTGAACTCGCAAACCGTGAGATCATGACCTGAGCCGCAGTCAGACGCCTAACTGACTGAGCCACCCAGGTGCCCCAGCTGTGCAGAAGCTTTTTGTTTTGATGAGGTCCCAATAGTTCATTTTGGCTTTTGTTTCCCTTGCCTCTGGAGACATGTTGAGTAAGAAGTTGTTGCGGCCAAGATCAGAGACGTTTTTGCCTGCTTTCTCCTCGAGGATTTTGATGGTTTCCTGTCTTACATTGAGGTCTTTCATCCGTTTTGAGTTTATTTTTGTGTCTGGTGTAAGAAAGTGGTCCAGGTTCATTCTTCTGCATGTCGCTGTCCAGTTTTCCCAGCACCACTTGCTGAAGAGACTGTCTTTATTCCATTGTGTATTCTATCCTGCTTTGTCAAAGATTAGTTGGCCATACATTTGTTGGCCCATTTCTGGGTTCTCTATTCTGTTCCATTGATCTGAGTGTCTGTTCTCGTGCCAGTGAGAGAGAAAATCTTATTCAGGCTCCATGCTCAGCCCAGAGCCCGATGCAAGGCTTGATGTTACAACTGTGAGATCGTGACCTGAGCCGAAAGTTGGACACTTAACCAACTCAACTGAGCCACCCAAGCACCCCTTAAGGACATAGTTCTTTTTTAAATTTTTTAAATGTTTATTTATTTATTTATATTGTCTTAATGTTTATTTTTAAGAGGGAGAGAGCATGAGCAAGGGAGGGGCAGAGAGAGAGAGAGGGAAATACACAATCCAAAGCAGGCTCTAGGCTCCAGGCTGTCAGCACAGAGCCCCATGTGGGGCTCGAACCCACAAACCGTGAGACCTGAGCCGAAGGCGGACGCCCAACTGACTGAGCCACTCAGGCGCCCCTGCACGTTTGTTTATTTTTGAGAGAGAGAGAGAGACAGACAGACAGACAGACAGACAGACAGCATGAGCAGGGGAGGACAGAGAGAGAGGGAGACACAGAATCTGAAGCAGGCTCCAGGCTCTGAGCTGTCAGTACAGAACCCCACACAGGACTTGAACTCATGAATCATGAGATCATGACCTGAGCCCAAGTTGGATGTTCAACCAAATGAGCCACTCAGGAGCCCCCAAGGAGATAGTTCTTCAAAGCCCACCCTTGCAGCTGGGACCATTCATTTCTTTCTTTTAATTAATTCTTATTATGGCAAAATATACATAACCTAAAATTTACCATTTTAATCATTTTTTAATGTTTATTAAAATGTTTATTTTTTTGTTTTTAATGTTATTTTTGAGAGAGAGCGCATGCTGGGGAGAGGCAAAGAGGGAGAGAGGATTCGAAGAAGGCTCTGTGCTGACAGCAGACAGCCTGATGCTGGGCTCGAACTCACAAATCGCGAGATCATGACCTGAGCCAAAGTTGGGTGCTCAGCCGACTCAGCCACCCAGGTGCCCCTACCATTTTAACCATTTTAACCATTTTGAGGTGTACAGTCCAGTGACGTTAAGGGCATTCGTGTTGGCATACGACCATCACCACCATCCATCTCTAGAACCTTTGCCATCTTCCCAACGTGATTGTGTTTTTCTGTAGCTAAACTTACCTGTCCTTTTTCCTCCTGTGTCTCTTGTGGTGTTTCTTAGGATGCTTTCTGCCATCTTAAGAGGTTCTCCTAAAAATGTTTTTCTAGTATTTATAGTATTTTATACTAAAATTTTTAACATCTGAAAATTATTCTATGTAGGGTGGTAGGATGGTTCTTTTTTTATTTTTTTCATTTCAGTACAATTAATGTCCAGTGTCCTATTAGAGCCAGGTGTACAACAGAATGATTCAGCAATTTTATACATGACTTAGCTGCTCATCACGATGAGTGTACGCTTAATCCCTTCCCTAGTTCACCCATCCCCCCCACCTCCCCTTTGGTAACCACCAGTGTTCTCTGTAGTTCAGTCTCTGCTTTTTTTTTTTTTTTTTTTCTATTTTTTACCATTCTTATTTATTTTTGAGAGAGACAGAGACCGAGCATGAGCAGGATAGGGGCACAGAGAGAGGGAGACACAGAATCCGAAGCAGGCTCCAGGCTCCGAGCTGTCAGCACAGAGCCCAACATGGGGCTCAAACCCGCGAACCGCAAGATCATGACCTGAGCCAAAGTTGGGTGCTCAGCCGACTGAGCCACCCAGGTGCCCCGTCTTTTTTTTTTCCCCCTCTGGTTTGTTTCTTCTTTATTCTTGTTCATTTGCTTTGTTTCTTAAATTCCACATATGAGTGAAATCATACGGTATTTGTAGGATCGTTTGTTTCTTTACTCCTGACCGCGAGCACTCCGCTCCCTCTGGGGCCCAGAGAGCTTTCACAGAGCCACTTACCAGAGCCTTAGCATCTGATGTCTTCTCTTTCAAGCCCACATTGACTTGATAGAAGTGGATTATCTTTGCACTGCCTCCTGGTGCACTGGTCTAATTCACAAGTGATCTTTGTCCGAGACTGTGTAGACACTCCTCCAGCTGGCCGCACCAGGGGCCGTTCCTCCAACCACATTTGCACTAGCTGACTTCTGTGCGGATCGGGTGGGATTTTGATGAGCAGAGTTGGAGGATGAGCGGAGGCAGTCTGAGTGCGTGAGGAGCAGGGGGTGGGCATTGAAGGTGCCCGGCGAAGACCTGGCGGGAAAGAGCAGGCTGTGTTTGGTGTGGGGCAGTTGCCCGGTGTGGCCAGAGCAAGCAGCCAGGGGGAAGGGAGTGGGGACGGGCTGGGAAGGTGTGGGATGCTTGTGGGGAGAGGGCCGTGTGCAGGCAGGCTTAAAGAAGTGACTTCGAGCAGAAGAGTCTGGATTCACGTCCTGGTGCGGTTGTGTGTTTACTGCATCTGGCAGGGCCGGGGGTGCTGGGAGTGGCCGCTGGCCTGGTGGTCCCAAAGCTCTGGGACTAGGGGCCAGAGCAGAGGTGGGAGGTGGTTTGGCAGTGGGTCAAGGTCTTTGCAGGGGTCCAGGGCCCTTCGGGACTACTGTGAGCCAAGCCGGTGGGCTGACCCCGGTTCCTAGAGTCACGTCCATGCCCCCCTTCTGCCAGGTGAGCTTCACCTGACTCCTTTACACGGCATCCTGCAGCTGCGGCCCAGCTTCTCCTACCTGGATAAGGCAGACGCCAAGCACCGAGAGAGGGAGGCGGCCAATGAGGGTGAGCTCTGGCCCCCCAGCCCTGCCGTTAGTGTGGAAAAAACTAGCCCAGGGGTTTGGCTTCTAGGACGCTGAGCAGCACGGCTGCCTCTACCCCCTGGATGCCCTAGCACTCCCCTCCGCGACTGTAACAGCCAAAAACATCTTCCCGTGTTTCCACTTGTCCCTGGGGCGGGGGCAAAATTGTCCCCGGTGAGAACCACTGACTTGTGCAGCTGCCTCCGTCTAGAAGGAGAACTGACACCCCTGCCTGAGGCCTTCCGTGTCGGTGGGGCTGAGAGCAGGGAGTAGGGGCGCCACCGGAGGCTGCAAGCAGGGGCCCGCTCTCTTGGCTTTCTCTCACAGCAGGAGACTCCTCGCAGGACGAGGCAGAAGAAGATGTGAAGCAGATCACGGTGAGTAGCTCTAGCCCCGAGAAGAGGGAGGGTGCGGCCTGCAGAGGCGGCAGGCTGGCCTCGGAGCTCAGCTGCCCGGAGGCTGCGGGGGCCGGGAGGGTCTCTGCGGAACGTGGGCTCCAGGGGGGAGACAGATACCGAAACCGTGTTTCCTTCAGAGCCTTTTCGCTGGTGACTTGGGGGGGGATAAGCTGGTCTCTGCCCGGCCTGACTTATCCCAGCAGTAAACAGGATAGCAGCCCTGGGGTTCTGTAGAGTTGGGGACCCAGGGCCCAGAAGGTTCAGTGAGCCCTCAGCCTGTGCCGTGAAGCCCAGGTCCTAGTAGAGCGAAAACGCTGCGTTAATTAACCGTGTAATTCTGTCTTTTCAGGGGTGTGCAGATGCAACATTTCTCTCAATTCTTATTCATATATCAAACATTATTGGAAGAATATTGACCTTCCATTTATGGCTTCTGAAGCTTCCTCTGTGTAAGCGTAGTTAGGTTAAAATGAGCATTTAGAGAAGAGTCCTGCACAAATACTGATGTGGATGACACACAAATGTGGCTAAAGTTGTAAGCATTTGCACATCTTTGAAGGACAGGCAGATACTGATGTAACCGGGGGCGGGGAGGGGGGTGGCGCTCACCTGTTCTCAGTAGCTTGGTGAGTGATCTTAGAACCCTCCTTCCCTTCTCTACTCACTGGCCCTTGTTTGTTTTTTGTTTTTTTTAATTTTTTTTTTCTTTTTAACGTTTATTTATTTTTGAGACAGAGAGAGACAGAGCATGAACAGGGGAGGGTCAGAGAGAGAGACACAGAATCTGAAACAGGCTCCAGGCTCTGAGCCATCAGCACAGAGCCTGACGAGGGGCTTGAACTCACGAACCGCGAGATCATGACCTGAGCTGAAGTCGGACACTTAACCGACTGAGCCACCCAGGCGCCCCTCACTGGCCCTTGTTTAACAAGACACTTGTAAGCCCATGTGCCTTAAAGGACCCATACAGAATCCCAGGATCCTGGGGTGCCTGGCTGGCAGTGGCGCGTGCAACTCTTGATCTCAGGGTCAGGAGTTCAAGCCCCAGTTGGCTATGGAGCTTACTTTAAAAAAAAAAAAAAGAATCCCAGGATTCGATAATCCAGCCAATGCCTCTGTGTAGGTGCCCTTCACAGGAGGGGTGAGTCAGGGCTTCGTTCTGTCTGTACTCTAAGCAACGGAAACCCAGATCTACCTAGCATGAGCCCCAAATGGAATGTATTAGTCCCTGTTACTGAAAAGTTGAGGGGTAGCTTCAGGTGTGGCTGGATTCAGGTGCTCAGACTCTGTCATCAAGACCTGGTTTCTCCATCTCCACCTCCAGGTTCTGCCTGCCTCTTTTGGCCTCTTTCTCAGGCAGGGTGTCTGTCCCCAGTGGTACAGAGTTGTCCCAGCTCCAGGCTCACATCCTCCCAGCTTCCAAGACCCCAGGGGAAAAGAAACTTCTTTGTCATTACTTCTAACTAAAGTCCCAGACTGGACTCGTTGGCTTGGCCAACCCTGAACCAGCCCCTGTGGCTAAGAGGATTTGGTGCTCGGATTGTTCAGGTCTGAGTCACGTGCCCACTCCTGTGGCTGGGAACGTGTGTGGGGGTGGGGGCGGGGGAGGGATATTTGCTCTCCCAAACCGAGGGGGAACTGGGCGTTTCCTAAAGGAAAACGGGGGTCCTGTTGCCAGCGGGAGTGGAAATAGAGTGGGTGCCGACAGGCGGAAGCAAAAGAAAGCTGCTCTGTGGCCTGTGTTGGCGAGTCACAGAGAGGGACGTGGTTGGAGCTGTATTTAAGAGACCTGTGTCAGGAAATGGGGAGGCTCGGGGGTGGGAGGTGCCCCAGGTGTGGGGTTCTCCAGCCTCCTGGTGGGCGCGGAATGCAGCCGAGTTGTGTCCTGGGCCTGAGGCCACCACGCCCCTCCCAGGTGCGGTTCTCCCGTCCTGAGTCAGAGCAGGCCCGCCAGCGCCGTGTGCAGTCGTACGAGTTCCTGCAGAAGAAGCATGCCGAGGAGCCCTGGGTCCACCTGCACTACTACGGCCTGAGGGTGAGCTGGGGGCCCCAGGGCGGTCCTGGGAGCAAAGCCTGGTGCCCAGTGTGGCCTCATTGTCTCACAGTTCACTGGTTTCACATTGAGTGGTAGCCCAGGGAGGGAGGATGAAGTCCTATGGGCAGTTTGTCCCTTGATCCAGCCGGTCCACTGAGTGTCCCCAGGGGAGCAGGAGACCGAGAAGTGAGTCTGCTGTTTCTTAGGTCAGGGGTTTCGGACCCCCAGCCTGCCAAAGTGTGAGCATCTTACACGCCCTGGGGTGGGGCTGGTGTTTAGTTATGTATTTTTATGCATCACGGGTCCTGAACGGAGGCGCATGATAGAGAACTGGCCATCTCTTCCCTGGGCCAAGTTCACCATGTGTTTGCCAAGGGTGCTTTTGACTATACTTGCTTTTTATCTGGTGTGTTGACCTTGAGCCCAATCCTTGAAACTGTTGAGTAAGGGAAACAATTGAATCAAAGCCAAAGACACCAGAGGCTAGGGCTCCCTAACATTTTTCTGGGGAAGGAACAACTCATGATTTCTCTGGAATCTTCTGAAAGATTCGTGTTGACAGAGTCTTAGAGTCAGACTTCAGAAGCTCTGCTATTTCCTAGTGTGTGACTCTAGGCAAATTACCTAATGAGATAAGTTGAGATATATATGCAGCCATTGGACTAGACCCTGGCACATAGTAGGTGCTCACTGACTGTTAGCTGTTATTCTTATCATTGCTTTTAGTGGTCCTGTGTCACAGACAGGGCCCCTAGGCATGGGTGCTGGGGCTGTTCAGTCACAAAGCTGGAAATGGTTGGTTGAGGCCACATCACAGAGGCCTTGAATGCCATGCTCAGGTGGTTGGTTGGCTTTGGGGCCAGACAGTAGGTGGCTGGAGTAGAAGGTGATAGAGGGGTGAAAACTGGAGGGCAGAAGGGCTGGGTGGGGGGTGGCAGAGGGTCCTCCCACCCTGCCCCTCCACCAACAGGACAGCCGCTCTGAGCACGAGCGCCAGTACCTCCTGTGCCAGGGTTCCAGCGGGGTTGAGAACACAGAGCTTGTCAAGTCACCCAGGTGAGGTCCTCCGGTCCATGGTGTTAATCCCTATGGTCTACTGAACCTGTCACTGGCACTAGGAGGGTCCCTCTGATGTGGGGCCTTCCTAGGGACTGTGGTCCGTTCTGTAGCGTGGAGGAGGGACATGGGGAGGGGTCCTTCGTCCTCTGGAGAGGGCCAGGAGAGTGGGTGTGGGAAGAGATGGTTCTCCTTTCTGTACAAGTTTGGGGCGGGTGGGATGCTAGGGAGTATGGGGATGGATTTCTGTCTGCTTTCCCACCCCCCAGCCCTTCCCTGGGGATGCTTCAGCTTAGGTGCAGAATGGGTTCACAGGCAGGTGTGGGGCAGGGACAGGGCCCGGGAGCCCCTGACCCTGCCCTCTTCCCTGCAGTGAGTACCTCATGATGCTGATGCCACCCAGCCCAGAGGAGGAGAAGTGAGTAGATTCGGGCCACATGCCATCCTCCCCACCCCAGACCTCCCCCACATCCCGTCCTGTAACACATCACCTCTGTTTTCATCAGAGATAAACCTGTGGCCCCCAGCAACGTCCTGTCCATGGCCCAGCTGCGTACCCTGCCCCTGGCCGATCAGATCAAGATCCTGATGAAGAATGGTGGGTGGACACCCTTCCCCCTGGGGGGACCCCAGCCCTGCCACCTCCTGGGGAAACAATCTGGGAGAGACTAAGGACTTAGGGGCGAGGCCAGAGGCCCCCACCACCCAGAGTGTGCCCAGCTTTACAGCTCCAGCCTTGTCTGGAAGGAAGGTACTGCAGCAGGCTCCCGCAGCCAGGCTCTGGATCCTGTTCCGCCCTGGCCACTCCCCTGCTGTGTGAGCCTGGGCAGGTCACTGACCTTCCTGAGCCTAAGTTTACCTGTAAAAAGGAACTAAGCTCCTAGGGGGCTGAGATGAGGATTCAGAGACCAGGTTTCTATGCGGCTTATACAGAGCCTTGCACGTGAACATGAGTTCCGTTCATTTGCTTGCACTGTTTTGAGGCGTCCTCACCAGGCTCCACACAGTAGGGACTGGTCTCCTTTTTCAGAGGACTTGGAGGGCCAGAACCCTTAGGGCAGATGTGAGCCCTGAACCTCAAGAGCCGAGTCCCAGGACCTGGGCTCCTCTTCTGAGATACCAATTCAGGGGTCTCCAGGGGCCTGAGCGGAGGGGAGCTCCCAGCTATGCCTGGGGCTGCCAGGGTGCCAGGCCGATGGCTTTCCTGCAAAGGACATGGGGTCATCCCCAGGTTCTTGTCTTTCTGGGCCTCAGTAGTAATAGTCTTCCCCCCTCCCCCTTTTTAAAAAAATTTTTTTAATGTTTTATTTATTTTTGAGAGAGAGAAACAGAGTACGAGTATGGGAGGGGCAGAGAGAGAGGGAGTCACAGAATCCGAAGCAGGCTCCAGGCTCTGAGCTGTCAGCACAGAGCCCGATGCGGGACTCGAACTCATGAACCACAAGATCATGACCTGAGCTGAAATGGGAAGCCTAACTGACTGAGCCACCCAGGTGCCCCCCCCCCCCGCCTTTTTTTTGACTAGGCTCCATGCCCGACATGGGGCTTGAACTCATGACCCTGAGATCAAGAGTAGCGTGTTCTACCCACTGAACCAGCCAGGTGCCTCGTAATAGTTTTACCCTTAAGGAGCACCTTTTGGGGTCTTTCCTGCAGGATTCAGTGAGGTGCAGGGTGTCTGCACATAGCAAGCAGCCAGTGAAGTTGGCTGTTGTTATTACCCACATCATCAGTGTTATTTACATGCCGGGGTGGTTAAGTGAACCTGAAGCTATGTAGACTTGGCAGGGGAGAGGGACGGGCCCGGGCACCCTTCCCTTGTCTGATGTTGTCTGTGTCCTCCTCAGTGAAGGTCATGCCTTTTGCCAACTTGATGAGCCTCCTGGGCCCCTCCATCGACTCTGTGGCTGTTCTGCGTGGCATCCAGAAGGTGGCGATGTTAGTCCAAGGAAACTGGGTGGTGAAGAGGTCAGTCCCTCTGACTCTGTGACGGGATCGTGTGATCCATTCAAATTCAATGTTTTGAGTTTAAGCCTACCTTAGTGCTTTCTGTTTGTCCTGCATTTTACATCCATTCTTACCTTCTACTGGATTCTTTTTTTTTTAATTTTGTTTCTCTCTGCTAATTTGGAAGTTCTCCTTTCTGGACCTTACAGATTTCAGTGTGCATTCATAACTGATGATGGTTTAATGGGTTGTTTGGTTTTTTTTTTTAAGTTTGTTTATTTTGAGAGAGCGCGTGCATGCGCGTGGAGAAGGGGCAGAGAGAGAGGGAGAGAGAGAATCCTAAACAGGCTCCACACTGTCAGCGTGGAGCCTGATGCAGGCCTCCAACTCATGAACCGTGAGGTCATGACCTGAACCGAAATCAAGTCAGACGCTCAACTGACTGAGCCACACAGGCACCCCGATCACAGTTTAATATTAATTGCTGTGTTTTACCCACATCCAGCACAATTCAAAGAGCTTGGAATATTTTATATGTATTTTCTTCCCAATTCCCGTGCCATTGTATTTATATATTTTGGTTGTATTTTTTTTAAGTTTATTTTTTCAAGTTTATTTGAGAGAGCGTGCGTGGAGGAGGGGCAGAGAGAGAGAGAGAGAGAGAGAGAGAGAGAGAGAATCCCAGGCAAGCTCCACACTGTTAGCACAGAGCCTGACATGGGGGCTCAAACCCACGAAATTGCAAGATCATGACCTGAGCCGAAACCAAGAGTTGGATGCTTAATTGACTGAGCCACCCAGGCGCCCCTTAATTGTATTTAAAACCCACAAGATATTATTGTATTTAGTCAATATTCTTTAGATCTGCTCACATATTTATTTACCTTTTTATTCTGCTCATCCTGCCTTTCTTCATCTGAGTTTCTATCTGGGATGATTTCCTTCTCCTAAAAAGTGATGTTTAATGAAGGTCTGCAGGTGATGGATTTCCTTGGTTTTGATACAGTTGGAAATAGAAAGGATATTTTTACTGAGTGTAGAATTTGCGGTTGATTGCTTTCCTTCCACACATGGACATAATTTCATTGTGTTTTCATTCCCATTGTTCCTGGTGACAAGTCCAGTCTTTACCCTAGCTTCTCTCTGGCTCATTTTAAGATTTTCCCTTGTTTTGGCTTTTTACAGTTCCTTAAGATGTGTCTGAGTCTGAGTTTCCTTTCACATATCCTGTGGGGTTCAGAGGTCCTGAATTTGTGGCTTGATGCCTGTCAGTAGTTTCTCTTCTGTGATTCCTCCACCAGACTGTCCGTTTCAAGGGGATAGGGACTCTCCCTCATGTCCTTGGTACTCGGTACAATGCCTGGCACATCTTAGACCCTTGCCAAGTGTGGCTCCCTGAATTATGTTAATGTTAAATAGTGTAATATAAAATTAATTCATACAGGCTCGTTTTTTAGGAAGTGTGGTATAAGGCGAGCAACCCATCAAAATGTGAATTGTTCCAATTTTTAAGTCCTTCATTGCAGCAGCTCCCATCATTTCAGTCGGCCAAGTGAATGGTAAAGGTATTCATGTTACTGCCACATGGTGGCGCCCTTGCCCCGGGAAACAGATGCCCGGTCTCTGTCCGTACATTGTGGCCACTGTCTTGTGCCGCACAAGTGTTTGGTTATAGAAGGCCTTCGGATGGCACGTCACTCTTTAAATGGGACAGCCAGGTGTATTACAGCATGAATGAATGAGAGGATGCTGACCCGGAGAGGCAGAGACTTGCCAAACGTCTGGCAGCAAGGCAGCCGCAGAGCTGGGGTTTGAGCTCTCTGCCCGGCACCGCCCGTGGCCCTGATGTTTCTGCCCTTTCAGCCTGAGGCGTGTCCCTGTGACTTGAAGGCAGGGCCCGCTGGGCCCTGTGTTCTGTCTGCCCCGGTGCCTCAGGTCCTGCTGCAAGCCCACGCTGCCACACCACGGCCTGTGGGCGATGCTCCTTCTTTGCCTTGTCCTTTTGTGTTCTTGCGAGGAAATGATGCAAAATTCATAAATCGTTCAGTAAATATGGCCGTGCCCTCTGCTCCGCTCTCTTCCTCACACTGTCTCTGTCCTCGGGAAATCTGTGGGGCGGAGGTGGGCTCCATTACAGTTGAGCACAGCGAGTGCAGAGATCCAGGGCATGGACCATGTTCTTCTGCTCATTCAGTACCCACTTAGTGGGTCCCTTCTGTCTGTGTGGCAGGGGTGAACAACACAAGCCAGGTCCCTGTTCCCTTAGTTATTCTGGGTAGAGAGGAGACACAGAGCTCGATCTCGATGGAGGGGTATTAGTTGGTTGCCAGGTGGAGGGAGGAGGGGAGGAGAGGGGCCTCCCAGCAGAGGCACCGCAGGCACAGGGCGGCCTGGGGAGGTGTGTGTGACACCCCACTGGGGTGTGATGGGGTCTGTGGCTGAACTTGATCAAGTTATGCTTGTGAGCCTCATGACCCTGCTCTTTCGCCCTGGTCCCTGAAGTTCTCTGAGCTTGACTGCTGGTCCCCTTCTCTTCTCTCCAAAGGCTTTAGCCCCACTGGTGCCTCAGGGCCCAGCCAGGTCCCAGCCCCTGACCCCTCTCACCCCTGCTCACACTGCCCACCCGCCTCTTCTGGCAGGTGGTAAAGGCCTCGTGTGCTGTTTCACAGCCAGTCTCTTGGCCTCATGCCTGCCGCATGTGGAGGACTCGCTGTCTCCCCGAGTCCTGGGCTGGCCTCTTTCTGAGCCCCTGACTGCGGTGGGCCTCGGGGCTGGGCCAGTGTGTGCACGGAAGGTCGAGAAGGGCAGTGAGGAAAAACTCTTAAGCGGGTGTGTGTAGCAGGGGTGCTTCTTTTCTACATATGTGTTCACAGAGCCAGGCTCCAAGGGTAAAAGAGAGGCCCTGGGAAGCCGTCTGAGCCCGTGTTGGAAAGAGTGCCTGGAGCTGGGGGTGGGCGCTATGGCAGGTAGAGGGGCTGAGGGATGGGACTGACCTGTGGCTCCTGCTCTCATTGGCAGCGACATCCTGTACCCCAAGGACTCCTCCAGCCCTCACAGCGGCGTGCCTGCCGAGGTGCTCTGCAGGGGCCGAGACTTTGTCGTAAGTGCTCAGGCCCTCTGGCCTCCGGTCGGTTGGGTAGGGATCACGGGGGTGGGGGGTCGGGGGCATGCAGGGCTTCCAGAACCTTGGCCCCGGTGGTGGGAAAAGGGCAGTTGTGGCTCTGGACCCTATTTCTTTCTCCTTCAACTCAGAATCCTGGAGTCTGGGGCTTCATAAGAAATCTGAGTTCCTCTGGCCTGGGGATTATAAACCAGAGGTCCATAGGTGGACTCTGGCTAAGAAACAGGTTTCATTTGGCCTGAGCAGGCTGCAGTCTTGTTTTTTTTTTTTTTATGTTGACTTAAATCGATTTTTACAATTCAGAATCACCGTACAAACCAGATTTCTAGCTTAAGAATAATTGGACAGTCTGGGACCACTGGGCCCAAATGCCTGAAGGGCACCAGCGTTGGGTGGGACTGACCATCCCGTTCTCCACGGTCCTGGGCGCATCTGCTTCTCTCATACGTGTTCATACCTGCACTATTGCTGTGGGTTTTTGCTGGCTCGTTCCTCTATTCCATTGCCCTGTCCCACCCCCTGCCCTTATCCAGAACTTAAATCCCTGCCACAGCCTCCCTGAGGGCTTGAACCCTGGCCGTTGGGATCAGCACTGCCTCCTTTGGCCTCAGTTTTGTGCTTTGAGTTCAGGGAAATCGGTCTCCTTAGCTTGTGCACGGGGACCGTGATGTGCTCTCGCACAGGCCTGCTCACGCGGGCAGCCCTTAGGCTGCTCTCTCTGGAGAGAGTGCCTGTGTTTTCCTTTCCCTGGTCGGATGTCCCAGCTCCTTTGGACAGTTAGTGTCTGGGTGCCTGTGCAGTTTAGTTTGGTCTCGGGGTCGAAGCCCAGGGGTGATCCACTCCCAGGCTTGTTCACAAAGCCCTCAGCCGCCCCTGCCTGTCAGCCTTTCTCTCCCGTGCAGATGCTGTCAGACTGCGCCTGGGAGAAGGTCTGGTCAAGTCTGAGTTCTTGTCGGCGACTGTCTTCCCTGCCCTCGGGGCCCCAGGACAACTGCATGGGTTTGGGGCACGGTCTTAGGAGCAATCTATCTTTGTTTGCCCCCGGAAACATGCTGCTTTTTCTCCCTCAGATGTGGAAGTTCACACAGAGCCGGTGGGTGGTACGGAAAGAGGTGGCAGCGGTGACTAAAGTAAGTGATGTTCCCCCTCAGAAGCCCAGGCCCTGCAGGGAACGGGGGCCGGGGCGGGCTTTCGGGCCTGTGGGCCTCACTTCTTCCCCTCCCCCAGCTCTGCACGGAGGATGTGAAGGACTTTCTGGAGCACATGGCCATAGTGAGGATCAACAAAGGCTGGGAGTTCATACTGCCTTACGACGGAGAGTTCATCAAGAAACATCCAGATGTGGTCCAGCGGCAGCACATGCTGTGGTCGGGTATCCAGGCCAAGTAAGGGCTTACTGAGCCGTCCACAGCCACTTCGTCCCCTAGGCCGGGTGTGGGCTGGTGAGAGCATACTGGGGCTGCATGCACCCCGTCCTGCACGCCAGTGGATGTGGCAGATTGATCCAGACCCGGCCACCACCCCCCCCCCCCCCCCCCCCCCCCCCCCCCCCCCCCCCCCCCCC
>NC_064815.1:11822518-11885819 GCF_023721935.1 Panthera uncia
CCCCCCCCCCCCCCCCCCCCCCCCCCCCCCCCCCCCCCCCACAGGCCTGGTACAGCCACCCCTGCCAATCAGAGCTGGCAGGTGTGTTCTTAAGGGTCAGGAAGGAGGGCTGCGTGTGGAGAGCAGGAGCCAGGGTTTGCATGGCCCGAGGCAGCGGGCTGGAGACTGGCCGCGGAAGAGAAGGCTGGGCCACCGTCGCCCACCGCAGGGCCGTGTGCGGTGGGGAAGGGCGGCCGGGCTCTGCGCGCACAGCATCCTCGGTCACCAGGATGTCCCTGGCCTCAACAGGGAACGTTGCCGTAGTGAGGCAGGTGACCCGGGACGTGGCTTAAAGTTTTTTCTTCTTTTCAGATTAGAAAAAGTCTATAATCTCGTGAAGGAAACCTTGCCAAAGAAGCCAGATGGACAATCAGGTGTGCGGGGGGCTTCGGACTGGGCAGGCCCCTAACCCGCCCCTGGCTCCAGGCGGGCTGCTCTGCTGGGGCTCGTCGGGCCCAGAGAGGGGTGTGTGGCTCTCCGCATCGGTTGGCCTTTCTGTGCTTTCCTCTCCCTTCCCCACAGACCTCAGCTTAAGGCTTGTCCCCCTTAAATGCTTGGCCTCGGGGACTGAGGGCCTGTGCGCTCTGAGGCTCTCCTGGGTTCTGGGCCCTCTTGGGTCGGCAGGAAGTGGTGGGGGGACAGGAGGAGCTGGCAGAGACCGGGAACCCATCCTGGTTGGGGTCTCCCAACGTGCGATGCTGACTCTCCCCACTTCTCTTTCTTTCCTCTCTGCCGGGGTAGCTCAGTCCCCGCTGGGTGAGGTGGGAGTGAGAGGCTGGTCTGCACTGTTTCCATCCCCTCCCTCTGGGAGACCGGGGGGTGTCCGCAGGCCGAGGGCCCCTCTCTGCCCTGTCTCTACGCCCCCCTGAGCAGCACTGGCCTCTGCCTGCAGGGCCTGCCGGGCTGGTCTCCGGGGACCAGCGCGTCCAGGTGGCCAGAAGCAAGGCCCAGCAGAACCACGCGCTGCTAGAACGGGAGCTGCAGCGGAGGAAGGAGCAGGTGCGGGCGTCCACGGTCCTGCCCGGCGTGCGGATCAAGGAGGAGCCCGTGAGTGAGGAGGGCGAGGAGGAGGAAGAGCAGGAAGCAGAAGATGAGGAGCCCGTGGACACCTCTCTCGGTGGCGGCCTCCACAGTAGGCTGGCCAACGGGCTGCCTGGCGGGCGGGCGGCGGGCGGGGACAGCTTCAACGGGCACCCGCCCCCGGGCTGTGCCGGCACCCCTGTGGCCCGGGAACTGAGGGCCTTCGTGGAGGCCACCTTTCAGAGACAGTTTGTGCTCACGCTGAGTGAACTCAAGCGCCTCTTCAACCTGCACTTGGCCAGCCTGCCACCTGGTCACACGCTGTTCAGCGGCATCTCGGACCGCATGCTGCAGGACACGGTGCTGGCCGCCGGTTGCAAGCAAATACTGGTGCCTGTAAGTAGAGCCTGCGCCGGCCCGATGGGCGTACGAACGAGGCTGCCCTCCGGCCCTCAGGCGGGCTCCTGGGCGGGCAGCGCTGCTCGTGGCGGAAAGGAGGCCGGTCCCGTCACTCTGGAGTGGCCTGCGCCCTGCTTGCCTTGGGGGCGTCGGTTTGGAGGCTGCCTGGGAACGCGGGAGGACCACTGACCTTGCTTTGAATTTTGGCTCTCGTGTGGTGGCTTTGTGTGACCTCGGGCCTCTTAGGCTCTGCGCCGTCGTGTGACGTGGGCAGATGTTGGCTTTGGTCTCCTGGGACTTGGGTGAGGGCCCCCTGAGATGTCTGAAGGCGCCAGGCCGCTACTCGGCCTAGAGCGGGGGCTGTCCGTGCAGGTTCCCTGGCCTGGTTTCCGGCCCCCACTCTGCTGCTGCCGGCACATCTTGTTCCTGTCGTTTTTTCAGGATGACTTTTTTTTTTTTTTTTTTTTTTTTTGAGAGAGAGAGAGTTGGGGAGGGGGCAGAGTGAGAGAATGTCAAGCAGGCTCGGCCCTGTCAGTGCGGGGCTCCATCCCACAAACCGTGAGATCGTGGCCTGAGCCGAAATCAAGAGTCAGACGCTTAACCGACTGAGCCACGCAGGCCCAGCCCCAAGCTGACTCCACTTCTGTTATCATTTGATCTTCTTTGCAATTTGTAGGTATAGAAACCGAGTTTTAAAGAAGGGAAATGAGCTTGTCTCGTATACCAGGAAGTGATAGAGCTGGAATTTGAACCTCAGTTTAGTGGCTGCAGGGCTGAAATTTTTTTTTTTTTTTTTTTTTTTTTTGAGAGAGAGAGAACAAGAACATGAGTGGGGGAGGGACAGAGAGAGGGAGAGAGAATCCCCAGCAGGCTCCGCACTGTCAGCGCAGAGGCTGATGTGGGGCTCGAACCCACAAACCACGAGATCATGACCTGAGCTAAAATCGATAGTCGGGCGCCTGATCGACTGAACCACTCAGGTGCCCCAGGGCTGAACTCTTTTCTGCTGTAGTGGCTTGTGCGTGGGTTCCGGCAGGCCTTCCAGGCTAGAGGTTAGCTGGCCAGGCCAGTATGGTTAGCATTTCTGATGCCAGGCCTGCAGGTGGCAGCGTGACACCCCCGTCCCCCCACCCCGGGGCTTCCTGTCCCTGCAGAGGAAGGGGCCCCGGAGTGAACGAAATGTAGGAGCAGAGCGTGTGTTGTGGACCATTTCCCTTAGCTGAGCGTGAGGAGTGTCAGCTGTGGCTTCAGGACATGGTGCTGGTTATTCTCTCCTCCTAAGCTCTGCCCAGACTTGGCGCCAGACCGCATGACGTGGGGCTGCGGCTGCCTCTTAAGAGATCGTTGACGTTTGCAGTCCAAGGTCAGAAGCACCTGCAGCCTTGGGTGATGAGGCAAAGGCCCAACTCTGTGTACGCGAGAAACAGAAACTAGGACGAGAGGCCTGAGGTCCCATGCTGGCGGGGCCGTCCCAGGAGATCTGGCCCTCATGTCTGGGAGCCTCCTTGGTGTGGTTTCCTCTGGAAGGTACCAGGGTTTGGGGGCCCTGCCCTATTTGGAGCACCCTTGCCCCCCCAGCAAAGGGGTCTAGGTAGCCCCAGGCCGTCTTGGGTGCTGTGTGGATGGGAGAGGGATGTGAGGTAGGCTGCTCTCAGGTACCCTTGCCCTATTTCTCCCTCTTAGTGGGGCTGGGATCTCTGGGAGACCATGGCCCCTCTGCTGCTCCCATCCATCTCCCTCCCCATGATCCTGATGTAGGGACCGTATATCATAGTCTCCTCTGAGGAGGAAAAGACCTCAGATGTGTACACAAGGATGCTCAGGTCCAGGGAGCAGGAGGAGACTCGACTCACAGGCTTGAGTTTAATCCTGTTTCTACTATTAGACGTTCGACTGTGGACAGTGAGTAAACCTCTGCCCTGGAGCAGCTCCCTGCTCCCACCTCTCTGGTTTCCAGCGATCAAATGAGATTGTACGTGTCAGGGTCCCCCCGGGGCTTTATGTGGTGGTAGCCACCCCTGTTGTGTTGTCAGGGCTGGAAACCAGTCTACCAGGTGCCCCGAGCCTGGCCACCCTTTTCTTGTCCCCCTTCAGACCCTGCTGAACCAAGCGGCATGGGTGCTTGGGAGCTGGGCAGGGTCCGTAACCCACAAGGACACGGCCCTCGAGAGAGGGAATCCCCAGATCCTCCTAGGGGCTGTGGGGGTGGGAGTGCTTCTCAGGACCCATCTGCGCGTGTATATTTAGGGTAGGAGGACACTGGGTGTCGGAGCAGAGCGGGGAGCTAATGCCAGGCTAACGGGACACACAGCAGAACTCCCTTCCCCACCTTGTCAACTGCATCCGGCGACTTGAGGCTGGGCCTGTCCCGCTCCCTCCCACTGACGCCCTAGTGAGTGGCAGGAGCTGGAACTGGAACCCACAATCTCACAAGGGCGGCTCCGTCCCTGAATGGGGCTTGTGCGGGCTGGGACGGGTGAGGGGCGAGTGGACCCACGTGGCAAAGACAAACTACTAATGCCTAGGCCTTGGTTAGTTTCCCCCACAGACCGCTGCATCCCCAGATGAGCAGAAGGTGTTCGCCCTCTGGGAGTCTGGAGACATGAGCGATCAGGTGAGGTGACCTCTGCTACCGTCTCCCCACGAGCAGGGAAGGGGGTGTGAGGCCTTCGGGGAGACCCAGAGTGTGGTAACACATGCTCGTTTTCCAGCCACTTTCAAGTTTAAATATTCTGGCTCCGTGTCCCCGTGTAGTGTTAGGCCGGACGTGCCAGTCATTTGACCGGAACCCTTGGTCCCCTACTACCATCTGGACTGGCTGCATCCAAGTCCTCTTCTAAAAAATCTCCATAGACTCCTAGGACCAACCCCCGAGACTTCGTTCAGTTCCAGAGGAACGGGGAAGGGTCCTAGGTATTTAAACTTCTACAAAGCTTTCCAGAGGATTCTGCCACCCAGCCTGTCTGGTGAACCGGTGACAGTCCACGTTTCTCAGGTGCTGGATTTCTAGGTTAGAGAAACTGGTCCATTTTGCCTCCTGTCACACCCTGGCAGGAAGGGTCATAAGTGTCTAGTGAACAAAATAGGAGTTAAAACAGCAGCAGTGGCTGCATGGACCCTGACGTCCAGAAATTTTCCTTCAGTCGTGAACTTGCTTGAACTTTAAGTATTTCAGAGTAAACTGCTAAAACACTAGTCGGCCCTATTCCTAAGGTGTGGGGAGGAAGGGAGATCCCTCTTCTGCCTCAGAGGGGCTGACGGACAGGCGAGGACAGACGGGAGGGCCTCTGTGCCCCGGGGCTGTGACGGGGCCCTGGAGCAAGAGCGTCTGCAGGGGCTCTTCCTGAGCCAGCCTGTGTGCTCTTGGCCAGAATAGGTGGCATCTGAAGTTTCTGGTCCTGAAGGGGTAGGAAATGAAAACAATTTCACAATTTCAATCTGATAATGAGAAGATAAGTGCATTGAGACAAAGCTCTATGGGCAACAGTCTCCAGCCCTGTCTTCATGTAGCTTAGACGGTGACTTTCCCTGCATCCTAAATCCATTTTCACTTCTGTTTTGTGTCACGAAACACCACGTCTGTACTGCCGATCCTCCGCTGGCGCTTGCCTGGTCCTTTCTTCTTCTTGGGGTCTCGGGACGATGGATTGGTCGGGTGTATTCCTGTCTAGAGAAGTCCTGGCGCACACAGACTGCAGAGTGGAGTTCAGTCCCATGGCTCTGGATCTCTTGTTCAGGGAGGTTTCTCTTTTAGGTGACTGTTTCCCACAATAACATATTTTTGCTACTAAAGCACCGACAGGTTTTGCTTGAAATCTTTTCCAAAAATTACCGGGTCCGCCGGAACATGATCCAGTCGCGGCTGACTCAAGAGTGTGGAGAGGATCTGAGTAAACAGGAGGTGGACAAAGTGCTAAAGGTACACGCGCTCTGGGGAGCAGCGCCTGCGGTGGAGGCCGACAGGGGGTGGAAGTCCTCCCCGCCCACACCCCCACCCCCGCCAGCTGCTCATCCCTTTAGGTGACTGGGCCTGAGTCCTGACTCCACTCCCCTCTTGAATCCTGTACCACTTGGCTTTCAGTAGAATCAATTTTTAAATTTGAAAGGAAATACATAATTTATCATCTAGTATATGCAAGTCCTTAAATATACTACTTATAATGCTTTTATGAACGGACTATGGTGCAGAAACCTTGGAACACAGAAAGCTGAGGATGGTTTCTTTACATCTTGACTTAGTATCTCAAACATCCAAGGCCGTCTCTGGTGCTGTTTATGAAGCACCTTTGTTCTGGGTCAGCTTATTGACAGTTTTTTTTATCTTGTGCTTGCCGAGCATATTCTTTTGTGGTTCCCCCCGCCCCCCCCGAGAGGAAGAGGGCCTGAGCCCCAAGCACTAAAGAGACCAGGCAGTTACCACAGCATCGTCATCTCCCGTTTGTGTTCTATCCATTAATCATAAACCGAGTCGTGAGGAGCCGTACGGGCCGGAGTAGCTGCCTCGCCTGCTGAACACCCTTCTCTCGTCACAGGACTGCTGTGTGAGCTACGGTGGCATGTGGTACCTTAAAGGGACGGTACAGTCTTGACAGTAGTCACGGACCACTCACCCAGTGCATCGAAGTCCCAGGAAGGACGGCGGAGCCGGCGGAGGTGGACGCAGCCTCACCTGCTTCCGAAGCCACGGAGCAAGAGGACCTGACCGTCCCGCGGCTGGGGTGTCGTGCTGTCTGGTGGCCAGCGGGGGTCACCCTCAGCCAGTGGCAGGGTCAGCTTCAGTTAGATCGCTCCCAGAAGACGGCAGCCGGGACCTTCTTTACAGTATAATTTGAAATCCCCAATGTATTTTGCTTAGTATTTGGTTTCATTCTCCTAATAAAGAGAGTGTATACTGACCACAGGCAGGCTGATATAAATCATGGTTTAATATTTTACTTTTCAAACTTAATGCCAACGAGGTCTAAGTTATGTTTACAAGATGAAGAAAACCTCAAGGTTTTAAATATTTAAAATGTCTAGAAGCCAGTGTGTAGTTTTTGATTATCTGCTAAGACTTCGGCCAATTTCATTAAACAAACCAAATCGAATTGTTCTACTGTTGGGTTTCTGTGGCCACTTTACCTTTTAAAACTCCTTACTTTATGTAGCAGTCTCGACTGTTTACATGAACCATAGGAAAAATCAGAATCAAATCCATCTATTCTGTTTGCATAAGGATGCAAACAAAACCAGGTAAGTATGGAACGGTGTATAAGTAAGGTTATCACACTTTGATGTAAAAAAATTTATATTTTGTGTATTTTTAAAATAAATGTAACACTAACCTGGCATCGTGGTGCTACTGTCTTCAAAGGGTCACAGGAAGGCAGTGCTGTCTGTGCTCTCAGGGCCTCGATTACAGCCAGGGGAGGGAGCCCACCGTGGGCGGCGGGGGGGGGGGGGGGGGGAGGGGAATGACCTGAGCAGCGCCTCCTGGCACAACCATGCAGCCATAGGTGTAACTTGTACATTTTGACAGTAAAGAGAAGCTAGTAGAAATAGGTTATTTAGCCCAAGATGTAGCTAAAACAGCAATGTATAATTAAAAATGTTAGTACAGGGGCGCCAGCTAAGTTGGTAAGCATCTGACTTTGGCTCAGATCATGATCTCACAGTTCGTGAGTTCGAGGGCTGTGTCGGGCACGCTCTCAGCAGAGCCCACTTCGGATTCTGTGTCTCTCTCCCTCAAAAATAAACATCAAAAAAGTGATAAAAAGTACAAAAAAAAAAAAATACCACGTTTTCAAGATCTGGTACCTTATACTTACGCCATTTGCAGTTTGGACCAGCCACAGTTTAAGTGCTCACTTGGGATGTGTCGCTAATGTCAACCTTATTGGATAGTACAGCCCTAGAGGATTAGGAAGAAAGTAAGAGTAAGCTGGTGTGGGCAAGATGTGAAATTTTACTACCTAAGTCTTTTTCCATGATCTGTTTTGGGCAAAAGAGCCACTGGTACCTGAAGGTTTAGTTGATGGTCTATGCATGCTCAACACCAAAAAGGAAAACATTTGGTAATATAGTTTCACAGGACATTATGCTCTTGGTACTACTAACATGAGCCTGAAAAGAGTAAAAAGTTTCCAGAGTTGATCAAGAGTATGTCCAGTTATTGTATAACCACCTTACAAAGGAGAGACTCCTCATGGTGCACAGCAGAGACGGCATGACCACAGAGAAGTTAAGGGTCTCAGGGCTCAGTGGGCAGTCATAGCCTGAAACACACTGACAAAGGGAAATGAGTTAAACACTGAACTCAAATAGGAAAGTAAACTTAAGGAATTTAGGAAAGAATTGTTAAAAACAAAAAAATCCGCTATAAGAATTAAAGATAGACCAACATGAAGGAAAATGGCATGAGCCTTACAACTGGTTGGAAAGACCCTCCCCCACTCATGCTCTGTCCCTATGTAAAAAATAAACATTAAAAATTTAAAAAAAAAAAAAAAGCGGGGGGGTTGGCATCTGGGTGGCTCAGTCAGTTGAGCATCCGATCAGGTCATGATCTCATGGTCTGAGTTCGAGCCCCGTGTCAGGCTCTGTGCTGACAGCTTGGAGCCTGCTTCGGATTCTGTGTCTCCCTTTCTGCCCCTCCCCTGCTCATGCTCTTGCTCTATCAAAAATAAACATTAAAAAAAATTTTTTTTAAACTGATGGGAAAGAAAATGACAGACCATTAGAGAAGAACAGGTCCAGGAATTTCCATGGTTGAACTATTCTCACATCTTTATGACAAGCACAAGGGTTAAACTTAAGCATGTAACAAGCCTCCAAATCCAGAAGCAGTGGTTTAAAACTTGACAAAGAGAGGCGCCTGGGTGGCTCAGTCGCTTTAACATCTGACTAATGCTCAGGGCATGATCTCACGGTAAATTGGAGCCCCACGTTGGGCTCTGTGCTGACAGCCTGGAGCCTGCTTCAGATTCTCTCTGCCTCTCCCCTGCTTATGCTCTCTCTCAGAAATAAACAAAAAAAAAAAAAAATAAAACCTGACAGAGCATGTTATGAATACAAATCTTAAGTAGTAGATTGCACTGGCATGTTAAAGAAAAAGCTACCCTGGGGTGCCTTGGTAGCTTAGTTGGTTGAGCGTCCGACTCGATGTCAGCTCAGGTCATGATCTTGCAGTTTGAGAGCTTGAGCCCCATGTCAGGCTGTGGGCTGATAGCATGGAGCCTGCTTAGAATTCGGTTTCCCTCTATCAAGATTACATACACACACACACACACACACACACACACCCAGGGCGCCTCGGTGGCTCAGTCCATTAAGTGTCCGACTTTGGCTCAGGTCATATCTTGCAGTTTGTGAATTCGAGCCCCACATTGGGCGCTCTGTGATAACAGCTCAGAGCCTGGAGCCTGTGTCAGAGTCTGTGTCTCCCCCTCTCTCTGCCCCTCCCATGCTCATGCTCTGTCTCTGTCTCTAATAAATGTTAAAAAAAAATTTTTTTTAATACCCTAAGGTGCCTTGCAAAGAGGATACTGGGAATAACTACTGTCACAGACATGCAAGGGTGGTATCAGGGCATCAACACTGCAGCTCATACTATAAACAGGCCAAAAGGGAAGGAGGAACAATTCCTCTCAGGGATCAAGATCTATTTCATTCCAGATATAATAAGTTCTTAAAGTAAGAGTAGATGGATTCTCATTAGCCTCAAACAGTAAAAAGTTAACATCATGCTAAATCAAACATTGGACATGCACCTTAGGTAGGATTGAGATGTATGTTTACTCACCATAATTATTTCATATCCTGGGTACACTTCTTAGAGCAGTTAGACAAAGATTAAATTAAAAATTACACAAATTAGTTTCTTTTGTCTAGCAAAGAAGTTAGACAAAAATAAAGGAGCCAAGACATTTTTTTCCAACACGTCAACAGAATCAACTAAAAGCTGCTCTCAATAAGCATTCAACAAAATAGCTGGAATCAATAGATTTCCTACATGCAACTATAGTCAGAAAATGTAACAGAAGATCTTACATTCAGGAGGTGAAACTTCTGAAATCTGTAAGACCTAAACTGTAAAAATATGAAAACTGAGAAACAAAGACCACTGGAATAAATGGGAAAGCATGAACCCATGTTTTGGATCAAAGTCTGTGTCAGTCTGTACTTAAGTAATTTTTCAGCCTAATTTCAATAACCATTTATCCCCAAGAACCAGACGAGCCAACTTTAAAGTTCTTATTGCAAAAATCATGCAAGAACAACAAAAAGAAACCAGCGAAATTCTGAGGCAGCAATGAGGGCAATACTCCCTTACCAGTCAGGAAAATATCAAGCTAGATAGTAATTAAAAACCGCCACAGGTGCACAAGAACCAGACCCTACAACAGAAATAGGTTCCAATGCATGTAGAGATTTAGCACTGATTCAGGTGATTTTAAGTGATGGGGAATAGATGAAGTTTAGGGAGATTCTGGAAAGATGGTGATGTGATGTAGCTATTTTTAAGAAGTTTATGTATTTATTTTTGAGAGAGACAGAAACAGCATTAGCAGGGGAGGGGCAGAGAGAGAGGGAGAGGGAGCATCCCAAGCAGGCTCCACGCCATCAGCACAGAGCCCAATGTGGGGCTCGATCCCATGAAACTGAGGTCATGACCTGAGCCAAAACCAAGAGTCAGACACTCAACCAACTGAGGCACCTAGGTGCCCCTGATGTATTTTAGAATCCCAGAGTCTAAAGGCTTGCAACTTCCAGGGAGAATAAGGACTGTCAATGGCACACAATTTTGGCAATTTTGGCTCTTAGCACAGTAGCTGCTGCTACTAATAGTAATAGTAGTTGCTACTCCACCATGAGCCACATTCATGGAGAAGCTCGCAGCAGCTTGTAGGAACCTGGCGGGCAAAAAGATCCTGTTCAAATGCCAGGAATCAGTGATCTGATTGCCGCTTCTACCAGAGGTGGGCAGCTGCTGTTGTACCTCCCCTCATGGTTGCAAGCCTCTACAGCTGGGGGTGAAGTGACTGCCAGGGGATTTTTAAAGGGCCGGAAGGCTCCCTGTCCCCCTCATTCTTCACTTTTTCCCCTTCGTGAGCCAGACATTAAAAACTAGGATATTCAAAAAATGATTGTTTACATAGAGAAAATTAGAAAGTGACCATGCATGCCCAGGGAAAGGCTCACGAGAGACCTGAGAAGCCCTGAAGTTTACACCTCAGGCCGATCCTCAGCAGACACAGCCTGCAGCAATCTAAGGAACAGACACAATAACCAAGAAAACCAGCAAACCCTGGGAAAGAAGGGAGAATCTGATTCCCAGAGTTATTATTAGATTCAAGTGTCCAGTGTTCAAAAAACCACAAGGCATACAAAACCAGGAAAATACAGGGCGAAGGAAAAAATCAACATAAATTGTCCCTGAAAGACCCAGTGGCAGGTACAGTAGACAAAGACTTTAAGACAACTGTGTTTTAAAGACATTCAAAAGAACTACAGGATGTAGAGAAAGTCAAGAAAATGTGTGAACAAAATGGAAATAATAAAAAGAGACCTAAAGAAAAAAAAATTGGGGCACAGAATTGCACAGAAAAACACAGAAATGGAAATGAAAATTTCATGAGAGGGATTCAAAGGCAGATTTGAGCAGGCGGAAGAAAGAATCAGCAAACTTGAAGATGATGGAAATTATCCAGTCTGAGAAACAGAAAGAAAGAAAAACTGAAGAAAAGTGAGCACAATCTAAGGGACCTGTGTGACACCATTAAAAAGACCAATATACACATTGTGGGAGTCCCAGGAGAGAGAAAGAAGTGGAGAATATATGAAGAAACAATGGCTGAAAACTTGTCAAACTTGATAAAAGGCATGTAGATAAACATTCAAGAAGCTCAATAAACTCCAAATAAGAAAAACTCAGACCCACGGAAACACATTATAATCAAGTTTTTCAGAAGCCAAAGAGAATCCTGAAAGCCTCAGAAAAGCAAATTATCACATACAGGGGGTGAGGAGGGTTCCTCAATAAGATAATCAAAAGACTTCTCATTAGAACTTTGGAGGCCAGAAAACAGTGAGCCAATATATTCAAAGTGCTTCAACAACAGCAACAACGGTCAACCAAGAACCTTATATCCAGCAACACTGTCTTTCAAAAGTGAAGAAGTTACAATGTTCCTAGGTAACAAAAGCTGACAGTTCACGATCACTAGACATGTCCTGCAAGGTGAAACATGAAGAGACTAGACAATAGCTTGAAGCCATACTGAGAAACAAAGATTTCAATAAAAGTAAGTAAATATATGGACAACTATAAAAGCCAGTACAACTATAACAGTGTTTTGTAATAGTGTTTTTGTTTTCTACATGATTCAAGAGACTAATACATTTGGGGTGCCTGGCTCAGCCAGTAAAGCATGTGACTCTTGATCTTGGTGTTGTGAGTGCAGGCCCTACACTGGGCATAGAGCTTAATAAAAAAGAGAGAGAGAGAGAGAGAGAGAGAGAGAGAGAGAGAGAGAGAGAGACACTAATACATTTAAAGAAAAACTATTTGTGTAAAGGTAGTATTACTGTAATTTTGATTTATAACTCCAAATTTTGTCTTCTATGTAACTTAAAAGATTAATGCATTAAAAAAAAAAACACAGTAGAGTTTATGTTTTTGGGTACACAATAAAGAGGTAGCTTTGTGACATCAATAACCAAAAGCGATGGAGGTGGGGCTGTAAAGACAGGGATATTTTTGGGTTTTTTTTTTGTTATTGAAGTTAAGCTGGTATAAATTCAAATTAGTGTTATAACTTTAGGATGTTAAATGTAATCCCTAAGCTAACCATGAAGAAAACAACTGTAGAATATACACAAAAGGAAATGAGAAAGGAATTTAAACATCTCATTACAATAAAAAAATAAACTAAACACAAAAGAAGACAGGAATTCAGGAAATGAAAGACAAAAAAGCTGTAAGGCATGTAGAAAACAGCACAATAAATTTCCTCCTTTTCAAAATTACTTTAAATGTAAATGGGTTTAACTCCATTCAAAAGGCAGAGATCAGCAGAATAAATAAAACATGATCCAACACAGATGGACCTAGAGGGTATTATACAACTAGAGAAAGACAAATATCATGATTCCACTCATATATAGAATTTAAGAAACAAATGAACAAAGAAACAAACATATCAGACTCAAATACAGACAACAAATTAATGGTTGCCAGAGCAGAGTGTGGGGAGAGGATGGGTGAAATAGATAAAGGGGACTAAAAATACACTTATCTTGAGCAAAAAGTTATGGAATTGTTGAATCATCATATTGTACATCTGAAACTAATAACACTGTATGTTAATTATACATCAATTAAACCGCACACACCATTCAACTAGATGCTGTCTACAAGAGACTCACTTGAGTTCCAAAGACACAAACAGGTTGAAATTAGAAGGATCCAAAAAAAAAAAAAAGATATTCCAGGGAAATTGGGAGACTTGAATACCCCAATCACAATAATGGACAGGACAACCAGACAGAAGATAACTAAGGAAATATAGGCTTCAACACAGTAAGCAAATCTAGCAGATGTATAAGCAACACTCTACACAACAGAATACACATTCTTCTCGAATGCCGATAGGGCATTTTCAAGGAGAGACCATAAGCCACAAATTAGTTTCAACAGATTTTAAAAGATATCATACAAAGTATCTTCCTTGATTACAACACGATGAATTTAAAAATCAGTAACAAAAAATTGGAAAAGTCACAAAATTGAGAAAATTAAACAACATTTTAAACCACCAATCAATCAGAGAGATCAAAGGGAAATTAGAAAATACTTAAGAGATGAATGAAAATGAAAGCACAATATGCCAAAACTTATGGAACACAGCAAAAGTGGTACTAAGGGGGAAATTTAGGGCTATAAATGCTCACATTAAAAAACAAGGTGGGGTTCCTGGGTGCCTAGTTAGTTGCACATCCAACTCTTCCCAGTTCAGATCACGATCTCGCAGTTGTGGGGTCAAGCCCTGCATTGGGCTCTGCACTGGGCAAGGAGTCTGCTTGAGATTCTCCCTCTCCTCCGTCTCTACCCTTGCTTGTGTGTGCGCACGCGCTCTAAAACACAAACAAAACAGTAAGAAAAAGGGCATCTGGCTGGTTCAGTTGGTGGAGCATGCAACTCTTCATCTTGGGGTTGTAGGTTTGAGTCCCAAACTGGGTGAGAGATTACCTGAAAAAAATAAAGTCTTTGGGCCCCTGGGTGGTTCAGCTGGTTAAGCGTCTTTGTCTCAGGTCATGTCATCACAGTTCATGGGCTTGAGCCCTGCATTGGGGTCTGTGCTGACAGCTCAGAGCCTGGAGCCTGCTTTGGATTCTGGGTCTCCCTCTCTCTCTGTCTGCTCCCCCCATGCCCTGCTCATGCTCTCTGAAAAATAAACATTTGAAAAATAAAAAATAAAGTCTCAGGGCACCTGGGTGGCTTCGTCTGTTAAGCATCTGACTTAAGCTCAGGTCATGATTTTGGGGTGAGTCTGAGCCTTGAATCAGGCTCTGCACTGACAGTGTGGGGCCTGCTTGGGATTCTCTCTCCCCCTCTGTCTCTGTCCTGCTCACTCTCTCTCAAAATAAATAAACTTTTTAAAAGTCTTTAAAAAAAAAACAAACAAGAAAAATATTAAATCTACAACCTAATTTTACAACTAAAGAAACTATAAAAGGTACTAAACCCAAAGTGAATGGGTTGGAATGGAATAATAAAGATTGAGAGATCAATGAAATAGAGAATATAAAAACAATAGAGAAAAGTCAACGAAACCAAAAGTTGTTCTTTGAGAAGATCAAAAAACTGAAAAACCTTTAGCTAGATAGACTAAAAAAGAGGGAGAAGACTCAAATTATTAAAATCAGAAATGAAAGTGGAGATTCTACAGAAATAAAAAGGACTAGGGCGCCTGCGTGACTCAGTCCTTAAGCATCTGACTTCGGCTAAGGTCATGATTTCATGGTTCGTGAGTTTGAGTCTCACACTGGGTGATCCTGACCCTCACATCAGGTGAGCACAAGCCCTGCTTCAGCTAAACCCCGCTTCTGTCTCTTCTCTCCCTCCCTCTCTCTGCCCCTTGTGGGATTCTCTCTCTCTCTCTGCCCCTCACTCACTTGCACCCTCTCTCAAAAAAATAAAAAGGACTTTAAGAGAATTGTATGGTTACAGGCATTGAATAATATATAGAACTGTCCAATCAATATGTTTACACCACTATATTGGGGGACCTGGTTGGCTCAGTTGATGGAGTATGCAACTTTTGATCTTGGGGATGTGGGTTCAAGACCCACATTGGGTGTAGAGATTCCTCAAAAAAATTTTTTTAAATAAAATTTTTAAAATAACTTAAAACCACTATAGACATTGCTGAGAGAGAGAGAGAACTATGAACAATTGTATGCCAACAAAGTAGATAACCTAGATGAAAAGGACAAATTCCTAGAAACACAAAACCTACCAAGACTCAATCACAAAGAAAATCTGAATAGACCTATAAATACTAATGCATTGAATCAGTAATGAAAAAAAACTCTCCCAACACAGAACAGCCTGATGGCTTCACTGGTGAACAAAATACCAGCAAACAGAATTCAAGAGCACGTTAAAACGATTATACATCCTGATCAACTGGGGTTTATTCTAGGAATGCAAGGAAAGATCAACATATAAAAATTGATCAACACAATATGCTACATTAACAGAATGATGGAAGAAAAAACTCACGATCATCTCAAATGATTCAGAGAAAGTATATGGCAAAATACACGTTTTCAGGATTAAAAATAAAAAAACCAAACACTCAACAAACTAGGAAGATAACTATAATATAAAAAAAGCCATATATGAAAAAACCACAATGGGTAGTTGGGTGGCTCAGTGGGTTAAGTGTCCAACTTCAGCTCAGGTCATGATCTCATGGTTCATGGATTCAAGCTCTGCATCAGGCTCTGTACTGACAGCTCAGAGTCTGGAGCCTGCTTCAGATTCTGTGTGTCCCGCTCCTGTTCTGTCCTGTCTGCCCCTGCCCTGTTCGCTGTCTCTCAAAATAATAAACATTAAAAATTTTTAAAAATAAACAGTAAAAAATAAAAAGAAAAAGCCACAGTGAACCTCATACTCAATATTGAAAAACTGAAAGCATTTACTCAAAGATCAGGAACTAGGCAAGTATGCCTGCTTTAACCACTTCTAATTTAACAGTACTGAAAGTTCTAGCCAAAGCAATTAGGCAAGAAAAACAGAGAAGTCACTAGGATTGGAAAGGAAGAAGTAAAATTAGCTTTTTGCAGATGATATGATCTTATATGTAAAAAACTCTAAAGATTCCACAAAAACACTGTCTGAATAAATGAATTCAGCAAAGTAGCCAGATACAAAGTCAACACACAAAAATTAGTTGCATTTCTATACACTAACAATGAACAATCCAGAAAGGAAATTAAAAACCAATTCCATTTAAAATGGCATCAAGGTGGGGCACCGGGGTGGCTCAATTGGTTAAGTGTCTGATTCTTGGTTTCAGTTCAGGTAATGGTCTCACAGTGCATGGGTTTGAGCTCTGCATTGGGCTCTGTGCTGTCAGTGCAGAACATTCTTGGGATTCTTACTCTCCCTCTTTTTTAAAATGGATAAACTTAAAATAAGAATAAATTTAAAAAGATTAAACAGCATTGGGCTTACTGCTGTCAACAACTAGTCTGCTTCAGATCTCCCAAACCCCTTTTTCTCTACACCTCCCTCACTTGCACTCCAAAATAAACATAAAAACAAAAAAACAAAAAAACAAAAAAAACTATCCTAAAATTCATATGGAATCTCAAGGGATACTGAATAGCCAAAACAATCTCAAAAAAAAAAAAAAAAAGAAAAAACTGGAGGACTCATACTTCCTGACTTCAACACTTACTACAAAGCTATAGTAATCAACAGTGGTACTAGCATAGAGAGACACATAGACCAACGGAATACAGAGAGCCCAGAAACAAACCCTCACATATATAGTCAAATGATTTTTGACAAGGTTCCAAGACTGTTCAATGGGGAAAGGACAATCTACTTAGCAAATGGTGCTGGAAAACTAGATATCCACATGCTAAAGAATGATGCTGGACCCTTCAATAACACCATATTGCAAAAGCTTCTTAACATTAGGTTCGGCAGTGATCTCTTAGTATGACACTGGAGGTATAGGTAAAAAAAGGGAAAAACAAACTGAACTTCATGAAAATTTTTAAATGTTATGCATCAAAAGACAATGGACACCTAGCTAGCTTAGTGGGAACAGCATGTGACTCTTGATCTCAAGGTCGTGAGTTCAAACCCCATGTTGGTTGTAGAGATTACTAAAAAAATAGTAATAAACTTAAAAAAAAAAAAAGACACTATCAACAGAGTAAAAAGGCAACCCAAGAATGGGAGAAAATATTTCCAAATTATATATATATATATATATGTATATATATATATATGAACTCAAGAGAAAAAATATCTTCAAAAGTGGGCCAAGGAAGGGCCCCTGGGTGGCTCAGTCGGTTGAGCGGCCGACTTCGGCTCAGGTCATGATCTCGCGGTCCGTGAGTTCGAGCCCCGCATCGGGCTCTGTGCTGACAGCTCAGAGCCTGGAGCCTGTTTCGGATTCTGTGTCTCCCTCTCTCTGACCCTCCCCCGTTCATGCTCTGTCTCTGTCTCAAAAATAAATAAACATTTAAAAAAATTAAAAAAAAAAAAAGTGGGCCAAGGATTTGAACATTTATCCAAAGAAAATCTCCAAACGGCCAAGTGCATCAAAAGTTGTATCGCTAATCCTTAGAGAAGTGCAAATCAAAAGTACAAGGTACCACCTCACACCCATCAGGATGGCTACTATCACAAAACCAGAAAGCACATTTTGGCGAGGACATGGAGAACCTGGAATCCTGGTGCACTGTGGTGGGAAAATCTGGTGCAGCCACTGTGGAAAACAGTATGAAGCCTCCTCAAAACATTAAAAAACAGCAATTCCACTTCCAGTTACAGACCCAAAAGAATTGAAAGCAGGATCTCAAAGAGATATCTGCACACACATGTTCATAGCAGCATTAATCACAATAGCTAAAACATGGGAGCAACCAAAAGTGTCCACTGATGTGGCATATACATACAGATAAAAAAATGTGGCATATACATACAGAACAGTATTCAGCCTTAAAAAGGAAATTTAATACGCTACAACATGGATGAAACTTTAGGTCATCATACTAAGTGAAGTAAGCCACTCACAAAAAGACAAATTCTGTAGGATTCCACTTACATGAGATACTTAAATCACAAAGGCAGAAAAGTATAATGGTAGTTGTCACGAACCAAGGAGAGAATGGGGAGTTATTATTAAATTGGCCTAGTTTCATGTTTAAAAATCAAAAGAGTTATGGGGATGAATTGTAGTGACAGTTGCATAAGAATGTGAACGTATTTAATACCACTTAACTATACACTTCAAAATGGTTAAGATAACTATTATATGTGTATTTTTTACAATTTAAAAAAAGAAAAATAAATGAAGTTCAGATGGATCAAACACCTGTCAAACACAAAAAGGAAAAGTATTACAAGATTAACATAACCACATAAAAATTTTGCTTGACAAAATGCCAATAACAAGGTAAAATTAAGACAAACAAAAGATTTGTGATTTCTAATTGCAAAGTGAATTTTCTAAATGCTAGAGCTCTTAAATAAGAAACACAGGCAAAAGACAACATAAATGGCTTAACAGATCACAAAATATTCAACCTTAATAAGTGAAATTTAAACTACAAGGAAACCTCACTTTTCTTCCATTAGTTTGGCAAAGGTCAAAAAGTTTACTGGCACAAGTGTGAGCAACTAGGCATCCTCCTATATTGGGGAGCAAGGTTCAGTAAACTTCTGCAAGATGGTAAGAGCAAAATGTCCTCTTTTACCTCACTCCTAATGATTTACCTTCTAGATTCAAAAACGTCCAAAGATACAGGGATTACTTAAATGAATTCTCATATATACATAGATAGGATATATATGTGATATGATGTGTGTATATGTGCATATATACACATCAGTGCACCAGCCAGAGGCCAGTTTGTCGTGGGATTTCCCGAGGAGCTTAAACAAAACTGGATTGTAACACTGACACCAGCAGCCTTCTTGTTTCCTCGCTGTCCACATTGGTTAAACATACATATGGAGTTTATCTATGTCCATAGATGTAATACTACAGTACTATCATAAAGAATGTAAATGGTCAGATAAATGTTTCAAAGATACATGGTTCAGTGAAAATGGAAGCTACAGTGAAGGTTTATAGTATACTCTTTTGCTTAGAAATAGGGAGTGATATAAACATACATAATAACATGTGCACAGAATATTTTGGAAGAATATACAAGAAACTGGTAACTAGTTGATCCTGGGGAGAGGAGTTGGGAGGTCAGGACAACAAGATGACTTACTTCACAAACTGTGCTGTCTCAAAAGAGGATTTTACCCCTTTTTAAATAATCCAAAAGCAAAATTCAGATTCAGGGCTCACTTTAGTTTTTAAATATTGTAAGTCTTTCCTAGGATTGAATAATCAAATGTTTTGAGTCAAATGCTATTAATTCAGAACCAGGTCTGACATTTCTAAATTTGTGATTATATAAAGTATATACATTTGAAAATATTTTTCAATCATATAGTAATTCTAATGAAGACATTAACATAAGAATCCCAAAGAATAGGGAATAGAAATTTAAAAAATCATTATCAAATCTCCGAGATATCTGTTGGAAGAAAAAAATGGAACCGTTGGTTAGAACATTAAAATGGTTTCAGCTTAAAATAAGCAAGTGATCCATTTGTTCATTTTCACAGGTAGTTTTATTTGGTTTTTAGAAAAAATATATACAGTAAGTGGAACTTCAGTTCTCTTAAATAGTTTTAAATTAAAAGTATGCAAAGTGAGAGGATGAGTAGATTCCCAAAGAACAATACTGTTTAATAAAGTAGCAAATGGGAATTTCTGCAGCAAGTCAAAAACATTTATAGGAACGACAGGAACTGAACAAGGGCAGCCTGTAGCTGTCAGCTTAGCCAGCTTGGACAACACAGTGAGGGATTTGATCTTGCTTTTTTAGTCTGACTTTAAGAATGATTTACATATTTGCCTATGCTAACCACTATAGCTTTGAGTAAAAACATCTGAAGGTGGGGGTGGGGGCCCTCCAGGGCCTATGCTCATAAGCTAGCAAGATGGTAACAGCAAAGGTCAAACCAGAGCTTGCCTTTCAGTTTGGTATCAGTTGGATTTAGACATATTATGATTCCTTGTCAGTCACAGCTCAACTGGTAGCAGATGTAACCAAACTCAAGGCTTGGAGTATTTTTTAATGCCATTGATTTTGGGTTAGACCCTGCTTTCTCCTGGACATTCTTCTTAACGAGTTCACAGTATACAACAGTGTTTATGAAGCCATTTCAGGTTGGCAGCCATCTGACTCCTACACAGTTTTGAGAAGCGAGGAGGCAGTAGGAGTCGCCTTAGTTTTGTTTCAACTCTGCCCTTTTCCCCAGTATACTATACACTCTCTATATACTACATATATAGGGACTCCAGGCCTACTTCTCTAGGAACACACATCTATCCCTCCAATGGTTCTGGGGCTTTTCAAGGAATCACAACACAAATCAGTGCGCCAGCCAGAGGCCAGGTTGTCACGGGATTTCCTGAGGAGCTTAAACGGAACCGGGTTATAGAACTGACACCAGCAGCCACCTTCGTTCCCTGCTGTTGGCTGCTTAGTAAGCAAAACAGCGAGGCAAACGTCATGAGCCACGTGGCCATGGGGTTTACAGACAACGGTCGGAGTGGGAGACAGAGGTGAAAGGAAACGAGCCAATTAGTAGTAGAGCTGGAGGTTGAATTAGGAATGAGAGGAGAGAGATCGGTATTTTGTTCTCTGTTCATCTATTTCTTGCTTTGTTTTCTTGATGCAACTAAAGATCTCTTTAAAAAGCGCCTTGTATTCCGGAGGTGTTGTGGTGGTGGGGGAACTGACGGGCTCTGGGGTGACAGAGGCTGGTTCCCAGCCGCTGGGGCCCAGCTCAGGCTGGGCGTTGGTCCCCACCAGGTCTTTGGCGAGAGCTCTGGGGGTCTGCACAGCCTTGTGGGACAGGGAGTCCTCTCCCTGCTGGCACTTCTTCAGCAACTCCTCATACTTCACCTTCAGGGCGCTGTACTGAGTGTCCACCTCATGCAGAAGGGAGACGCCCCTCTGCTTCACAGCCCTGGCCCTCCGGATGCAGGTCTCCTCGTGGCCCCTCACGATGTCCCCCCCGGCCAAGCTGCTCAGCACCGTCTCACTGCTGCTGCGCTTAAGGGGCCTTCTGTGTGCTTCTGGCAAAGGCAGGAACAGCTCCTCCAGCAGGCTCTGGCTGTGTTCTCTGAAAGGGGTGAACAGAGAGTCCGGCACCAGCTTCTCGACGCCATTCACGAAAGGATGCTCCGACTGCAGCATCTGCCGCATCTCGGCCACCTCGGCCTCCAACTCCAGCGCCCGAGCGCGGTAGGCATCCGTGGCTCCCAGCTGCCGTTCCAGTTCACTGTTCTCCTTCAGCACAAGCCCATATTCCTCCTCCATCGTCACCCGCTTCTGCCGCTCCAGGCTCAGCTGGGCCTGCAGCATCGTCACTGTTTTCTTCAAGTGCTCATTTTCTTCCTCATCGGGGCTTTGCTGACTTTGTAAGGAAGTGATCTTCTCGGCAAACACATGATCATACACAAAGTGTCTAGGAGAAAAATGTTGAAAGAATATATTATGTAGGTTGACTGGGAATGAAAAGAGATTGATTTTTTTTTTCCAACTAAGTATTTTTCAGGAACTCTGATGGTTATCTTCTATTTATTTATTTATTTATTTATTTATTTATTTAATTTGCCTATTCCGTACTAGGGCAGTGGCTAACACGAAATTATGTAAGGCTGGCAAATACACACATGTAAGAAAACATAATTTTTGTGACTATTTTTTTTTTTAACCATTAAAAGTACTTCAGAACACCTATTCTCAAAGCCCAGCAGTATGATGGATACCTTTCAAGGAAATTAGAATGGCCCCGTGGTTCTCGACTTTGGCTGTGCATCGGAATCATCTGGATAGTTTTTTACCTGCACCTAGAGATTTTAATTTAGGCCTAAGGGCCTCATTGTCATTGCAGTTTGAAAAACTCCAAAGTGATTTGATGAAGGGTCAAGGTTGAAAACTACCAAAATGCAGAAGCTGGTCTCTCTCCTGCGTAGAGTCCTGGGCAACTTGTAACTGGCTTTATCTTTGTGATGATTGTATCTGCCCCTCCTTGAGAGTGAAAGTGTGAGGGCAGGAGCAATGGTGTCTATTTTGCTCACCACTCATGTCTGGCAGAGCACCTGCCATACAATAGGTGCTCAAGAAATAAATAGTCCTTAAAGATTCAGTCTCTTAACTCTAAATTATAAAGGCATTTCTGTAGGCAAAAAACTTGTTTTATTGACATTTCAATTTTTTGCACCCTAATGTGAGGTACAGCCCCTAAATCTGTAGTCTATCACAAGTACTGCAACTTAATTTACATGAAGACTTAACACATGAAAAGCACTGAAGTGAGCACTCCCAAGACTTCCAAAAATAAGCTTTTGCAGAATTACCAAGACTCAAGAACTCTATCCATCGTATGTTTAAGTTAAGTGGTTTTGTTCAAACCACTGGTGGTCTAATAACCAAGTGGCATTTCTTAAAAGGGTACTTTTAATCTACTGGGATCCAGTATGTGTCCCTGACATGAGACGTCCCCCTGCTCATAAATGCCAAAGAAAGGCAGGCTCCTACTGGCGGAGGTCGTAGAGTTCCTTCAGACACGAGAATCTGGGTGCTGATTTCTCTTGGTCACACTTCTCCTGGCTCTTTCTTCCTTGGCCAGATGACTTCAACTCCTCCACTTGGCTCTGGAGGTGGTCAATGTTGGTTTGTAGGCATTCGATGGTTTCAGTCAGACTGTGAGGAACAGATAGAAGCCATTTGCTGCTGTCATATTAAATTAAGGGCATAAGCAGTGAGGAGAGATTAGTCGCCAGCCACTCAAACTGGGTTTTCTTAATTGGAAAGGACTTCTACTTAATCTCTATTCTCCGTAAAGAATTAAGTTAAACCATACCCCGTGTTGACCCAAACCCTCTATGTGCAAGTTCTATTCTAGTTTATACTAAATGACTTACCCTAGGGCTTCGTCAATGGATTCTAGAAAATTTACCTCAGAATCTTTTGCTGTGAGGCCTTGCTGTCCGCAACTAGCTTTTGATTGGTTTCTTCCAGTTCCCGTGCTGTTATATCTAATTGCTCATAAACTTTTGCATGTTGCTCATTCATCTGCCGTAGGAGCTCCACCTGCTTGGTCAGATACTGTAAGAGAAGATGATTGTGACCAGGTGACACACTAGGCAGATAAAGCACCTGCAGCGTCCCAACACCGATTCTCCGATTCGCTAATACCAACCGGGTAGCCTACAATTCAATTCTGATGCTACCTTCCTGTAGTGACCCCACAGGTTAGGAAGGACTCAGTCCCATGAAACTGCCCCACTTCAGACACCAGTTGCAAGGCTCAGAGACCACCTGTGCTTCTTTCTGACAAACTAGCTATAAATATGAGGGTTTCCATGACCTCCCCTCAGGTTCAGTAATTCACTACAACTCACAGAACTCAGGAAATCGCTGTATTTACACTGACTGCTTTAAAGGAGAACAACTCAGGAAGAGCACATGGGAGAGATGCATAGGGCAAAGTATGGGAGTGCAGAGTGGTGCTTCTACGCCCTCTTCAGACACATCGCCCTCCCAGCACATCGATGTGCTCTGGTTTCACGGTTTTCCTGAAGCTTCACTGCATAGGCATGATTGATTAAATCACTGGCATTGGCGACCGAACTCAATCTTCAGCCCAGTCCCCTCCCCAGAGGGTGGGGGTTGGACTGATGGTTCTAACCCTCTAATAACATGGGTGTGTTCCTTCTGGCAACCAGTTCCCATCCTATCACTCAGGAAATTCCAAGGGTTTTAGAAGCTCTGTGCCAGGAACTGGAGACAAAGATCAAATCTATGATTTTTATTATGCCACAATACTACAGGTTCGTTTTATGAAAAAAACTTTAAATCCCAATTAAAGTACCTATCTAAGAGGAAATAAACATAGGCCATCCTTTATATGTTTACTTCCCCTAATGCTTACCAACATCCTATGTATCACATAAGGCTGATCTATGCTTACAAAGCACAGTACATACATAAAATTAAGATTCAACACGAAAATCTATAGGGAGCCTGATAATCCCACAAGAGAAAAAAGTATGGAACACATGATCAATGTTTAAGCAAAAAGACCATGTATTTTTTCTCTCTTTAGAGAACGTTAGATGATTTTTTGCTTGGAAAAAAATCAAATTTTCTTCTCTAAATGAGCTATCCTGGACCAAAAAATAGGGAAAATAACACTGATTTAAGCAGAAAGAGATATTTAGCTTACTAGGATTCAAAGACTCTTGTTATTTTTAATGCTGTGAGAAAAGTTATCACCACAATCCTCCTCACTCATAAAAAAATTACCAGATTATTTATTCTAAGCAGCTAAGACTGCTTTCTAAATGGACCTTAAAAACACTTTTCTTGGGCTTTTTATACAACTATACAGTTGATGCTTGAACACCACAGGGGTTTCGGGCATCGACCCCCAGACAGTTGAAAATCCGTGTATAACTTCTGACTTCTCCCAAACTTTAATAGCCTGTTGACAGAAGCCTTACTGACAACAGTTGATTAACACACATATTTTGTCTGTTATATATACTATCTACTATATTCTTACAATGAAGTTAGAGAAAATGTAAAGAAAATCATAAGAGAAAATACTTTTACAGTATTGTTCTGTATTTATAAAAAAAAAAATTCTTGTGTAAATGGACCAATGCAGTTCAAACCTGTGTTGTCAAGGGTCAACTGTACAAATGTATTTGCAGAGCTAATAGATTTCCTTCAAAGAACATGCTCAACGATTTTCAATGGGCTCTTTAAATGACCATGTGGCAAAGTTGAGAAACAAAGCATAAATGACCTTTTTATTTTTTAATTTAATTGTTTATTTTTGAGAGAGTGTGCGTGAGAGCACGCAGAGGAGGGGCAGAGAGAGAGAGGGAGACACAGAATCTGAAGCAGGCTCCAGGCTCTCAGCTGTCAGCACAGGGCCTGAAATGGGGCTCGAACTCATGAACTGGGAGATCATGATCTGAGAGGAACGCAGATGCTTAACTGACTGAGCCACCCTGGTGCCCCTATGTGACCTTTTTATATCTAATTCTATAACTTGGTAGCAAGGTGTTGAGAAAACACTTAACTCTCCTAACTTCAACTTTCTCATCTGAAACTCTTGGGGCCAAAAATGTTTTAGAAAATTATTTAAATTTTAGAACAACATGGCACACACACCATACGCTTTATAGCATCCTCAGTGAGGTATGGGCAGCACCCTATAATTGAACATTAATATTTTAAACTTTTTTTAAAGTTTATTTACTTATTTTGAAAGAGGGAGAGAGTGCAAATGGGGGAGGAGCAGAGAGAGGGGGAGGGAGAGAGAGAATCCCAAGCAGGCTCCTATGCAGGGCTAGAACTCCCAAACCACCATGACCTGAGCCACCTAGGCAGGCACCCCTTGAGCATTAATATTTCTGCATCAAAAAGTATGAATAAGGATCATAAAACAGCCTCACAGCAGTTTAGTTCAGAGTTTGCTGCCAAACGAATCTGCTGTAAACTTAAGAAAAAAATCTTATTTTACAGAGCCTTTTGGGTTTGGAATTGAAAATAAGGAACTGTGGATCGGTTACTAACCTATCTTGTAGGGCTTGAAGTATTAAATAAGGTAAGTGAGCACAGAGCAGTCCCTGTAAAAGCTTCTGTTTATTCTTCATTCCCTCCACCCCCACCAGCTTCTCCAGGAGTCGGCCCTTAACCCTGCCCTCTGGCTGGCAATGTCCTAGTAGGTCCCGTCAATGAAGGGAAGGTGTTCAATCTCTTAGGAACAAAGGTTTAGAACACAGGAATACATACAATAGCTAAAGAAATTTTGCAAGCCGCTTTTATATCAAGTAGAGGCCTTACGTATTCTTTGGGAGGATTCACAACAACCTGAAAAAAAGGTAACACATAGACCAGACACTAAGTATTAATTTACAATAGGAGCGGTCTCTGCCCGGTGACTAGAATATTCACATCCTCTGTAGGACACATCTGCTTTATAATTTTTTCAATTCTCACAGAAATCTTGTGGTGGGCATTGGATGAGCGAAGAGCCTGGTGGGAGGCTGCCATAGCTAAAAGCATAGGCTCTGGGGTCAGAATTTGAAGTTACACTTTACCACTTCTAACCAGGTGACCTTTGGCAAGTAGCTTAATTCTTCTAAGGTGAGATTTCCTCATCACCTACCTCACAAGGGTTGCTCTAAGATTAAAAAGAATGTGAAGGGTTTGGCATGGTATCTGGCATATGGTACAACTGCTCGATAAAAGGTATTCTCATCTCTACCTACAGTTATCGTTTTCAAACTTTACATGTGTTAAGATTCATCTGGGGGATTAAACTATAGGAACCTGGGCCCCTTTCCCCTAAAATTTTGAGTCAGTGAGACTGGGGTAGAGCCAGCATTCTGCATTTTTAGCAAAAACCCCAGGTGATATTAGTAGGAGTGGTCCATGGATCACACTTACTAGAGGAATGTTGTTCTTTGACATGGAAAATCCTGGAGGTCTCCCCCCTCCCCTAACCTAATGTCTCTTTCTCTTGGGTCCGGGAGGCATCAGCATTCACTTAGATCAACAGTGATTCTTAAGCTTACTGTTTACCGCTTCCCTTCTTAGGACTTGGTTTAGTTGGAGCACTCCACAAAGATGAAGCTGTATTAAACTGCTGCAGCAGCATTTTTTACCATACTTCCGGGAAATAATGTATGAGGTGTTTTCACCTTGAGTGCTGCTTCCTAAATTCTTAGTCCACCCAAGTACTGACTCTTTGCAGATGGCTAATTTTATCTACCTTTAAAAAGCTTTTTATTATGGATAATTTCAAACATATAAATGCAGAAAAATGGTTTAATGAGGCTCCATCTATCCATCATCCACTTTCAACAGTTATCAGTCTTGTCACACCTCTACTTTTCTACTCTCATCTCCAATCATTTTAAGCAAATCCAAGACAGCCTTTTTTTTTTTTTTTTTTTTTTAAGCTTATTTCTTTTGAGAAAAAGAGAGGGGAGAGAATCCCAAGCAGGCTCTGCACTGTCAGCACAGAGCCTGACACTGGGCTCGATCCCACGAAACACGAGACCATGAACTGAGCTGCAATCCAGTCAGACGCTTATCCCACTGAGCCACACAGGCACCCCACACATCCAAGACATCTTAATTGAGGTATACAGATTCATGTATTTCTAAGAGAACCATTTTAACTACAATTTAACCATACCTAAATACCCCAATAATCCCTTACTATCAACTATTTATGTTTCAGTATTAATATTTTCCCAACTGTCTCTTAAATGGTTTTTCCAGTTTCACCGGGAAGCTACTGATTCTTCCTTATTTCACACATTTACCTTAAAAATGCAGAGCTGCCTTACTCTAAGCAAGCTCCCCCTTCCTTTAAGGATGTGTTTTTCCTGCTGGCTCCATCTAATCCAGCAGTTCTTAACATGGGGTCCTCACACAGAATTGAGAGGGTCTGTGAACTTGGATGAAAGAGAAGTTACGTGTTCATTTTCTCTAACTTCTAACTGAAATTTAGCATTCCCTTTGATTTTGAATGGAGGCAGCAAGCCATCAGTAGTATGACAGGGCACCTAGGACTTCATCACCAATAGAAATCACAGACATTTTCATATCATGTCAGAGAGGCTGCAGAAATCTTGATTCATTGGTAACACTCATCACTATTTGAAATTACAGTTTTTAGTCTGACATTAGATCCTAGTATTTTTTTTAATTTTTTTTTTTTACATGTATTTATTTTTAAGAAACAGAGTGAGACAAAGAGTAGGGGAGGGGCAGAGAGAGAAGGAGACACAGAATCTGAAGCAGGCTCCAGGCTCTGAGCAAGCGGTCAGCACAGAGCCTAATGCGGGGCTCGAACCCACGAACTGTGAGATCATGACCTGAGCCAAAGTCGGACGCTCAACCGACTGAGCCACCCAGGCGCCCCTAGATCCTAGTATTTAATGTATTAATAAAGAAACTTATTACTACATCACACATTCATTTTTTCAATGTTTTGATAGGCATTTCAATCTAACAGATTCCCTTTGTAACTCTATGTATTTTAAGAGGATCATCACACAGACCTCACTAGACAGCCAAGGGACCTATGACATAAATTTTTTATTTTCTTCTGTTTTAGAGAGAGAGGTCAAGTGGGGGAGAGGGACAGAGGGAGAGAGAGAATCTTAAGCAGGCTCCATGCTCAGCATTGAGTATGGCACAAATTTAGGTCTCTGTTCAAACGTAACCTCTTCAGCAGCCTTTCCAAACCACCCCCTCGAAAGCAGCCCCCTTCCAAAGGCACCCTATTAATTTCCCTCAAAACAGTGTAATAATAAACACCCAAATTGCATAGTTGTTAGTGTCCAGTCTTTCTAACCCTCCTTGAAAAGGAAAGCCTCTTCTGTATACCTAGTTCATTCAGCACAATTCCTGACACACAGTAGGGACTAAAAATACATTGGCTAAATGTCAATTAATTTCTTTCTTTCTTTCTTTCTTTCTTTCTTTCTTTCTTTCTTTCTCTTCCTTCCTTTTCTCTTTCTTTCTTTCAAGTAGGCTCTACTCTTACTGTGGGGCTTGAACTCAAGACCCTGAGATCAATAGTCACATGCTCTACCAACTGAGCCAGCCAAGTGCCCCTAAACAGCAATTTCTAGACTTCTGGACAACAGCTTATTGTGCTCTCTACACAACTAGGGCCACTCAAATGTTGAGACACTTAACTGAAAGATTTTGAGAAGGGTCTTGGGTAAAGCCCTCTTGGGAAAAGGCCCTGTTAGCCACTAATTCTCTCCTCTCTAGCTCCATTTATAGATGTTTCTAATTTATTCCCATGGCAAGAATACCTTCCAGTAATCTGAAAGACCTTTATAATTCCTACCAGCTATTATGTGGGCCCCAAGCTGTTGACCCCTTTTAAAGATATAATGTTCAAATTAGAGTTGTGGCCAACATAAAGGAAACAAGTAAATACGCAAATAAGTACAAACAGGCTAGGGCAGTCCCCCTTTATCCACTGGGGATACACATTCAAAGACCCCCAGCAGATGCCTAAACCATGTTTAGTACTAAACCCTAAATATACGACCGTTTTTTCCCTATACATCCATGCATACCTATGATGAAGTTTAATTTAAATTTGGCCTAGTGAGAAATTAACAGTAACTAATAATAAAATAGAAAAATTATAACTATATACTGTAATAGAAGTTATACGAATGTGGTCTCAAAATATCTCATAGTCGTGTACCACCTTCTCGTGATGATGGGAGGTGATAAAATGCCCACAAGAGGACGCAGGAGGTGTGACACAGCTGTTGGGCTAATAGTGACCTTCTGACCATCCATCAGGAAGAGGATCATCTGCTTCTGGACAGGGCCTAACCACAATAACTGAAACTACAGACAGTAAAACCACACACTGGGGGGTGCAGAAGACTAGCATGCTAAAAAAAAAAAAAAAGCTACCATAAGTCCCCCTCATTTGATATATCAACCTGTAATAAAAACACAATGAGACCATTTACAAAGAGCTTGTGATGTTTTGGTCTTAGAGGATTTGGCTTTAAGAACAATCTAAAGAATGGCAGGGAGCTTGTTTTCACATGGTAGGAGTTTAATCTTATTATTATTAAATCAAAACTAATCAGAGAAGCCCTTTACTTCCCCCAAGAACCCTGTAACAGATTACCTAACAAAGAAGTCTGAACTAACTTGGTCAGCAACTTAAAAGAAAAATTAATAGATCTCTCAGCAAGTTCTCATATAGGGCTAGAGAATCCAGACTCCATTTATGTAGAGCATAACGCTTTATGCTTGGCCTCTCAAGTTTCAAATTAGTTTTATCAAATTTTTTCTCAATCTAGAAGGAAACAGGTTAGCTCATTTTCTAACCTTCATTTAAAGGCACAGGTATGCTACTAATGTTCTGGTTTTCTCCATCCAGAATCTTTGATACACAACCTCAAGTAAATTTGATGGGACTGCCAAGATCCCCATATTCAAGTGGCAAAAACTGCTCACGTACAAAAGTATCTGCCATATTAAACCGTGGAAAGGGAGACATTTAAGCAAAACATTGGGAGGGGAACATGAAAGTAGCAAAATCACAGGCAAAAATGTTCATTTTATAGGCAAAAGTATAAACATTTAAGTTCTGTGAGTTATCACATGCCTGTCTTGGAATTTACATAGAAGGTCACCTTGACTGTGAGTACAAGATTCAGGTTATGCACAAAAGCTATAAAACAGGTCACCTTACAACTGAGGCAACCCTTTAAAAAAGAAAGGCCAGCAGAATTATATTAACACCTATTTGCAATTGTAGCACCCCGACCTAGAATGCAGGGAAAGACCAACAACCCCAACTAAAAATGCATAAGGAATGGAATGGAAATTTGGCTTTTTTGGGATTATCCTTATACTAAGGATTACAGCCCAAATCCTCTGAATTTAGAATCAAAATGACCTTCTACAATACTGAAGAAAGATTTCTTATTACCTTTGAAAAACCTCTTTTCCCTGATTAAAATATTTTATTTCCCCTGTAGGAAATTTAAGTTGGAAAAAAAGGGCATGAATATGAAAATAAAAACCATTTATAATATAATCTATTAAAAGCTTGGCTTGTTTTTAAGATCAATTTTCCAGTAATTGAAAAGGATTTATTTTTTTTTTCTGAATTAAGATTCTTTCATTACTAAAATTCTTAAAAACACGGATAAACTGTGCAACAATTTCTACATCCAAAATAAAAGCAAACACTTACATAATCTCATCCCCTCAGAACAAGTCTGTACCAATGTAGTACAAGCATTCTTATCACCAAGACACAGTGGAGCAAACCGGACCTGAGAAGTAATTCACATGCCTCAAGTCTCTAGCTATTTGCCATAGAATTGAGGGCTTAAACCTCAATCTTCTAAAGGCTGAAGCCAGAGCTCCTTCCATCTTCTTAAAAAAATCTCCAGAGGTGGAAACCCACAGCTTAGGAATCATCAGAAGTGGATTGCAAACTGTTTATCTGTCCTCTCTTAAGATACTGATTTCAACACGCGTTTATTGATGATCTATCATGGATAAACACAGCAACAGCAAAGGGAAACAAACAGGTGTGGGGAGGAGGGACTGAAACAAATCAGTCAATATAATATACAGAATATTGGTAAATGTAGTAAAGGAAGCATAAAATGCTTTAAAATTTCTAAGGAAGACATAACCTCTTGATGAAAGAAGGGATGCCTTGAAGGCCAGACCTTTGAGTGGGAGTGACAAGTCCTGTCACTGTTGGGAATCATGCAGATTTCCAAGCAGAGAGGCAACAAAACACAAGGCTGTAGGCTTGCTTACGTGTTTGTAGGAATCTTGAAGAGAATCCAATTGTGTCTGAGGGTGTCAGATCTCATTACTCTCTGAAGTACTCTCTCCTCCCCTCATCCAGGAGAGAAAAACTTACTGTGCAGATCAACACTGAATACAAGTGACACAGGCTGCAGGCATCTCTGAAGCCAATCATTACTTTCAATAGTTTAATATTTTTTCTTTTTTACAATTAATAACCATCTCTAAAAGAATACCGATCAATTTCTACTAGGATTATTTGAAACCCGCCGAGTATTTGAGAGCACATTTGTAGTTCTACTTTCAAAATACCCTTTGACAGTTTCTTAGTTGTCTATTTCTATAATGTCTATAATGAGTCCAGTTTGGGGGATTTTATCCTAGTATTATTACCAGTTCTGCAATATTGTTTATCCACTTTAAGTAGTTTGTACCAGTACTATTTTTATGGATTGTCTCATTTCAAATTTTTCTGGGGGTAGAGTAAAGGCTGACTTTCTGGTTTTCAATTACACCTTTTACTAACTTCAAAAAATGATCATGTATTACTTTTCTAATCAGGAAAACTCCCAATAAACATTCTGAAAAGTTAGCTTAAAACTTGTACAAGTGGGGGGCACCTGGGTGGCTCAGTTGGTTGAGCATCCGACTCTTGATTTCGGCTCAGGTCATGATCTCACGGTTCAGGGTTCTAGCCCCACGCTGGGCTCTGTGCTGACAGTGCAGAGCCTGCTTCGGGTTCTTTCTCTCCCTCTCTCTTTACCCCTCCCCTGCTTACTCTTTTCTGCTCTCTCTCAATAATAAAACAAACAAACTAAATAAATTTAAAAAATAAACAACAAACAAACTAAAAAATATTAAGAAAAAAAAGTGTCCAAGTGGGGGGCACCCAGGTAGCTCAGTTGTTTGAGCACCCAACTCTTGATTTTGGCATAGGTCATGATCTCATCGTTCATGAGATCGAGCCCCACAATGAGCATGGAGCTTGCTTAATATTCTCTCTCACTTTCTCCCTTCCTCTCCCTCAGCCCCTCTTCCCGGCTAACGGTCTCTAAAAAAAGAAAAAACAAAACGCTAAAAAATTAAAAAAACAAAAAACCTATACAAGCCGTAAAGTTCAAACAGGCTAATCTAGGTGTTAGAATGCCGGTTAGTGGCAGTGACAACTGGTAGAGCTGATAATGTTCTCATTTCTTATCTGGGTGTTGACTGTATTAATATGTTTACTTTATGAAAACTCATTGAACTATATATTTAGGATCTGTGTTTTCTGCATGTGTATTTCAATAAAAAGTTTACTTAAAAGAGAAAAAGAAACTGATAGAAGGTTTTAATTAAGGAAAGAGCCCTTATAAAGTTTAGGGGGTTCCTAAAGGTTACAACGATAAGAGGCACATAATTCCCTTTTAGTAGGGAATTAGGCTCTTTGGTTGCCCACTTACTTTTATAAGAACATCAAGCCTTCCTTGTTTTAGACTCTTGCAAGTCTATGTTGTGATTTGTAAGTCCGCACAGGAGCAGATGTGAACTGAGCAGGCAACAAGGCCAGTTTGTGGGGGTCCTCTCACTGCTAAGTGGGCTTAACCAGCACTGCCATTTCATCCCATTTTGTCCCATCCCCATTGACTTTCATAAAGTGATTTACAAAAAGAAAGAAGAAAGCCAAGTGCAATGGCAGAGAAGTAATCTATGACAGTGTTGTTCTCAGCCAAAACACAGCTTTGGATAAAGAGTAAAATGTTGAAAGCTACAATTCTTGGATCTAAGAACCAGGGGACTGCATGCTCTATTATGGAAACAAGAGATTCATGAAAACATTTCTGGAATACTCCAGGCTAAATTTATTTGAATAGTTTATACATGTATTTAATTTCATATTTATTTAACCATTAAGATGTGAACTGAGTATGAGTAGTTCATTTCCATTATGCTTTGCAACATCTTATAGAAAACAATAGATGGTATAGAGTGTTACTTATAGATTTGGAGAATCTTAAAGATCTGTGGATTTTTTTTTTCAGAATGTTAACAATCTGTCTTAATATTCCTCAATACAACAGGGAAAAAAAGGTAGAAAATAAGTAACTTAGATCATAAAGCAATTGTGTTTGTGATCTCCTACAGTGGTAGCAAATAGGCATCATTCTCTTAGTATGCAAATAATACCCTTTTTTCATCTATACTTGGGAGATATTCTAAAATAAGTAGCAGTTATAGAATTCAGTTACAATGATTTACAGGTGCTTTTCATAGAAAACATCAATACAGTGTATTAAGAAAATGCTTCTACACAAATACTAATAGACATATCTCACAGTATATGATAGTCTTCATAGACTACTTCATAGACTACCCTAGGACATCTTCTGATGAGTTGTAAAGCAAAGTCTACAACACAAAGCAAGTACGAATTTCTTGAGCACGTACAACATTTGGCTAGTTTTAACAGTTTTAAAAAATTTATTCTGGTATTTCTGGAGGGCACCTGGGTGGCTCAGTCAATTAAGCACCCAACTCTTGGTTTTGGATCAGGTCATAATCTCACAGTTCATGGGATCAAGCCCTGAGTCAGATTCTGTGCTGTTAGATTCTCTCTGGGATTCTCTCTGTCTGTCCTTCCCCCACTCACATGCACATGCTCCCTCTCTTTCTCTCAAAATAAATAAATAAACTTTCAAAAAAATGCCTGGTTTTTCTGCATTTTTAGGTTTCTGACAAACTGTACAGTAATTACATCTAATTTTGGGTATGGCATGTTCTACACTCTTCTGATATAGAAAAGTGCTAAAAGTGGCAGCTGGTGACTTTAATATCATTACAAGATACACCTTCCTAGAACGATAAAAGTGTATTTCCCACATAGCCAATCACATTATTGGCTATATTCATAAATCCTGATGAAGAGGCAGATCGACTGTATATACACATCTTAATTATGGCTACTACGTAAAAATAAGAATACTGAGATTATGAATTTGCCTTAGTTTTGATGGTAGATTTATTTGTATTAAAAAATTGAAGTTTGTGTAATTTTGATTGCTTAGAAGTCAAGGACTATATATAATTCTACTTCTTTGAGTTTCTAGAACCTGGTTCAGTATATAATTAGACTCAGTAAGTTCTGGTCACGGTTGGTTTTTTTAGAATATTTACTTGTTTATTGAGAGAGAGAGCACACTTGTGAGCAAGTGTGCAAAAGTTGGGGAGGGGCGGGAGGGGGAGAATGAATCTCAAGCAGGGTCCTCGCTATCAGCACAGGGCCTGTGGTGGGGCTTGATCTCATGAACCTGTGAGATCATGACTGGAACTGAAATCAGAAGTCAGACACTTAACCAACTGAACTACCCAGGCGCCCGTGATCACTGTTCTAAGGTCTTTTACACTCACACTAGAGTGCTGGTTTTAATGTACCAATTTGAAGAGAAGGAATTGTAATTTAAGTGCAAAGCTTTTTTGGGTGGGCATACGGGGGGGGGGGGGGTTGGAGCATGGAGAAAAGTATTCTAATCAGACAACTGTCAGGTTAATATCCAAAATTATCATCTTTACAGTCACATGGCTTACACATAACTGGGCTACTAGAGTGGGACCATTTATAAGACAGCACCTTGCATTTTTAAAGCCTTAATCTAGTATATTTCATTTTAGCTTGTTCAACTAAAGGAAAAAGTACTCTTTTAATTTTAAAAAATCTATTGGGGCGCCTGGGTGGCTCAGTCGGTTAAGCGTCCGACTTCAGCTCAGGTCACAATCTCGCGGTCCGTGAGTTCGAGCCCCGCGTCGGGCTCTGGGCTGATGGCTCGGAGCCTGTAGCCTGCTTCCGATTCTGTGTCTCCCTCTCTCTCTGTCCCTCCCCCGTTCATGCTCTGTCTCTCTCTGTCTCAAAAATAAATAAAACATTTAAAAAAAAAATTTAAAAAAAATCTACTAAAAATGTAAATAAATTAAGGTCATAGCAGGGAGAAAGAAATATCTATTTTATGGTTAATTTTTTTAAGTAAACTCCACCCACAACATGGGGTTCAAACTTAAGACCCTGAAATCAAGAGTCACATGCTCTACTGACTGAACCAGTCAGGTGTCCCTGATTAATTCTTTGAATGGCACAAGAAGGTTGTTTTGTTTTGTTTTGTTTTAAGTTTACTTATTTATTTTGAGAGAGAAAGAGAGATTGCAAGTGAGTGAGCACGAGCAGGGGAGGGGCAGAGAGAGAGGCAGAGAGAGAGAATCCCAAGCAGGCTCCACGCTGAGCACGGAGCTTGACTTAGGGCTGGGATCTTACAAAGGTCAGATCATGACCTTAGCCGAAATCAAGAGTCAGATGCTTAATTGACTAAGCCACCCAGGCACTCCTGAATGGCATAAGAAGTTTAAACATATTATGAAATCAGGTAATATGATTTAAAATTTTTTCCATCTAAACCCAAATTTAGGATGGAGTTTGGCAGTGGTTAGGAGAGGGGATGTAACCAAGGAGGGAGCCTCAACAATGTGGGTATTTTTACTTCAGCTGGGTGGTGGGTACACAGCTGTTAACTGTATTATTCTTATACCTCTTGGCATATCTGGAATATTGCATAATTCATTTTTTAAAAGAAAAAAGTAAAAAATGAAGTATAATATGGACAACTTTATTGTGCTTCACATACTGGTAAATACTGGACCATTTACTTCTAATACACTTCACCAAGGGTGAAGAGAGAAATTTCTTTCATCAGACTTCTATGTTGGGAAAGCATAAAGAAAATAGAAATCAACCTCCCCACCCTCTCCAATGGTTCTTTGAAAGTGCAGAACATGATTGGTACAGTAACAGCAATAAGCCATACCTCAAAGCGTAACTCTCTTAATGAGTAAATTACCTCAATTTCCTGTAACTGCTCCTGATTGGTTGTGTACATCTGCTGAAGAGAATCCTCCAACTCTGTGTTCCGATCCAGTAATGTCTTCCCAAGTTCAGCAGCAAGTTGGAGATCTAGCACAACAAGTCAACAAGCACAATAATGCAAATGATCACACTTCAACCTTGTATATAACCCAGTGCTTAAAATAAGAATGAATCAAGGGGCACCTGGGTGGCTCAGGTCATGATCTCATGGTCTGGGAGTTTGGGCCCCACGTCGAGCTCTCCACTGACAGCTCAGAACCTTGAGTCTGTTTTGGATTTTGTGTCTCCCCCTCTGTCTCTGCCCCTCCCCAACTTGTGCTCTCTCTTGCTCTCAAAAATAAATAAAACAGGGGCGCCTGGGTGGCTCAGTCGGTTAAGTGGCCGACTTCAGCTCAGGTCATGATCTCACGGTCTGTGAGTTAGAGCCCTGCATCGGGCTCTGTGCTGACAGCTCAGAGCCTGGAGCCTGTTTCAGATTCTGTGTCTCCCTCTCTCTGACCTACCCCCGTTCATGCTCTGTCTCTCTCTGTCTCAAAAATAAATAAACGTTAAAAAAAATTTTTTTAAATAAATAAAACATTAAAAAAAATTTTTTTTTAAGAATGAATCAGGACCTAACCCAACACAAAGTTTCAGTCAGATCCCAATGGAAGGAAAAATGGCACAGAGAGAAACCAGAGTTCTACTTAAAATTCAGTTGAACTGGGTTCCTCTACCCAGTAATGTATACTGTTATATACCTTACTTGTAAGATGGAGATGTATTTATTCATTCAGAAATGATCATTCATCACAGTGACCTCTAACATAATTATTTGCTCATGGACTGGACTTATTCATATCATCATTGTCTACTCTCTTCTAGAAGATCTTTATGCCAAAGTACAGGCAGATCTTTCCATAGTTTCTAGAGTTCCCATGAAATCTGGCTGTTGTGAATCTGTCAAAGTATGTATTACAGATCCTGAACTCCTAAGGAGACTAAAATTAAGTCAAAAAAGGGAAAAACTGGGGTGTCTCGGTGGCTCAGTCGGTTAAGCATTGGACACTTGATTTTGGCTCAGGTCATCATGGTCTCAAGGTTTGTGGATTTGAACCCTGCACTGTCACTGTGGAGCCTGCTTGGGATTCTCTCTCTCCCTCTGCCCCTCCCTCCCCCTCTCTCTCTCAAAATAAACTTAAAAAAAAAAAATCAGTAATAATACCTGCTCCAGGTCTCTCATTTTTTTCTACTTCTCTTCATGTCTTTCTCCAAGATGAGCACATCAGATAAGCAATACAGTGAGTTTTTAAGGTAATTACATGTCCATAGCTTATACTTTGACTTAACACAAACCATATTTCTATTTTAATTTTTTTAATGTTTTATTATTTATTTTAGAGAAAGAGCTAGAGAGACAGAGCATGAGTGGGGGAGGGGCAGAGAGAGAAGGAGACACAGAATCCAAAGCAGGCTCCAGACTTTGAACTGTCAGCACAGAGCCTGATGTGGGGCTCGAGCTTACGAACTGTGAGATCAAGACATGAGCGCAAGTCAGACACTTAACCAGCTGAGCCACCCGGGAGCCCTACCATATTTCTATTTTAAGCCTAATTTTCCAACTCTCTCTCTTCTTAGGCATATATGTACCTAAGAACAAGGTTTGTTTGTATTATACACAATACCCGAAACAAAAATTTAATGATACTAAAATGGACAATAGTTCTAATATAAGTAACTGAAACACCTATCTGCATAGTAACTTTCATGGGAGGTCCTTCAATATAGTGAGAAATGCACTGAACTGAGTACGAAGGTCTGAGGTCCAGTTCTGACTACCATTTACCAGGTTAACTCTTTCAATATAGTGACTTTAAAGGTCCCTACACTTAGTATTCGTGTGTAGAGAGATGATGGTCCTATCAGTGTAAGATTATAAAAACCAAATGAAATAATATATAAGGAAGTACTTCAGAAACTAAGCTGCATACAAAATCAAAGTATTATTAGTATGCATTGATTCACAAATTAATGTTTTTATTGCTAGGCACTATGCCAAGTTTTGGCTACAGAATGGTGAATAAGATGGATGAAGTTCCTGTTATCCTGACATTCCAAGAGATGAATGGGAAAAGTCAGACAGTAAATAAGTAAATAAATTTGCCAAATGTGATAAACACTTTTCATTCATACATGCATGCATACCCTCATTAATACCGGACGCTGTTCTGGACATTAGGAATAGAAGAATGAACTTAGCTAAAAAATTCCCTGCCCTCATGAAGCTTCCTTCTGTTGGGAGAAACAGCATGATAAAATATAAAACAGATAGAAGTGCTGGGGCGCCTGGGTGGCTCAGTCGGTTAAGCGTCCGACTTCGGCTCAGGTCATGATCTCGCGGTCCGTGAGTTCGAGCCCCGCGTCGGGCTCTGTGCTGACCGCTCAGAGCCTGGAGCCTGTTCCGGATTCTGTGTCTCCCTCTCTCTCTGACCCTCTCCCGTTCATGCTGTCTCTGTCTCAATAATAAATAAACGTTAAAAAAAGATTAAAAAAAAAGATAGCAGTAAGTGCTAAAGAGAAAAAATGTATCGAGTTAGGGGGATGTGAAGAATGTGGATGTGGGAGGCTGAAATTTATGAACACGCGACCAGGGTGACATTAGAATTAAGATGTGGGGGCACCTAGGCAGCTCAATCGGTTGAGTGTCCAACTTCGGCTCAGGTTTTGGAGTTAGAGCCCCGTATCGGGTTCTGTGCTGACAGCTGGGAGCCTGGAGCTGCTTCGGATCCTCTGTCCCCCCATCTCTCTGCCCCTCGCCCACTTGCACTTGCTCTTTCAAAATAACTATTAAAAAAACAAAAAGGACTCAGGTGTGAAGGAACTGAATAAATGACCCACCTAGATCAATCTAGAGGGCCACCATTCCACGTAGAGACAAAACAAGTCCAAAGGCTCTGGGAGGAAGTGTAATTGGAGCTAATGAGGCTGACGCGAAGTGCGCATAAGGGGCAAGAGGGTGACAAGTCAGAGGGGCTCCAAGGTTGCCGGGCCAGCTGGTATAGGACCACACGAAGGTCAGGATTTCGGCTTTTACTCTGAGTAAAATGGAACCCAGTGAAGGCTTGTGACAGGATGAGTGGCTGCTGTGTGAACAGACTGAAGAGATAAAGAAGGAAGCAGGGTGACAGGAGGATACTGCAATCGTCTCGGTAAGAGACGGTGGTGGCTTGGACCACAGTGGAGGAGACGAAGACAGGGGTAGGAATCCAGATATGGTTTAAAGTGGAGCTAAAAAGATCTGTCAACCAACTGAATGTGATGTGTGAGAAAAAAAATAGATTTGGTGATAACGAATAAAGGATCTATTTTAGAAAGAGGTCACAAGAAAAGTCTGAGGGGATATTTTAGCTGAGGCTTGAAGAGTGAGGAGTAAAAAAGTGAGACAGGCACTTCAACAAGAAAGAAGCTGGCAGAGTCTGCAACCTGACAAGAAGCCAGTGTGATAGAAGCGGGAGAGGGAGAGCGGGAAGAGATGAAGCTGGACCGTAGGCAGAGCATACGAGAGCTTATAGCCCATGTAGAGACAGTTTAAATTTCACTCTAAGTATGATGGAAACTCACTTTACTTAATGTCAGAAAATATTATGAAAACAATATTCATGATGAAAACAGGGAACCTCACTACATATGCTTTTTAATTTTTAGGGGCACCTGGGTAGCTCAGTCGGTTAAGCATCTGACTCAGGTCATGGATCTCATGGTCATGAGATCGAACCCCACGTTGGGGTCCGTGCTGGGTGTGGAGCCTGCTTGAGATTCTCTCTCACCCTGCCTCTGTCCCTCTGGTGCGCTCTCTCTCTACAAAACAAACAAAAACCTTTAAAAACTTGACTTTTAGAGGTTGACAAGTTTTTATGTTTAGTCATTACCATCGACATTAAAACTTAACCTAAAGTGGTAAAAGAAAAGCAATTAATTTTTGTTATGTGGTACTGTCCACTCGAGTGCATAATTAGTATTCTACTTGATTAGTTTTTCCTCATTAGGAAAAAACAAAGTAGCAAAACCTCCCAGACACCACTCCAGCTCATTTTAAAACATCTTACACCCATTTATAATAAAGTAGTATATATGTTGGCAGATAGGTGTTAAAATACATTTTCTCATGATTTAAATATTAAAAAGCCTATTAATGAACTTAAGACTTCAGATAACAAGTCCATGAAATAACATCTTCTATTCGTAAGGCACAGAACTTTACGAACAGCTCAAAGCACTTAAGAGATATTAATCTTTCTATCTTTTCAAGGTATTTAGCCCAGATTTTCAAATGAAACAACCTGAAGCACAAAGATGCTACCTGACTGACCAAATCTACATGGTGAGTCACCGCACAACAACTACTGTCAACAGCTTCTAACTTCGCTTACATCATACTCCACATCTTTATACTAGGAGGCCCACACACCTCTTTGTTTCGGGTGGAGAGTAAATTTCCCTCTATGAGGTACTTAATCTTTTCACTTGTTTTTATAGATGGCGATGAGAAGCCAGAGTTGAGCTACTTGGCTTTTACTGCCTGTTCTGTGACTGAAATCACATACAACTCCAGGCAAGTTAATATCTTGTTTTCACTAAATGCAGAAGGAACTATGTACCGCTGGCAGAGGCTTTGTACTCATAGGGTGTGTAATGTGTGTACACAGCCCTCCCCCACCCACCCCCCACCAAGAAGCCACCATGCTTATCAAAGACAAAGCATATAAACATTACCTAGACATTACTTAAATCTCTCCTGGCCTGTTGTAAGGTGGAAATTCCTCACTGGGAAGGACCAGAGACTCATCAAAGGTGTTCTTAACTAGCGATCAAAACCTGAGCCAAAACCTCCTCCAGAATCAAGGCTAACTTGTGGCCATCTTCAACTACTTTCATTCACTTATGAAACTACCTGCTACTTAATACGCAGCCAGGAGCAGCTTTTCTCCTCCTGCTGCTGCAGAAGAAAGAGATGTCAAGCACAGCACGCTTCCAGTAAACAGCAAGCAGAAAATAATTTGAGACTTGCCCTTATCTCAATCCTTATTTCCAGTTAAACAAAGCCCCAACCTGGTTCGGTAACCTGAAGTCTCAATCTCCTAAATATTGCATAGATGTTTAGGATAGAATTCCGGCAAAAACAAGTCTCAACTACAAGTAAGTGTCTGCGAAGTCACACGGCATAATAGGATATTACTTCATCTGTTGGTTTAAAGACAAGGGTCTTTTTTTGGTCTTAAAAAAAATTCATTTCCTGTTGTGTAGCATCTGGCTTCCATAACCATAAGAAGCCAAAAGCTGGCAGGAAGCCCAAGAAGCATTTCTAAATAATTAGTGGGGGCAATGGGAGAATGTTCAATGTCCTTATATTTTAAAGTAAGACACAAAATGATACAATATCATTTTGAAGCTTCATGCACCTGATCATCTCTAGTTTACGATAAGGATTTTCATTAAGAGATGGTCTTTTCTAAATCCTATTGAACTTACTGAGCTGATCTAGGCAGCCACTAAAAATACCACACACTGGGGCACCTGGGTGGCTCAGTCGGTTGAATATCTGACATCAGCTCAGGTCATGAACTCATGGCTCACAGTTTCGAGCCCTGTGTCAGGCTCTGTGCTGACAGCTCAGAGCCTGGAGCCAGCTTCTGATTCTGTGTCTGCCTGCCTCTCTCCCCCCCTCTCTCTCTCTCTCTCTCTCTCTGCCCCTCACCTGCTGGTGCTCTGTCTCTGTCTCTGTCTCTCTCAAAAATAAATAAGACATCAAAAATAATAAATAAAAATACCACACATTTCCTGCAGGCTTGAGAATTACAACCTATCAGTATCTTCATATGTTTAATATTTTCACTAATCAATCTTTGTACATGATAACCATCTATTTTAACAGATAAACTGTAAGGTTTAAACCGGTACTCTACTCAGCCCTATGCCTTAAGCAAAACTACCTCTGGCAGCTGAGTGATTTTTTTTTAAAGGCTCTTTCTTCCAAAATTCTGAAACCTTTAAATTCCACTGCTATTTTATTTTTAATTGACTTCAGTTTTTCATGAACCATGAGGACAACATATTCCCATGTTAGCTGAAGACTGCAGCAGTAATTCAACAACATTAAGGCTGAAAGCTTTTCCTATTACAAAATCAGATGCGTCATTGGGTGATGCTTCTGTGTAACTCCTGTTGCCAACGTTACTATAATTGGGAAAGCAAAAAAGCCTGAATATAAACATCAAGAAAAATGATGGTGCCAGTTTTAATGACCCTTCAACAATGATTCAGCAAATTAGTTGTGCACTTGGAAAATGTACTCATCATGAAAAGAAGCAGAAGTCTAAGGATTCCTTTAAACTAAGATTTCATTTGCTGATCCATATAGTAGAAACTTGAAGCGTTATTCTAAGCTTGCACAGCTCACCAAATGACAATTATAATAGCAGTTGGACTGAAAGAAAACTTAGTCTCTGAAGTCTTTCCACCTTGTTCTCAGGCACACATTTCAAAGCAAGCACCATCATTACCTGCACAGAAGGCTCCTGCTGTCCCAGAAAGGATCTTACCCATAGAGATCACTGTCAGTATTCTTACTGTGCCAACTCAGCTCACTGACAAAAGACAGTCTCTTTATCAAAGTGTTCTGTAAAAGCAAAGGTTTTCTCCTTCTGCCTGCACAAGCTTTACATGTTTCTAACAAGGTATAAATGGTGGACCAGAGCCTTCTGAGATTAGAATTTTTCTGCAATTTTAATTTAAAAAAGAATGCCCCACCAAACTTTGATATGGTCGATCTACTTAAATAATACTTCTATTACTAAAGGAAACAAATTTGTAGTTTAATGACTTTGAGAACAGGATCTTAAAAAGTTGTTTTAGGAGATCTCTCCAAACAAGGCTTGCTCAGTAAAGTTAATAATGAGGATGTTGGGGTGCCTGGGTGACTCTGTCAGTTAAGCGTCTGACTTCAGCCCAGGTCACGATCTCACGGTCCGTGAGTTCGAGCCCCGCATCGGGCTCTGTGCTGCCAGCTCAGAGCCTGGAGCCTGCTTCCGATTCTGTGTCTCCCTCTCTCTCTGCCTCTCCCCTGTTCATGCTCTGTCTCTCTCTGTCTCAAAAATAAATAAACGTTAAAAAAAAATTAAAAAAAATAAATAAATAATGAGGATGTTAAAAAAATAAACAAATGCCCGCACTTGATAAAAATCCCACTAGATGTGTTTATCAATCTGTTCAACAGGACAGACTTGCTCCCAAACTGTATTTAGCAGCAAATATCTACTAAGGGCCTACCATGCACCAGGCACTGTAGCTGGGCACACACCAGGAGGCAACATCTCCAGGCTTCTCTAGTAAACAGATTCCTACACTGTCAACTCCAAGGGTAGGATTTTATCTATCCTATCTTGTGGATAGGCACTGTGGCCCCAGTGCCTAGATGAATACCTGGCACAGAGTAGATAATAAATTTTTCAGAAATTAACACACTTAAAAATTCATTAGAAGTTTAGGTGTTCTTTAATATATAATTTTTAAAAACTGGGACAGGGGCTCCTGGGTGGCTCAGTCGGTTGGTTAAGTGTCCGACTTCGGCTCAGGTCATGATCTCAGTTGATGGGTTTGAGCCCCAGCTCTGTGTCAGCACAGAGCCTGGAGCCTGCTTCAGATTCTGTATCTCCCTCTCTGCCCCTCCTTTGCTCATGCTCAGTCTCTGTCTCTCAAAAATAAATAAAAATGTTAAAAAAAATTTTTTTAATGAAAACTGGGACAAAGCTATTCTTTCATTCACAGTGCAGACGTTATTCTTTTACAGGCCTATTCGGTAAGTTATGACTTTTGCAATTTCACACCTATTCCTACCCCCACACACTTGGTTATGACATACAGGGTTGTCAAAGTCCACTGTAATAACAGATGTGAAAGTCTTCTGAAAAGCAGAGAACAAATTCCAAATGCAAACTGACATTAAGGAGGTTTAGACCTGTGCTCATTAAGGTTTCATTAAACTTGCACATCCGATGACTTTGTTTTGGTTAGAGGTTAAAGAGTTCCACATGTAACCCCAACATGTTACATTTGCTTCCTGTAGATTTAAGTATTACAACTTAAATCTGCTCTTAACAACTTCCCACAGGGTGTAAAGTGTAGTGTGGACAAAAGCACCTGATGGAAGAGAGACATGAAAGCAGTTTGAGAGCCTCAGTTCACCAAATATTAAAACTGAGCCTCTATTTTGTGATCAGTGTTATGCTAGATTTTTTAATAAGGGCCTATACAGATCTATGCTTGCTAAATAAAAATATTTAGCTTCGATTATACAAACTGCTTAAGGTATTGTAGGGAAATGTTGCAATGGTGCAGTATTTGACTCATTAATCCTACAGAAAGTATCAAACTAGGCCATCAATCCTTATGGGGAATTCTGAAAACGGGTTTGTTAAAATGTAAGACAAATTTGCCTTGTGGATATTGGGAACATGATGGCAAATCATGCACTATAGCCACTGAATAGCTTGGACTATGTAAGTGAGCTTGTGAACCACTTTGGTTCAAGTGACTGTCCACGAAACACTTAAAAAAAAAAAGAAAAGAAAAAGAAAGAACAAAACCACCTCCCCTCTCAAAAGAGTTGCTTGTCATGTTTTCCTTTCTTGTTTTCCTTTTCTAAGTACAAGCTACTCAAGCCTACACCCTTCCCCACCTCCACCCCAAGTTCAATGATTAGCATGAACAAGTATCACCGCCATTTAATATTCAACTAAATGAGATGTTAATTTGCAGTGACGTTTTAGAGCTGAGAAAGTTGATTTGCACAGAATTGCAGAAACCGAAGATGCCTGGATAAAATTCCTAAGGAGTATTCGGTGTGCTGGTTAAAAAGTTTGCTCTGAAGTTCGGAGTGGAATCCTATCTCCCCCAGTAACAGTATCCATAGCTTGATGGGAAGACTAAATGGGCATCAGTGTTAAAAATCCACAAAAAGCGTTCCCCAATTGCAAATGCCCTCTATTAATATGCCAAAAAGGGTGGGGGCACTGTCTCCAAACTGAAGGCTGCTTTAACATTTTTCTTTGAGACATCTTCAGCAAGAAATCAGAGGCAGGCCCAGATCTGAAAGCCTGTTTGCAACTAAAAAACTAGATGCCAACTAGGAGAAGTGGCAGAGGCAGAAGTGCCTCAAGTCATTTTCACTTGGCATCTGGTGTACGATGCATTAGCAAAAAAAAGTTTTTCAACCTTCTGACACCCAACTTAAGAAGCTGCAAGCCGGTGATAAAGGAGAGATAAGGTCTGGGCAGTAGCTAGGACTCCTCGTTGTGAGTGTATGGGTTCAAAAATGCTTGCCCCCACGCTTGACTTGGGGGAGAGGTCACTTGGCGGTTTAGCCTCGCTTTCCTCATCTGGGAAATGGGGACAAGAGAAGCTGCTCTCCAAGTAAGGTGTCGGGCGAATGAAATGGGAGGGCCCGGCACCGTTCCCGCCCCCCAGCACTGCTACCCCCAACACCTGCAGCAGCTCCCACCGGGCGTGGGCCGGGGGTCCCCCTGGAGGTGCGGAGGCCGCGAGCCGGCAAGGGGCAACCGGAGCTTCCAGGTAACGCGAGGAGGATTCAACCGCTAACCGGGGAGGCGGTCCCAGCAGTGCCCGGCGCAGTTAGCACCCCACACGCAGGGACGGTGAGGGTCACTGCGCAGAAGCGGCCTCCCGGCGGGCTGGGCACCCTCCCGGTCCCCACGCCAGGTGAGCGCCGGGCATTCCCGCACCTGACGTCCGCCAGCCGCCCAGGGAAACCAACTTTTTAACGGTTTCGCACCCGGGAGCCTCCCCGTCCAGGCCGCCCGCCCGGGGAGCGACCGCGCCCTCACCTTGCTGGAGGTCCCGGTGGTCGTACCACGGCTCTTCCTCCTTCATCTCAAACTCCTCCACCAGGTTTTCCGCCAGCATCTCGGCCGGCTCCTCCGGGGGCAGCGGCCCCCGCCGCCGCCGTCCCGCCACAGCCGCTGCCCCGGGCGCTCCGCCGGCCCCTCCGCCCTCAGCCAGAGCCGCCTTCGGGCGGGACACGCCGCCGCCCCGGCTCCGCGGCGCCGCCTGACCGGAGCCGTTCCCCGCCGCCGACGCGGGGCGGCCCGCAGCGCACGCCGCGGACCGGCTTCCCGACTCTACTCGTGCCGCCCAACTGCCCCAACGGCCGGCGCCCAGGCGCGAACGCCCGGGACGGAGCCCTGAACCGGCTCCTCACGCCGCAGCCGGGCCCAACGTGGCACTTTGGCAGAACCCTCCCCGGCCGGGGCCACTATTCAAACCCCCGGCGGCTCCTCGGCCAATCGCGAGCGGGCCGCTGGCCGAGCGGCAGTGACGTCGTCCAATCCTGTCTCACCGTTGTCCCGCGGGTCGCCCGGTCTCGCGGGCAGGCAGCCAATGGCGACTCCGGAAGAAACAAAGAAGGCGGGGGAAAGCCGAAGGGGTGCGGCCGAGGACCCCGCCCTCCCTTCTGCCTAGGGTCGTGCCTGGGCCAGTGTTTCGGGTGCTGGTTGTGGAGGTGGCGACATCAGCGGCGCCTGTGGCGGGTGTCCAGCCGGTCAGTTAGCCAGTGGATAGGCTGCGTGGGCTTGAGAGGCGGGAGTCCGGCCTCAGAGCAGTGGGCGGTTGTCGTGGGGGCGCCCTTCGTGCAAGCGGAGGCGCGAAGGGTGCCGGGAGCCCGAGGTCCGCTGCCCGGCTGGCCCTTGTGGCCTTTTGACTCTCAGATTTGCTCTTCTTGATCTGGGGAAATTAAGGGTCGGTCGACAGCTGTTAGCTGTCTTCTCCTTGATTAGCTGAACTCTCACCTTCAACCCGCTGAGAGTTGTACTTAACTTCCCCTGAAACAGAGGGCCCCGGATCCACTTGAGTATCTGGGGCAGAAAAGGGGTGCGCTTGAAGGTATCTCCTTAAAAAAAAAAGTTACAAGCACTTTCGTATACGACTTTCAAAAGATTCATAGACCGCCAGTTAAGCACCCGGGGTCATGACATTGCACCTGGAGGGAAATGCAGCCCTAGCACCTGATGGCCAGCAAGGCAGTGAACTTCGTTCTCCACAGAGTTAAGTGACACTGTTGCTCCTGGGGTGCGGCTTTTACCAGCATCGTGCAGGCAAAACCCAGAAACTCCTACATAGGGCGACAGACCAGAAGGTCAATGTTCTCGACCCTGATGTAAAGGTAAAGATAACAACTGATAGAAGACAGCAGTGCTCTCTCTTATAGTAGAATGCCAACCAATAAATGCAGAAGGAATAATGGTGTTAGTAATAAAAGAGGAATGGTAAACTCACAAATCCTTCTCTTCTGAATCCAGATATACTAAAAGGCAAAATGTTACTGATTACTTTTATTGCTAGGTTAAAAAAAGAAGAAATTTAGGTTACCTGAAAGCCTTTACTGCCCTAATTGTCAAAATTCAGGTAGAGATAGAGCCCAGAGCCAAAAGAAAATAATTTAAAGCCAACTATCTTAATCTAAAAGTAAGTCACTACAAATAGAGCTCTTTGGAAAGAGATGATTGGATTTAGGATTTGCTGACTGTGGTTTGTGGAAGCTGAGGGCTAGAATCAGGCATCTGACCTTCAAGGGACTCATCTTCCATAGTCACTGATCCGCAAGATTGAAAGTGCTAGCTTTTTTCTCCATGTCAAATAACTCATTTGACTCCATATCAAATTGGACAGTGTATTGAAACGTTCTTTCACATTCTCCTTCAAAAACAAAAAACAAAGAGAAAGATATGGAGAATTAAAGTTACTGATAATTTAAAATGGCAAAAAAACAAAACAAAACAAAACAAAAACCCCAAACCCACAACAGACTGTCTTTGGGATTAGTGGGTTCTTTCTAAGAAAACCTTTTGGGGAAACTTTTTTTTCCCCCTGGGAAATCTTGCACAAAAATTGCAATGAAAAAGAGATGTTAGCTTTCACTGTTTGAAGCCATGCTTTGGAGGGGTCTCCATCATTCTCATACAGTCTACTTAGTCAAAACATAGAAGCAATCATGAACACCTCTTCAGTTGCATTAATATTACTTGGTTTAGTAGTAGGTTAGTGAATAACAACCCAGGTTGATTCTAAATAAGGAGGGTTTTGGGGCGCCTGGGTGGCTCAGTCGGTTAAGCGTCCGACTTCGGCTCGGGTCACGATCTCGCGGTCCGCGAGTTCGAGCCCCGCGTCAGGCTCTGGGCAGATGGCTCAGAGCCTGGAGCCTGTTTCAGATTCTGTGTCTCCCTCTCTCTCTGCCCCTCCCCCGTTCATGCTCTGTCTCTCTCTGTCTCAAAAATAAATAAACGTTAAAAAAAAAAAATTTAAAAAAAAAATAAAAATAAAAAAATAAAAGGAGGGTTTTGGGTTTTCATTTAATCATTAATGGGTATATCATACACCCCCCTATTTTGCCACTTAAACTCTTCTGTATAAAATGTTTTGTGCTAAAGAAGAACCAGTGTCAGAAGTCTTTTGTCGCTGCTCAGAAAGATATAATATTCTTCTTTGTGTTTTGTTGCTATAGTAAAGTCAGGTAAGGAGAGTTTTTAGAGAGTAGTGTTGGCTTTAAAAAAAATTCTAAGTGATTTTCAGTTTGATACTTACAGAAACAAGTATTTACTATGATGAAGATAGTCTAAAGCAAAACATTGATAGTTCCTTTTGCAAATGAAAATAAGAGGGATTTTACTTCCTTCTGTCAGTATACATAAACAAAGAGGGCTCACTTCGGCAGCACGTAGACTAGAATTGGAACGATACAGAGATTACCATATAGAAACAAAGAGACGTTCAGGTTATAAGACTTTTTCATAATGTTATTAAAAGCTTATATTCACACGTTTCAGACAGGATGGGTGCTTAACTCGAAATCTTTTTAAAAAATTTTAACTCAGCGAGTTTATGACCCTTTGCAAAATTCTCAGTTTATAAATACCCACCTTCTGACTTAATGATAGATCAGCGTAGAATGCGTGGCAGGCTTCTTGTTTCGGCATGCCTGAAATAAAACTAAGAAAAAGAAGAGTGCCTACATTTTGGTGGGCTAAATTTGTATCTTGGCTTTTGATTCAACTGACTGCCTTGTTTTGGCCTTCAATCTTCATTCTCACTTAGGCCAAAAGTAACTCCCTAGAGTGGGGTCTTCACCAGTAGTTCCCAGTTTTTTCAAATCCGAAAATTGTGTTTAAAGCCAAAAATGTTGGCTGACCTCCGCGTAATAGTACTTGTACTTTTCAAGTGTTTGAGCACTGCATAATGACAACAACAAAAAAATTCAGGTGGAATCGTTATAGCAGAAACATTTAAAGAATACTAGTGCACATATGAGCAAAATATTCTTTATTCAGTCTATAGACAATGCTTGGTCTGCATATGGGTTTAATAACCCCTTAAAATTTTTTTTTTACATTCATTTATTTTTGAGAGACAGACAGAGAGAGAGAGTGAGCACAAGTTGGGGAGGGGCAGAGAGACAGAAGGAGACACAGAATCCAAAGCAGGCTCCAGGCTCTGAGCTGTCAGCACAGAGCCTGACATGGGGCTCAAACCCACAAACCGTGAGATCATGACCTGAGCCGAAGTCAGACACCCAACCAACTGAGCCACCGAGGGTCTTCAATAACCCCTTTTAATTGTAGGCCCCTACTTCCCATAGAATCACAATCATTCTTGGATCTACCCAATGCAAAATGAAGCTCAGAGACTTAGATATTTTGGTCATTTGAACCCTGCTTCTAGCTTGCCCTCTCCTTCCCTAAGAGATTGGACAATATAGACTGCAGTGTCTGCTTAATTCCCGAGGATTATATAAGCAAGTAACATCTCTTGAGTTATCTGAATATTTGTCTGTTTTGTGATTCAGTAAGATTGTGGAGACCTGGCCAAATATTCCAGTAAGAAAGGGATAAAACACAAAAATCATGGCATTGTCTTAAATTATAGTCAGGATTAAAAGATGGATCTGTACTTACCTCTTGCTTGGTTAACCTTTTCCTATTTTCCCGTTGGATAAATCAAGTCATTGAAAGGGTAAGACAATAGGCCAGATTTAAGAGGAGTATCTACATTAGAGCAAAGACCAGAATGTGTTCTTTTTTTTTTTTAATTTTTTTTTTTTACATTTATTTATTTTTGAGAGACAGAGTGAGACAAAGTGAGGGTGGGGGAGGGACAGAGAGAGAGGGAGACACAGAATCCGAAGCAGGTTCTAGGCTGTCAGCACAGAGCCCACGCGGGGCTTGAACCCACAAACCATGAGATCATGACCTGAGCCGGAGTCAGACCCTCAACCGACTGAACCACGCAGGCACTCCCAGAATGTGTTATTTCTATAGCCATCTTAGATATGTCCTTTGGGCCAAAGTTATATAGTCTGTCAGGAGAAGACCAAGCATAAATATTCCAATGCAAGTCTGTAACCACTGAATGGTCAGCTTTATATTAAGATGAAGGGTTCTATTCCTTCTGACTTTAGCTAAAGGATGTCACCTCATCATTCCTTTTCTGTTGCACTCTCCCAAGTAGGGAGGATAATAATGACATAAACACATCCCTCTGGCCTCCAATTAAGCATACCCAAACTCATGGATAAATCTCACTTGGATAACTTGGAAGAGTTCATAAAAATACATTCACTGGCATGAGCCTGGCTGGCTCAATTGGAGGAGCATGTGACTCTTGATCTTGGGGTCATAGGTTCAAGCCATATATATATATATATATATATATATATATATATATGAATATATATTCATTCAATATATATTGTGCATATATGTATATATTGTACTGAATATATATTGTGTATATATATTGTACTCAGTATATATATTGTGTGTGTATATATATATATATATATATATATATATATAGAAGTAGAGTCACACTCTATGCAAATTAGGGTTCCTGTCAACTTCTCAAAAAAGGTTGAGTGAATGGATAAGAAAGTTAAGTGTTAAATCTGATGACATATGCACAGCTAGTGGTTTGGGATTCTTAATTAAAATTAAGCTAGTGTTCAGAGGAATTTTGCCACCCATCAGCTATTATATGCAAATAGTGGATTTTAACCATTATCCTTTTTTTTTTTTTTTTTTTTTTAACAAAAGGAGGAAGAATTCCTTTGCGTGGAAAATGACGCTTTTAAGTATCAAACCCATTGTTTGGGCATATGCTATGATAACATTAGGGATTGAAATGCTAAATTCTGTCTTCAGTTTCTACTATGTGAAGCTGTTTTTACATCTGTACAAGATTTCAGAAGTGGCTTTTTACCAAGCCCAGGTGAGATGGAGCCCTTATTATCTGTTCACCTAGGACAGTTTCTCTTTCCCCATAGTTATATGTTATTGTAATTTTCCAAAGAGCTAATTCTTCACACAGCTGGAAGAGTTTTTAAGAAAAGGTTATCCATGTCCAAGATCCTCTGCTTGAGGGCAAAGAAATTATTAACAGATTGCCACTTAAAACCTTAAAGCTTTAGAGTTTAAAGGGTAAGCTTTGGTTATTTGGAAAATTCACTTATACGGGACAATTAGAATTATTATTAAGACATTCTGTCTTGAAAAGGTCCATGGTAATCACAAATTATGCTGTAACTCATTACCAATTATGTGGTCAGAGTGGATAAAGTTAATGGCCTTAAAAACCTTTATATTTTATAATGTTACTCCTTTATTACCAACAACAACATACTTGACTTAATTAGTATTTTTGGCATTTTGCAATGGCAAACATTGGTATTTTAACTTTTCCTAATGAAATTATGTAAAACTATGCCATGTTATATATACGAGCCATCATTCCCTGCTGAGGCATGGCCCTGAGTGCCTTATGGGGAAGCAGTCTAACATAATGATTGAAAGCACAGATTCTGGGGTCATCTGCCTTGGCTCAGCCCCTGGCTCTGTTGTTTATCAGGTAAGCAAATTGATTAACTTCTCTGGCCATCAGTTTCTTCATTGTAAAGTAGGGATAATAATAACAGTACCTGCTTCATAGGATTATTTTAAGGATTTAATGAATTAATTCATGTAAGTATTTGTACAATGCCTAAATACAAAGTGAATGCACATTGGCTTTTGGAGTAGCATGAGCTGTTATTATTATTGATACTATAGGATATATGCCCCCTGCTGGTCCTGAAAGCAGTGAGGGTTTTGAGTGTGTGTGGTGGTGGTTTTGGTTTTTGTTTTTGTTTGTTTTGTTTTGTTTTGTTTTTTTTGTTTTCTGTTTTTTATGGATAGTTTTGGTTACTTTACATTAAATAAAAATTCAGGAGTCATTTTCATCAGGATAAACCACACTAAAATAATCCCTGTGTTTGTTTGTTTGTTTTTTCTCCTAGATGATTTTAATGATCTGGAATGCTCTTAATGACCTGACTGGGTATTTTCACAACTCTCAGGCTGGCTGCTGTTCCGGTCGTCATAGTTCTGTGTTGTATGGTGCCCCTTTGTATTCGATAGCCTTCCTGCTTCCTTGGTTCCCTTGGAAATACTATCACGAAGGTGACTGGCTGAGTGGACTTCATCTGGTGGTATCGCTATGTGCTTTTGATAGCACGCTTACCTTTGTTCAGCAAGCCCAGTGTATGCTGTTTGCAGAGATTTTCACTAGACATGAAAGTCGGCTTCAGCTTATTAAAATCAACCAAGTGGCATCACTAGTAGGATCCACCAGCATCCTCTTTGGTGGCCTCATCTCTGATAACATGGAAATTTTCTTCAATTTTCAGGCCTTTGCTGTGCTCATTGCCATTCTTGCCACTGCCAGCCTTTACACTGGCATGTACCACATGAGTCACTTTGGACCGAAAAGAAGCCCCGAGGAAAACCTCTTTTCCGAAAGTGAACAGGATCTCCCCTGGACCTCCATCGTCTCATTGATGAGACAGCTCTTGACCCAGAAAAACTTTTGCCTTTTTCTGGTAATGAGTTTCTTCCAAGTCTTCCATTTAACTTTCTTCAAAAACTTCATGATGATCTTTGCAGATAATCTCATTCCCGAGGATGTTCTTCCTTCTTTCCTAAGGAGCATCATGTATGGGGCAGGCTTTATTTGCCCACAGGTATGTGATGATTCTTCCTTTATCTTCCTACGGGGATTAGAGGTCTCTCACCTGGCTGAGGAAATTAAAAGCCTGATTATATCAGTAGTTTGACAAAATGATGCACATAAGAGACCCAAAGAGAATATAGTCAATGATACTGCAATAATGTATGGTGGCAGATGGTAGCTACTCTTGCACTGAGCATAGTATAACATACAGACTTGTCCAATCACCTGTAACTAGTGTAACATTGTGTGTCAAAAGTACTTCCATAAAAAAGAGACCCAAAGATTCAGAGCCCCAGATATTATGTTTCAGTAGAAGCATAATGGAAATAAGAAGTGAAAGGAAAAAAGAAAAGCGAACCCAATGAGAGCTGAGTAACATGATAATTGAAACATCTTAGCTTTTGAATTTTGTTCTTCTGAACTTTCTCACTTAAACCTTAGCAGAGATATGGAGGGAAATAAATGGCAGTTTTGCTTTACCGAGGCAGTTAACGTTACTGTAACCATTATAAGGAAGAAAGTTACTTGATCAAGAATTCTTGGGGCTCCTGGGTGGCTCAGTTGGTTCAGTGTCCAACTTTTGATTTTGGCTCTGGTCATAATCCCAGGATCATGGGATCAAGCCCCACGTGGAGCCCTGCGTTGGGCTCTGCGCTTTGCATGGAGTCTGCTTGCCATTCTCTCTCTCTCCCTCTGTCCCACCCACTCTCCAGCTCACACTGTCTCTCTCCCTCTCTAAAATAATTCTTTTTTTATTTTAAAAAGAATTCTTGAAGCCAGGTTTCAAAACACTTGGCTAAAAGACTGAGTCCTAGAATTCCAAAGCATTATTAAAATTCCATGCTCATGACCATTACTGGAAAAGGTATGTCCTCCTTCAAAAAATAAACCAGCCTGCTGTTTGTTTGTTTTTTTTTTTTTTACAGCATTTAGAGAGTTGATGAATCATATTGCTTTCTTTCACCTAAATATGTCACCCCAAAATATGACTTAATGTAGCCTATGATTCCTATTTTCATAATTAAATAAGTAAAATTCATTATTTAGAGAATAAGTCATTCTAGATGAGTTTTTACTGTTTACACGTTTATCTGGCTTCAAAAATATTTAAACCATGTTAGATAGAAATAGTTCTAAAATATTTTAAGTGTTGACATGCTTCCTTATGCAGACTTTACAGAATGCAATTTGTCTTTTCCACCATTAGCTCCAGGCCTTTGTCATAGTTTGGTTACTGTATACATCATAATAATGGAAAGTCACATTGGGTGCTTACCATGTGCCATGAACTATGCCAAGCACCTTGTATACATTACCTCACAACCCCTTCAAAGGAAAGACTCTTCTTATCCTTACAGATGAGAAAAGGGATGTTCAGAGGCATCTGCTTTTAGAGTTGTACATGTTTAGATTCTCTCTCTAAAATGTACTGTGTTTACATGGTTTACTTAGCAGAGTATACCAAATAGAGTATCATTTTTGGCTTATCAGAATAGTCCCTGGTACTGGGTATGTATATTGAAATGATGCTATTCCTTCAGGACAGTCTGACGTTTGTCTAACTGTTTGCTCCTATGTTCAATGACCTAGGATGGGGAGCTGTTTGGGTTCCTATCTCTGCTTTATCAGATTCTAAAATACATAAAATATTATATATATATATATATACATGTATATATATATATACACACACATATATATATACATGTATATATATATACACACACATATATATATATACATGTATATATATATATATACACACACATATATATATACATGTATATATATATACACACGTATATATATATATACGTGTATATATATATATACACACGTATATATATATATATATATATATATATCTTCCCACTTTTAATCATGTACTTGCCTATAGTATCTCCTCAAAGTAGAAAAAAGTTTGTTAAACTCTTATGTTAAAAATAAAAAGAGTTGGGGTACCTGGGTGGCTCAGCCGGTTAAATGTCCGACTTCAGCTCAGGTCACGATCTCGTGGTGCGTGAGTTCAAGCCCCTCATCTGGCTCTGTGCTGCCTGACAGCTCAGAGCCTGGAGCCTGCTTCAGATTCTGTGTCTCCCTCTCTCTCTCTGTCCTTCCTCTGCTCGTGCTCTGCCTCTCTCTCTCAAAAATGAATAAATGTTAAAAAAAATTTTTTTAATAAAAAAATAAAAAGAGTAGAGAGGTGCCTGGGTGGCTCAGCTGGTTAAGCGTCCCACTTTGGCTCAGGTCATGATCTCACAGCTTGTAGGTTCGAGCCCCAAGTCATGCTCTGTGCTGACAGATAGGAACCTGGAGCCTACTTCAGATTCTGTCTCCCCCCTCTCGCTCTGCCCCTCCCCAGCTTGTGCTCTGTCTTTCTCTCTCAAAAATAAATAAACATTAAAAAATAGAAAACAAACAAACAAATAAATAAAGAGTAGATATGGGGTGCCTGGGTGGCTCAGTTGGTTGAGCATCTTACTCTTGATTTCAGCTCAAGTTGTGATTCCCAGGTCATGGGATCAAGCCCGGTGTCAGGCTCTGTGCTGAGTGGAGCCTGCTTAAGATTTGTTCTCTCACTCTGCTCCTCTTCCCATCTCATGCTCTCTCTCTCTCTCTCCCTATCTCTCAAAATAAAAATAGGAGCTCCTGGGCGGCTCAGTCAGTTGAGTGTCCAGCTCTCGATTTGAGCTAGGGTCATGATCCCAGGGTCATGGGATTGAGCCCCGCATTGGGCTCTGCACTGAAGCCTGCTTTGGATTCTCTCTTTCTCTCTCTCTCTCTCCCCCTCTCCCTCTCTCTCGCCCTCTGTCCCCTCCCCTCCTTCTAAAATTAAAAAAAAAAAAGTTTAAAGATTGTTTTGACTATTCTGGGTACCTTGCAAATCCATATGAATTTTATTACTTTTTTTTCTAATTTTTATTTAAATTATGGTTAGTTAACATGTAGTGTAATATTGTTTTCAGGAGTAGAATTTAGTGATTTATCACTACTGATATATTAATATCCAGTGTTCACACAAGTGCCCTCCTTAATATCCATTACTCATTTAGCCTATCCCCCACCCTCCTCCCTCCATCAATTCTCAGTTCTCTATCATAAAGAGTCTCTTACAGTTTCTCTCTCTTTTCTTTTTTCTCTTTTCCCCCCTTCCCCTGTGTTCATTTGTTTTGTTTCTTAAATTCCACATGAGTGAAATCATATGATAGTTGTCTTTCTCTGCCTTAGTTCACTTAGCATAATACACTCTGGCTCCATCCATGTCGTTGCAAATGGCAAGATTTCATTCCGTTTAATGGCTGACTAATATTCAATTACATATAGGTATACACACACACACACACACACACACACACACACACATACATACACACCACATCTTCTTTATCCATTCATCAGTCAATGGGCATTTAGGCTCTTTCCATAGTTTGGCTATTGTTGGTAAATGCTGCTGTAAACATTGGGGTAGATGTACCCCTCTGAATCTGTATTTTTGTATCCTTTCGGTAAATACCTAGTAGTGCAATTGCTGAGTCATAGGGTAGTTCTATCTTTAACTTTTTGAGGAATCTCCATACTGTTTTCCAGAGTGGCTGCAACAGTTTGCATTCCCACCAATAGTGTAAGAGGATTTTCCTTTCTCCACACTCTCACCAACACTTGTTGTTGCCTGAGTTGTTAATTTTAGCCATTCTGACAGGTGTGAGGTGGTATCTCATGAGGTTTTGATGTGCATTTCCCTGATGATGAGTGATGCTGAACATCTTTTCATGTGTCTGTTAGCTATCTGGATGTCTTCTTTAGAAAAGTGTCTCTTTGTGTTCTGCCCATTTCCTTAACAGGGTTGTTTTTTGGGTGTTGAATTTCATAAATTCCTTATATATTTTGGATAAATTATATATTTATCAGATATGTCGTTTGCAAATATCTTCTGTTCCACAGGCTGCCTTTTAGCTTTTTTTTTTTTTTATTGTTTCCTTCACTGTGCAGAAGCTTTTATCTTGATGAAGTCCCAATAGTTCATTTTTGCTTTTGTTTCCCTTGCCTCTGGTGACATGTCTAGTAAGAAGTTTCTCCAGCTGAGGTCAAAGAGGTTGCTGCCTGTTTTATCCTCTAGGATTTTGATGGTTTCTTGTCTCACATTTAGGTCTTTCATCCATTTTGAATTTATTTTTGTGTGTGGTATAAGAAAGTGGTAGAGTTTCATTCTGCATGTTGCTGTCCAGTTTTCCCAACACCATTTGTTGAAGAGACTGTCTTTTTTTCCATTGGATATTCTTTTCTGCTTTGTGAAAGATTAGTTGATCATATAGTTGTGGGCCCTTATCTGGGTTCCATTGATCTATGTGTCTGTTTTTGTGCCAGTACCATACTTTCTTGATGACTACAGCTTTGTAATACAGCTTGGAGTCCTGCATCATGATGCCTCCAGCTTTCCTTTTCTCTTCAGGATTGCTTTGGCTATTCAGGGTCTTTTGGAGTCCATGTGAATGTTAGAATCAGCCTGTCAGTTTCTACAAAGAAGACAGATTGGATGCTGATAGAGATTGCACTGAATCTGTAGATGAGTTTGGGTAGTATTGCTATCTTAGCAATGTTAAATCTTCTGACACATAGAGTATTTTCCATCTATTTCAATCTTTTAAAATTTCTTTCAACAATGTTTTGTAGCTTTCAGAGGATGCATTTTCCCCTTCCTTGTTAAATTTATTCCTAAATATTTAGATAGATTTTTAGTGAAGACTTGAGGGGCTCTTTCAGAACAAAGTACATGAGCTTTATTAAGTGCATGGATTTAGTGGCTTTATTCTGGTGATTCCCATAAATGTTTTTTGTTTCCTCTTAGCTCATAGACATGTTCTGGGTAGAGATTGGCAGGTGGTTGAATTCTGATGGAATGAAGGGCTACTATGCTTCTGAGAAAACCATAACAACTTTTTTCTTTCTTTTTTTTTAACAAAAGTAATACATATTTGCTGTAAAGATTCATACACTATTGAAACATCCATGAATTTTTTGTATGCTGCTTTTTAAATTTAACAAGTTATGGAAATTTCCATGTCATATATAAATCTACTTTTTAAAAATAGCTGTGTTAGGGTAAATTACATCAGTGTTCTGTAATTGAACCACCAGATCATGACCTGAGCCAAAGTTGGACGCTCAACCAACTGAGCCACCCAGGTGCCCCGTGTGTTTTAACTTTTAAAAACACTGCTAAAATAGGGGCTCCTGGGTGGCTCAGTCAGTTAAGCATCTGACTCTTGATCTAAGCTCAGGTCTTGATCTCAGGGTTGTGAGTTCGAGCCCTGCATTGGGCTCTGCACTGGGCATGAAGCCTGCCTTAAAAAAAAATAATAATAATAAAATAAAAACACTGGGGTGCCTGGCTGGCTCAGTTAGAAGAGTGTGGGACTCTTGATCTCCACTTAAGTTTGAGCCCCATATTGGGTGTAGAGATCACTTAAATAAAACTTAAAAAAAAAAACTTTCCAGAAAAAAAATGTTTAAAAAACATAAAAACACTGCTGAAGTGTTTTCCAGATTACATTCCCACCAGTAGTGTAAAAGTGTTCCAGTTGTTCAACATTCTTGCCGATGTTTATGATCAGTCTTTTTAGTTTTAGTCATACTAGTATGTGTGTAATAGTATTTTATTATGGTTTTGATTTACATTTTCCTAATGACTACTAATGATATTATTAGTGCATCTTTTCATCTTTTCATGTGCCATCCATTTGGCTTTTTGGTGAATTCAGGTGGTTCAGATCTTTTGCCCATTTAAAAAATTTTTTTCAATGTTTATTTCTGAGAGAGAGAGAAAAAGACAACTCAGGTGAGGGACAGAGAGAGAGGGAGACAGAGCATCCAAAACAGGCTCCGCACTGACAGCAGCGAGCCCGACGCAGGGCTTCAACTCACGAACAGTGAAATCATGGCTTGAGCTGAAGTCAGACGCTTAACTGACTGGAGCCACCCAGGCACCCTGCCTATGTTTTAATCAAGCTGTTTGTTATCATATTACTGAATTATATGAGTTCTTTATATACTCTAGATACAAGTCTTTTGTTGGATGTCTGTTCAGCAAGTATTTTCTCCTAGTCTCTCTTGGCTATAAAAGTTTAAACTATTTATTGAAGTATAGCTGACACACAGTGTTACATTGGTTTCAGGTGTACAACGTAGTGATTGGACAAGTCTATTCTGTATGTTATGCTCTGCTCACCGCAAGTGTGGCTACCATCTGCCACCACACAATGCTATCACAGTACCATTGACTATATTCTCTATGCTGCACCTTTTATACCCATGACTTCTTCATCTTGGCTATTACATTTTAAGAGAACATGGTCAAAAGATTTCCACAATCTTTTTTCTCAAACCCTCAACACTAACATGAATTTCTGTTGATCTTAACAAAAAAAAATCATTAGAAAGTGGAAGCCCAAAATTGCTTTAAGTGCATTCCTAATTTCCAGACAAGTGACACTCACATAAATTATTGGAATAAAAAGAAAAAAAAATGATAGCTTATTTGTTATTTTTGGCTAAGTCACTTTAACTGTTGGGTATAGTCATGAAGGATAAACACCATGTTTTCATTTTCTCAGGCTGTCTTTTCAGAGGCCTTCTTTTGGAGGAGTTGTGTAAGTGAAAGGAGAAAAGCATGAACAAAGTGCTCATTCTAACAACTGTTTTTTTTTAAATATAAAATTTATTGTCAAATTGGTTTCCATACAACACCCAGCGCTCATCCCAACAGGTGCCCTCCTCAGTACCCCTCACCCACCCTCCCCTCCCTCCCACCCCCCATCAACCCTCAGTTTATTCTCAGTTGTTTTTTTTTTAACGTTTATTTATTTTTGAGACAGAGAGAGACAGAGCATGAACAGGGGAGGGGCAGAGAGAGAGGGAGACACAGAATCTGAAACAGGCTCCAGGCTCTGAGCTGTCAGCACAGAGCCCGACGCGGGGCCCTAACTCACAGACCGTGAGATCATGACCTGAGCCGAAGTCGGACGCTTAACCGACCAAGCCACCCAGGCGCCCCTATTCTCAGTTTTTAAGAGTCTTTTCTGGTTTGACTCTCTCCCTCTCTCTTTTTTTTACCCCTTCCTCTCCCCCATGGTCTTCAGTTAAGTTTCTCACGATACACATAAGAGTGAAAATATATGGTATCTGTCTTTCTCTGTATGACTTATTTCACTTAGCATAACACTCTCCAGTTCCATCTACATTGCTACAAAAGGCCGTATTTCATTCTTTCTCATTGCCAAGTAGTATTCCATTCTAATAACTGTTTTAATAGGTCTGTGACAGGGTGTCTGGGTGGCTCAGTCAGTTGAGTGTTCGACTCGATTTTGGCTCAGGTCAGATTTCAGGGTCATGGGATTGAGCCCTGAGTCAGGCTCCACGCTGAGCGTGGATCCTGCTTAAGATTCTTTCTCTCTCTCCCTCTGCCCCTCTCCCCTGCTCGTGCTCTCTCTCTCTCTCTCTAAAATAGTAATTGTAATAATAATTATTATATTTATTATTAATAAATAATAACTATAATTATATTTATCATCATCATTACTATTATAACAACAACAACAACAACAGGTCTGAGATCTTCCACATCCCACTCCTATCAGAGAGGCAGGATAGTAAATGGGTTAAGTGCATAGAGTCTGCCAGAGGGGAGTCTCACTCCCCTCTTACTAGCTGTGTGAGCCTGGGCAAGTTACTCAACAGTTCTGTGTCTCAGTTTCCTCATCTGTAAAATTAGAATAAAAATAGTGCCTAACTAATAGAATAATTATGAGGATTAAATGAATCAAAATACACAAAGTACTTAAAATGGTTCCCGGCACAAACTAAACACTCTAGAAATGTTAGCTCTTATTATTAAGACTCCATGCAGCAAATATTTATTCAGTTTTCACCGCAAGCACACACTGACCTTATCTGTTTTGATTTGGGCTTCTTTGGCACAGGTTGCCAACATTCATGCTGAGATTCACTGTTCACAAACTCCTACTCAATAAACATGAATGGAGAGCCAAAATCCTCAGTTTGTGAACACTTTATTTTAATAAATGAAAAAGTGGTATCTTTCATCATTTTTATCATTGGCTCATATCTTTTTATATATTGGACATCATCATAATAACTAACAATTGAGTACCTTATATGTTGAGTGTGTGCTATAGATGAGAGAGTCAGAGACAGAACGAGAGACAGTGGGAGGTAGAGACACACAGAGAGAGTGTCAGTTGGATGAAATGCTCCTTAGGTAAAGTAACTTGTCCTTGGCCACACAACTGGCACAGTGGCACAGCTGGAATTCAAACCGAGGGACATCTGATTTCAAAATCTTGCACTTTCTACTCTGCCACATATTCCTTACGTTATCATTAATTTCTTGTATTTTATGTTTATGTGTTAGAGGGTGAGAACAAGAAGCTTCATTTCAATATGTAGAAATATTGAATATTATTCAATATTGTTTATTGAAGTTATCGAAATATTATTGAAATATTGAAATTATTGAATATTATCATTATGTGGAGGAATATAATGATATTATACTGCTGGGGTGTTCTATGTACTCACTCTTACAGAACTCTAAGAAATGCCATGGATCACATCAGTCCCTGAGCCATTGTTTTTAATATCCAGAAAAGGAGTTCTTGTTCCTTGAAAGTAGAGAAGTAAGCCAAAATGTTAGGGGAAAGAACCCTTTTGTTTATTACAGCACATTTGCATTCTATTTGCATCACTCAGAATTCTCTTGTAATTGTAATGTATGTACATTTGGTTAATGAAAACTTTTCAGGGCTAAACAATGTACTTTTTAATTGAAGACAAAGAGTATCTTCTAATCTTTGTTAATGTAATATGTATATTTAGCAAAAACTTTTCACTCTAGAACAATGAACTTCTTCACTGATAGCATGAAATGCACAGAAAAAATGTAAGTCTGAGCCCTCAACATGAATCTATTAGAATTATAAAATTTGTAAGATAAGACAGGAAACAAAATCCAAAGAAATGTGGATAGAATCATAAACTTGATTTTAGTATAAAAAGTACATTTCAGATATATTACAGTAAGAATAGTGAAATGTATAGTCACTTATTCAATAAATATTTGTTTGTGTGCTAGGTGAATTCTGGGCTTTAACCCTAAATTTTGTTTTAATTAATTAATTAATTTAATGTTTATTTAGTTTTGAGAGAGAGACAGAGACAGAGAGTGAACAGGGGAGGGGCAGAGAGAGAAGGAGACACAGAATCTGAAGCAGGCTCCAGGCTCTGAGCTGTTAGCACAGAGCCCAATATGGGGCTTGAACTCGTGAACTATGAGATCATGACCTGGACACTTAACCGACGGAGTCACCCAGGTGCCCCAACCCCAAATTTTGAAATCTGGATTTATAGTAGATTTTATTTGCACCTTTCACATCACCATAAAGCAATGCTGACTGTTTCTAAGCAATGGATTCTTTCATATGGTTGGTTTTGGTAAAATTTCTTCATAATAGTGTGAAAATAAAAATGTAGGAAACCATTTCCTGGTTTATTCATTTTAAAGGAAATAATAGCTGTTTCTTTGTTATTATGGAATATTACTATCCTTAGTCAATTTTCAACGGATATACATGGGTCACAACATTTCTAGCCACAATAGACAGTATTACTTGTGTGTTTCAGCTGCTATTATAGTTCAGAAGCAAATGTGTTTTCTGCTGAGCACATTTATTTTGTCGCCAGCAAGAGCAAGCATAATTAATGGTGGTCCATCTTAATACGATGTCACTTTGTTTCCTTTTCAGTGCCTTGTACTTATCAGTCAGTCCTGGCTGAAGAAGTTTGGTTACTATAAAATTATCTTAATTTCTTTCTACCTAGAAGGAACAGCCTCCATTTTCATGTCACTTCTTGGACAGCAATACTATTACCTTTTGGCTCTTTATCTCACTATTATCATGTAAGTAAATCCAAATGCCAGTCCCAAAATTACACTAGGTCTTGCCATTCACACTTTCAAGCAGTGAAACATTTTTTATCTGAACTGTGTTGAATATTCATTTCTAGGCAATCATTGTACCTTTCTGGCAAACTGAATGTTCAGTTTCTTTTTTGGAGAGATTTCATACATTAGATTTTGTAGTA
>NC_064815.1:11885829-11978990 GCF_023721935.1 Panthera uncia
GTTCAGTTTCTTTTTTGGAGAGATTTCATACATTAGATTTTGTAGTAAAGTTATGTTCCTCTTTTTAACCTATTAAAGTGCATCATTTAGTAAATGTTGCTGCCAAATAAAGATTTGACCCCATGGGGCGCCTGGGTGGCTCAGTTGGTTAAGTGTCTAACTCTTGATTTTGGCTCAGGTCATGATCTCTTGGTTGTGAGATTGAGCCTGCATTGGGCTCCTCAGTGGGTATGGAGCCTGCTTAGGATTCACTCTCCCTCTCCCTCTGCTCCTTCCCCGCTTGCTCTCTCCGTCTTTGCCTGTTGTTCTTTGCCTTTGTCCCCCATCTTGGAAAACAGCTCTACCATCTGTCTAGATGTCCAAGTCAGAGACTTTGTCTTTGTCTTCTCTTTCTTCTCTGTCACCTGTGTCCAATAGGCTACCAGTTATTAGTCCTGATATGTCCTGAATCCATCCCTTCTCTGCTTCCATTAGCTCAGGTCCTCATCATCTCTCACATGGAGTAGTATCTGGCCTCCCATATGGTTCCCTTGTCTCTAGTCTCCAGTCCTCCCAACACCTTCGTCCACATTGTTCCTACAGTAACATGTCATTCCTTAATGATCTTAAGTAGCTTCTTACTACTTTTAAGATTTATATCATAAAATGATGACATATGAGGTCATTTGTTATATAGTCTCTGCTTGCTTCTTCATCCTCATATCACTCTTCTAGTTCTTCTGTACTCCACACCAAACAGGACTACTTTGTAGTGTAGGCACCTCATATCTAACATGTAGCATTCTGTGTCTGGAAAGCTCTTCACCATTTCTTGCCTGGCTCTTTCCTGGTGTTTCTTTTCTTTTTTTGTTTAAATGTATTTATTTTGAGAGAGAGAGAGAGAGAGAGAATGAATGAATGAATGAATGAACGAACAGGGGAGGGTCAGAGAGAGGCAGAGAGAAAATCCCAAATCCCAAGCAGGCTCTGCGATGTCAGCATGGATATCAATGCGGGGCTCAGTTTCACGAACCGTGAAATCATGACCTGAGCCGAAATCAATAGTTGATCACTTAATCAACTAAGCCACCCACGTGCCCCATGATGATTTTCTTATTAACACTTTGTTTTCTCTAGCTTACTTTATATAATACATAGAATATACAAAATATGTGTTAATCAACTGTTTATGCTATCAGTAAAGCTTCTGGTCAACAGTAGGCTATTAGTAGTTAAATTTGAGGGGAGGCATAAGGTATATGTGAATTTCCCACTGCCCGGGGGGTCAGCACCCCGAACCTCTGTGTTAATCAAGAGTCAACTGTACATTATTTCATTTTTCCTTCTTATAAACAAAATTTCAACTTTCATTTGATGTTTGGTTTTTTAAAAGAAAATCTGTGCCTCCTAGTTATATGTGTATTTTATATGTATATTTTAAAATCGTTTCTAGGGTAATTGTGCAAGCTTCTTTCTGTTTGTTTAACCTGCCACTAGCTGACATGGTGGATGCAGATTTACTGAAGTTCAATCGGCAGTAAGTACATTTATTCAAATATCAGCCGTAACAATATCACATGGAGGCAGGACCTGTAAGAGTCTGCCTTTTATATTTCCACTACAAATCATCTATCTAAGAAATGATCATAAGAGCATCACTGGGAATTAGAGAGCAGAACATAATAGGATATTCATAATTGTTTGCCCTGGGCAACTTTTCCCTGTTTCTGAAAGGGCATCATAATTTTTTATACAGCAGGTTCACACAGCCAATGCTATGACAGGATTAGATCTCCAAAACCAAAGTGAAATCTCAGATAGCTTTATGTTCTACGTATTGCAGTACGCCTTATTACACTGGATGTCGAAGGCAAAATGACCTTTTCTCTGTGACATTGCAAGAATTAAAATTAATGATTAAAAATCTTATCTTTTTTTTTTACTTGAAAAAATATAAGGGGCTGCTGATGAGAGGTTTTGTTCTTTGGTGTGGTTATAAGCTTTTTACATCAGCTATAATATTCACTTGATTGGTAAATGTTTTCTTATCTGTGCCCTATTTTACAGATTAGAGAGGAATACCCGTGTTATTTTAACACAGGTATATCCTTTTTTAAAATATTTATTTTGAGAGAGAGAGAGAGAGCATGTATGTGCATGTGTGCATATGTGCAAACGTGGGAGAGGTAGAGAAAGAGGGAGAGAGAGAATCCCAAGTAGGCTTCAGGCTCATTGCAGACCCCAATGCGGGGCTTGATCTCACAACCAAGAGATCACGACCTGAGCTGATCTCAAGAGTCTGATGCTTAACCAACTGAGCCACCCAGGTGCCCCACAGGTACATTCTTTATTAGCTCTGTAGAAACACTTAGACTACATGGCCTCTTTTTTTTTTTTTTTTTTTAAATGAAATCTATACTGCAAAAAGCCTTGCCAATCAAACTGCTTGATGTCTTCTTTATATAATTCCTCTTCTGTTTCAGGGTTTTGTTGCTAGGTTATGTTTGAAGGATAAGCAAGATGGTGAGCTCCTTACAGTGCAGGACCGTTCTCCTTTTGTGTCTCTAGTGTCTAGAAAAGTGACTGGCTCAAACCACTCTTTTTAATTGAGTAATTTAAGGGGTACCTGCGTGGCTCAGTTGGTTAAGTGTCTAACTTCGGTTCAGGTCACGATTTCACGGTTTGAATTTGAGCCCCCAGTTGGGCTCTGTGCTGACAGCTCAGAGTTTGTTGCCTGGAGCCTCCTTTGGATTCTGTCTTCCTCTCTCTCTGCCCCTCCCCGACTCATGCTCTGTCTCTCTCTCTCTCTCTCTCAAAAATAAACATTAAAAAATTGAATGAGTAATTTAAAAAGAAGAGGGGTGCCTGGCTGCCTCACTTGGTTGGGCATCTGACTTTGGCTCAGGTCATGATCTCACAGCTCATGAGTTTGAGCCCTGCATCAGGCTCTGTGATGACAGCTCAGAGCCTGGAGCCTGCCTCGGATTCTGTGTCTCCCTCTCTCTCTCTCCCCCTCCTCCGCTCATGCTCTGTCTCTCTGTCTAAACATTTAAAAAAAATTTTTTTTTAAAGAAGAAACCTCAGTAAACATCTTACAACTCTCAAATTCTTTTTGAATGAAACTGGATACAAGTAAATAAAATGTCTCAAATAGTCAGAAAGGAAAAGGCACTAACATTTACCACATTCCAAGGTGTGCAAACATTATATGGCTTTTGCTCGTTCAGGTCTCACACCAGCCTTGTGTGGTAGATACTACTCACTCCATAAATATGTGTTGCTTGCCTGCTATTGTGTCAGGCACTGTGGTAAATACTGGAGATACGATATAGGAGGCCTTGTAACAGAGTCCCTCTAAAACATACTTTTCTCTTTTTCTTTTTTTTTTTAATTTTTTAAGTAATCTCTGTACCCAACGTGGGGCTCAGACTCACAACCCTGAGGTCAAGAGTCACATGTTCCACAGACTGAGCCTGCCAGGCTCTCCTAAAACATACTCTCTTATGCATATGGCATGCTGTATGCTCCTGACCAGTGGCTACCCTGGGGGATACCTGTGCTTCTCTGCTGGCATAAGTTGTATCCTTACCAGGAGTTAGTACTTTTTATTTCAGATCTGTTAATGTCAGCTGCAATGGTTATTTTAATGACAACATTTACAGGGCACCTGGGTGGCTCAGTTGGGCTCTGCACTGGCATGGAGCCCGGTTGGGATTCTGTCTCTCTCTCTACCCCTCCCCAACTCGTGCTGTCTCTGTCTCTCTCTAAATAAATAAACAAACTTAAAAAAAGTACTTAGGAACTGTAAGGGTGAGATGAAAGTTGTTTCTGTGAAAACTAAGTTGAATGCTTTATAAAGATCTGACAAAGGTAAGGTATAAAAAAATATTATCAGATCTGATGCAATGAGAACTATAAATGTTTTGGGGGGAAATTCATAAAAGCCTAAAGCTATTGTGTACTCAGATTGCCTTATAAATAACTGTAGTTCTCTCTATAACTGACAGTAGAAACTGTAGATCATGTAATATGGATACTGTCCTCGCGAGAATGATGGCATAGCACTTCCACCCGTGGGCCCATACTCAAAGGAAAAGCCCAAAGGAAAGATTGATGAACGAGTACATTTCACTTAAAACAGAATGGTTAGTGTCTCTTCTTCTAAAAAGGATTGTTTTGGGGGCACCTGGGTGGCTCAGTCAGTTGAGCGCCTGACTCTTGATTTTGGCTCACGTTATGGTCCCAGGGTCATGGTATCAAACCCCACATCGGGCTCCACACTGAATGTGGAGTCTGCTTGGGATTCTCACTCTCCCTCTGCCCCTCTCCACCATGCACACGTGCTGTCTCTCTCTAAAAACTAAAAAAAATAATAATAAAAAATAAATAAAAAGGATTGCTCTGCTCTAGCCAACTGTCCTCCGGGTCATGTCAGATAAGAACTTAATACAATGAGCCAAAATAGATGTAGCCTTCACCCTTTGTGGCAGTGACAGCCTAGTGGGGGAGACAGACAGCAACTGTATTATAGTATTATATCATACAATCAGAAGTACCCTCATTTTCAGGAAACTAAGACTCTTGAGGGGTCAGCTTGCCCAAGGTAATAAAACCAGCAGATTAAAGAACTAGAAGTGAAACCCAAGTTCTTCCTGTCAAATCAGACTTCCTCCAGTTCTCTGGCCTCATCTTTCTTCCCTGTCTTTTTTTCTTTCTCCTCCTCTCAATTTTCTTGCTTTTTCTTCTCTTTCTCCTTCTTGGAGAGGTTTCCACCGATAGTTGAAATATGACAAGATTTCACTTTATTCAGTCAATGCACTGGATTTTTAGGTTTATTTTATATGACATAACTTAGTTATCAAAAATGATATGGCAGGATTCTCACTTAGAGCTCATTTGAGTAATCCTTAATGAAATCTGGGCTGAGAAACTTAGGTGTGAATCCCAGTTCTACTACTTACTAGCTGTGTGACTGTGGACAAGTTAATCTATTCTCCCATCTCTAAAACAGGAGTGACAATGTCTTTCTCATAGGATTGTTGTGGAGTTTACAGGTTTGCATTTTTTTTAAGTAGGGCCACGCCCAATGTGGGGCTTAAACTCAGGACTCTGAGCTCAAGAGTCACATGCTCTACCAACAGAGCCAGCCAGGTGCCGCTATGGTGGGATTTAAATGACTTACCACAGGGGTGCCTGGGTGTCTCAGTCAGTTAAATGTCCAACTCTTGATTCCAAATCAGGTCACGATCTCATGGTTCACAGGTTCAAACCCTGTGTCGGGCTCTGCACTGTCATGACAATGCAGAGCCTGCTTGGGATTCTTTCTCTCTCCCTCTTTCTCTGCCCTCCCCAACTCGAGCTCGCTCTCTCTTTCAAAATAAATAAATAAACTTTAAAAATTAAGAAAAAATGACTTAACAGCACAGGGCACATATAGCTCTCATTATTGAGCATGTAAGAGTCTAGCTGTGTCTCCTCTTTGATCCATTTCTTCACTGAAAGAGTTTGGTTCTCTAAGTTTATAACCACTATGACTAAGAGGTTAATATTCTATAACTACTATATATTTCTATTGTCTAGTTACAGTCAAGGAGGACTTAACTGACAAAAAGTTCCTTGATTTCTGTGTGATACAGACCCATGCTATCTTTGTCTGTTTCAGGTCACCCCTTTCCTCAATGGTTTTTGGCATCAATGCTTTGTTTACCAAACCTGCTCAGTCTTTAGCTCCCATGATGATACTCTCTAAGCTAAAACAGTATGGATATGGAAACGCAGATAAAAGGTAGAGTAAAAATGCCTTTGAAATAATGTAAAGGAAATATTAAAGCAAACTCAGCCTTTTATATTGATTACTAGGCAATTATCTTGGACTTTGGATATTATTAGTTATTAATTCATAGATTTTGAGTAAGCTATAGTAAAGAGTATTAATATCAAAGGAATTTTCATAGGAGTATCTTTAAGGGTGTTCTTTAAATTATACTACAAATATCTATATAATCCACACTAAGCTACATATTGATTGCTTTTATCTAAGTCATTCATTCATTTATTATTTCATTGCACAAATGTTTCTGAGGGCCTCCCAGGCTTAAAGGTGCTGGGGTCTGGGCATCTGAGTGGCTCAGTCAGTTGAGTGTCCAACTCTTGATTTCTGCTCAGGTCATAATCCCATGGTTGTGGGATCAAGCCCTGCACTGGGCTCTGTGCTGAGCTTGGATCCTGCTTAAGATTCTCCCCTCCCCTCTCCTCTCCTCTCCCTTCCTCTCCTCTCCTCCTCCCCCCCCCCTTGCCTGTCCCCCCCCCATAAACCACACACACACACACAAAAAAAAAACCAGGGTGCTGCAGATACAAGATGAATAAGGAGCCTCTAAGGAGCCCCACAGATTGTAAAACACTGTGATAAGGGCTCTACTGGAAGCATAAAATGGGGCACTGTGGTAATACAGATAAGAAATTCCTACTTTGTTTGGTCTGCCTGGGGCAGGGGGCACCTCAGAGAAAAGGGGGTTCCTGAGCTGAGTTTTGGATGCTAAGTTGGATTTCCCCTCCTGAACATTAAAGAACATCATTCCAGGCAGATAAAACAGCATGGCAAATGTCTGGAAGCATGAGAGAACTCTTAATAAGCTATTCATTTATTCACTCAACAAACGTCGTTGAGAGTCTACCATGTTCTAGGTTCTGTGATAGGGCAGCAAACAGCAGTGAACAAAACAACAGAAATCTCTTCCCTCCTAGAACTTAAGTTCTAAGTGGGAGGCAGGTAGACAAAAAATTAAATAAAATACTTATTATGTTAGTTGGCAATAAGTTCTTTGGTGAAGAATGAAAGAAGGGGAATGAGAAGAGTTGGGGAAAGCTGCATTTTTAATTAGTGTGATGGGGAAGGCCCCAGGAGGTGACATTTGAATAAATGCAGGGAGGTGGGAGGGCACCATGGCAGCTCTCTGAGGCAAGAGTGGTCCTGGCAGAAAACACAGCAAGTGCAGAAGAATGGAGAGGTACCATGCCTGGCTTTCTAGATCTCACAAGGAAGCTGGTGTGGCTGGAGCAGAGTAAGCAAGAGGAGGTCAGGTCTAGTAGGTCCTTAGAGCCCTGCTTTGTTACTTTGGTTTCACTATGACATTTCTGGTGGTGGTGAGGCAGTGGAGGATTGATTTATTTTTTATTTATTTGCTTTATTTTTTAGAGAAGTTTTAGGATCACAAGAAAATTGAACAGGAAGTACAGAGTTCCTGTATATTCTCTGCCCTCCACTAGGTACAGCCTTCCCTATATCAACAGAGTGTTACACTGGTTATAATCAACGAACCTACATAGATACATCATTATCACCCAAAGTCCATAGTTTACATTAGGGTTTGCTCTTGGTGTTGTACATTCTGTGGGTTTGGATGAACATGTAATGACATGTATCCACCATTACAGTATCATAAAGAATAGATTTGCTGCCCTAAAAATCCTCTGTGCTCTACCTTTTCATCCTACTCTCTCCCCTAAACCCAACAACCTGTGATCTTTTTACTGTCTCCATGATTTGCCTTTCTCAGAATGTCAGATAGTTGGAATCATATAGTATGTAGCCTTTTCAGATAGATTAAATTTTAGTAATATGCATTTAGGTTTCCTCCATGTCTTTTCATGGCTTAGCACTGATTCCATTGTCTGGATGTACACCTCATTTATCTATTCACTTACTGAAAGACATATTGGTTGCTTCCAAGTTTTGGCAATTATGAATAGAGCTGTTATAAACACCCATATGCAGCTTTTTGTGTGTATATAAGCTTTCAATTCCTTTGGGTAAATACCAAGGAGCACAATTGCTGAATTGTGTGATAAGAGTATGTTTAGTGTTGTAAGAAACAGCCAAACTGTTTTTGAAAGAGGCTGTACCATTTTGAATTCCCATCAGCAAAGAAATAAAGAGTTCTTGTTGCTCCACATCCTTATCAGCATTTAGTATTGTCAGTGTTTTGGACTTTAGCCATTTTAACAGGTGTGTATCTCATTTTAATTTGCAGTTTCCTAATGACTTATGATGCGGAACATGTTTTCATATCCTCATTTGCCATTTGCATGTCTTTGGTGAGGTGTCTGTTCAGGTCTTTTGCCCATTTTTTAATCAGGCTGTTCATTTTCTTATTATTGAGTTTTAGGATTTCTTTTTTTTTTCTTTTTTTTTTTTTTACATTTATTTATTTTTGAGAGATACAGAGCACAAGTAGGGGAGGGGCAGAGAGAGAGAGAAAGAGACACATATTCCGAAGCAGGCTCCAGGCTCCAGGCTCCAAGCTGTCAGCACAGAGCCCGACATGGGGCTCAAACTCACGAACCGTGAGAGCATGACCTAGCTGAAGTTGGATGCTTAACCGACGGAGCCACCCAGGCGCCTCTAGTTTTAGTATTTCTTTGCATATTATGGATAACAATCCTTTATCAGATATGCCTTTTGCAAATATTTTCTCTCAGTCTGTGGCCTCCCTTCTCATTCTCTTGACAATGTCTTTGGCAGAGCAGAAGTTTTTAATTTTAATGAAGTCCAATTTATCAATTACTTCTTTCATAGGTTTTGCCTTTCATGTTGTATCTGAACAGTCATCACTATACCCAAATCACCCAGATTTTCTCTTGTGTTATCTTCTAGGAATTGTATAGTTCTGCACTTTACATTTAGTTCTGTGATCTGTTGTGAGTTAATTTTTATAAAGGTGCAAGGTCTAGATTCGTTTTACACAGGTAGATATCCAGTTGTTCCAGCCATTTGTTGAAAAGACTACTTTTTTCTGTATTGTATTACCTTTGCACCTTTGTCAAAGATCAGTTGATTATATTTATGTGGATCTATTTCTGGCCTCTCTGTTGCATTGCATTGATCTATTTGTTACTTTGCCAATACCATACTATCTTGATTGTTGTAGCTTTATAGGAAGTCTTAATGTCAGGTTATGTTGGCCCACTGACTTATATGGAAAGGCTATTGCCTTTCCATATAAATTTTGGAATCAGTTTGTTGATAACCACAAAATAACCTTCTGGGATTTTGATTGGCATTGAGTTAAATCTATAGATCAAGTTAGGAAAAACTGACATTTTGACAATATTGAGTCTTCTTATCCATGAACATGGAATATTTTTCCATTTCTTTAGTTAATTTTCTATTTTTCACCAGATTTTTGTAGTTTTCTTCATAGAGATCTTTTACATATTTTGTTATATTTATACTTAAATTCTTCATTTTGTATTGTTTGTTTATTTCAGAGAGAGAGAGAGAGAGCACACGTGTGAGTATGAGCAGGGGAGAGGCAGAAGGACAGAGGGAGAGAATCTTTTTATTTTTTAAAATGTTTTTATTTATTTTTGAGACAGAGAGAGACAGAGTATGAGCAGGGGAGGGGCAGAGAGAGAGGGAGACACAGAATCCGAAGCAGGCTCCAGGCTCTGAGCTGTCAGAGCCCGATGCAGGGCTCGAACTCACAGACCGCGAGATAGTGACATGAGCTGAAGTCAGACACCCAACCGACTGAGCCACCCAGGCGCCCCAAGGGGGAGAGAATCTTAAGCAGGCTTCATGTCTAGTATGGAGCCCGACGTGAGGCTTGATCTCACGAACCATGAGATTATAACCTAAGCTGAAATCAAGAGTCATGCACTTAACTGAACGACACAGAGCCCCTAAAGTCTTTAATTTTTAGGATGCTAATGTAAATAGTGTTATGTTTTTATTTCCAATTTCCACTTGTTTACCACTGATACATAGGAAAGCAATTGACTTTTGTATATTAACCTTATATCCTGCAACCTGGCTATAATTGCTTATTAGTTCCAGGAAGTTTTTGTTGTTGATTCTTTTGGATTTTCTATTCTACATAGCCAAGGATTTTATTTTATTTTATTTTTGAAACATATTTTTTATTTTTTTATTAAAATATTTTTAATGTTTACTTATTATTTGAGAGAGAGAGAGAGAGAGCGCACGCCCGCACACGCACAAGTCAAGGAGGGGATGAGAGAAGGAAACATAGAATCTGAAGCAGGCTTCAGGCTTCAAGCTGTTAGCACAGAGCCCAACGTGGGGCTTCAACTCACAAACTGTGACATCATGACCTGAGCCAAATTTGGAGGCTTAACTGACTGAGCCACCCAAGAGCCCCAAAACATATTTTTTAAAGTTTATTTATTTATTTTGAGAGAGAGAGACTGTGTGCACATGTGTGCATGTGTGCAAGTGAGGGAGGGGCAGACAGAGAGAGAGAGATAAAATCCCAAGCAGACTTCATGCTGTCAGTGCAGAGCCTGATGTGGGGCTCGATCCCATCACCGCTGGATCATGCATGACCTGAGCCCAAATCAAGAGTTGGATGCTCAACTGACAGAGCCATCCAGGGACCCCCAAGGATTTTTTTTTAATGTTTACTTATTTTTTTAAGAGAGAGAGAGAGAGAGAGAGAGAGCAAGCCAAGGAGGGTCAGAGAGAGAAGGAGAGAGAAATCCAAAGCAGGCTCTGCACTGTCAGTGCACAGCCCAAGGTGGAGCTGAAGTCACGAACTGTGAGATCATGACCTGAACCAAAACCAAGAGTCAGATGCTTAACTGACTGAGCCACCAGGCGTCCATAGGATTTATTTTTTAAAGTTTTTCTTATAGGGGCGTCTGGGTGCCTCAGTCAGTTGAATGTCCGACTTTGGCTCAGGACATGATCTCACGGTTCATGAGTTTAAACCCCACATTGGGCTCTGTGCTGACAGCTTGGAGCCTAGAGCCTGCTTCAGATTCTGTGTCTCCTTCTCTCTCTGCCCCTCCCCCACTCATGTTCTGCCTGTCTGTCTCTCTCTCTCTCAAAAATAAACAAACATTAAAAAAAAGTATTAAAGTTTTTCTTACACCCCCCCCATTTTATTATGAACATTTTCATTTTCAAATATACAAAAAAAGTTGAAAAAGATGTATAGGGAAGATTCATATATTCACCAGCTAGATTCAACTATTTATTTGTACCTATATTTGTTTTATCACGTATATTTTTTAAAAGTTTTATTTATTTATTTTGAGAGAGAGAGAGCAAGGGAGGGGCAGAGAGAGAGGGAGAGAGAATCCCAAGCAAGGCTTTGTGCTGCCAGCACAGAGCCTAACATGGGGCTCAATCCCCTGAACCATGAGATCCTGACCTAAGCTGAAATCAAGAATCGGCCACTCAACCGACTGAGCCACTCAGGTGCCCCCTCACAACTTTTTATTATGAAAAATTTCAAACGCACAAAAAAGTTAAAAAAAAAAAACATACAGAGAAAATCCATACACCCACTCCTTAGATTCAACAGTTGTTAACATTTTGTCGTATCAGCTTTATCTGTATCTATGTGCATGTGTGTGTTTTGTTCTCTGACTATTTTAAGGTTTAGTTGCAGATAGTGGCACTTCGTACATCTTATAATTTATATATCTCTTCTAGTTTAGTATATATCTCTTAGAAATAAAAGCATTCTGACTGGAGAGTTTTGATCTGAGTAACAACCTAAACAGCATCCCTCTGGCTACTGTGTTGAAAATAGGTTGGATGGGGGAAAGGAGAAAGACATGGAAACCTGTATTCCGTAACATATGGTATGTCACGCTGATGGCAGCTGGAGGGAGGTGAGGCTGGAAAGGAAATCAGGGGCTGACTAAAGGATCTGTATGCTAGATTTAGATGTTCTTAATCTTATACATCTGGGTTTCCCAAATATTATGACTTTTTTTGTCTTTTGTTGTATGATTACTCTCTGTACTATTATTTGCTAAATATTTTTCTTCAATTATGAACATAAAAAAATCTTACACGCCTTAAACAAATTAGACACAAAATAATTCATTTCATGGGTTTCATTCTTTGCTAACACAAAACACTTAACCATTAGAATAAAAAGAACAATTGTGTAACATCTGAAAATTGTCATATGTACTACCAGGAATACAGATGCTGTCCTTTGAGAAAGACTGCTATAGATAAAGGAAATCATTGGAAGTTTTTAAGCTGGGACAGACATAATCTGAATTTTGTTGAGAACATTCTGTCAGTTGTATAAAACAAGGATTCGAGAGGGACAAAAATGAAAACTTTGTTACTTGTTGCCTATTGTGTACCAAGTGCTTTGGATACAAAAGTAAATGAAACAGGTTGCTGCCACTAAGGAGCCTACAATCTAGTCAGGGAGACATGAGGATAATTTCAGCACAGAGTGGTAGTTACTATAGTTAGAAGTATATACAAGATATAATGGTGACTAAAAGGTGGGTATGATCGACACTGCCTTGGAAACCAAGTCCAGGAAGGTAGCACAGAGGAAAAGCTGCTTCAGCTGGGTTTCAGTGGAGGTGTTAATAGTGTAAACAGAGATTGGAGGTAGCGAGGGAAGAGTAATGGTACGTGCAAAGCACGGACATGTAAAATGACAGGGTATTCGTTCAACAAACATTTACCAAACACTATAAATCAGGTTCTATATAAGCCCTAAAGCACAAAAAGACGAAAGATGAAGCCCCCTCCCTGAATAAGCTCAACGTCAATTACAGTGAAAATCACAAGGTTACGTGTTAGGTATTATTGATTGATGTAAGTATGCTGTGTGAGTACACCTAGCTAAGCCTGCAATTCAGACTGGGTAGCAAAGAAGCGATCTGTCAGATGAATTTTGACAATGTAAAAGGAGTCTGCAAGTACAGAGAGGCATGAGATCATGTGACACGGCTGGAGGACCCGCAAAGAGTTTAGAAAGGCTTGAGAAGTGTGGATTTGATCTTAAAAGGAATGGAATATTATTATTATTAAGCCAAGGAGTCATAATATCAGATTTGCTTTTGAAAACATCACCCTGAAGTGTACATAATGGTTCGAAGGGAGGTTAGCAGAATTGCAAAGAACAGTTTGAAGGCCAATGAACTGCTTTTATATGAGAAATGCTGGTGTGGGCCTGGACTAAAGCAATGTAACATGGAAGGCAAGGAAGAGATTGACATGAAAGGGATTGAGGAATTAGAATCAACAGCACTTGGTGACACTTGTTATAGAGGCATGACTCACAACTGGGTGATTGTGTGTTGAGAAATGAGTTGAGTATACACAGGAATTGAATGTGGACTGTTCTGGATGGCATTTCTTCTATAGAATTTGAAGGAACTCTCTCTTAATCTCAGCTTCTACATCTACTAAGTGAATGTTTTCCACCTGCACTGGGGAAGTTGCTTGAAATCCAGGTTAACATCAAAAGTCTCAAGCAATGTTGTGGAAGAAAACCATGGTGGTTGAAAGGGAAGAGGAACAGAATCTGGGGTAGAAAGAACTCAAAGTTCATTTGTTGATAGATGTAAGAGCAATGCAGGAAGAAGGGGTGCATTTAACCTGTCTCTAAATTTTCCTTGAGAATAGAGGCCCTAAAGTAATGTTCCTCCACCTTGTTGAACATTAGAATCACTTCGGGCTTGAAAAAGTTCTAATGTCCAGGCCATACCCTAGACCTGTTAAATCAGAATCTCTGGGGGTGAGGTCCAGGCATCACTTTTATTTATTTATTTATTTATTTATTTATTTATTAAATTTTAAAAAAATGTTTATTTTTGAGAGAGAGAGAGACAGAGTGCAAGCGGGGGAGGGACAGAGAGAGAGGGAGACACAGAATCCGAAGCAGGCTGCAGGCTCTGAGCTGTTAGCACAGAGCCCGAAATGGGGCTTGAACTCACCATCCATGAGATCGTGACCTGAGCCGAAGTTGGACACTTAACTGACTGAGCCACCCAGGTGCCCCCATCAGTACTTTTTAAAGCTCACTAGCTTATTCTATTGGGCAGCCAATGTGGAGAACCTAGAGATTTACTTCCTTGGAAACAGAGGCTCTAGAGACTAATTCTTGTCGATTTGGGCATAGATACATTGACAATCAGACACGCTGGCAGCTAGTCTCATGGTCCAGTAAGCATTTTTAGAGATATAAACTTATTTAGGGCACTTAAAGATCATTTATCTTTGTGTGATAACTTAACATTTGGCATCTGGTGGCCTTACGCAGCTAATGCTAATCTGAAAGTGTCTGACTGAAGTCCAGAGGCCAACTGCACACTGAACAGGATATGGTTAGGTGATCAGAGAGTGCTTGGAGATTCACGTAGGATGAATTTAGCAAATGTCTATTTGAAATAAATTTCATGCTTGTAAGGGAGTTTTCTAATACCTGATTAATATTTTACTGTTACAATATGCAGAACTGTATGGTTCAAGGGTATTATTCTCGCCCCTGCCATTTTTGAAAGATGGTTTGTGATTTCTTTTTTTTTTTTTTTTTTTAATTTTTTTTTTCAATGTTTTTTATTTATTTTTGGGACAGAGAGAGACAGAGCATGAACAGGGGAGGGGCAGAGAGAGAGGGAGACACAGAATCGGAAACAGGCTCCAGGCTCTGAGCCATCAGCCCAGAGCCCGACGCGGGGCTCGAACTCACGGACCGCGAGATCGTGACCTGGCTGAAGTCGGAGGCTTAACCGACTGCGCCACCCAGGCGCCCCTGTGATTTCTTGATATAGTTAGAGAAATGTTGGTTCTGAGGGGCATGTTATTTCATCAAGTTTGATAGATCTATTTTCTTCTTATTGACCTATGGATATACTACTCAGTAGCCTGTAAGTATAATGATCAGTTTATTGTTAATGGAGATTCATAAATGGGGTACTTGGGCAAGAAAACCAATGTGTAATATCTCCTAATTATAGGGTATAAGGTACTTCATGTGATAATATTAGAAACTGATTCTCTTATTTTATGCATGTAGCTTCTATTAAAAGTGCAACAAAGTCCACACTTTTCACAAAAAAGTGACAATGAAATTATAGTATATTATAGAAAACAACGGCTATTCCTTCTATTTGGCCAGTTAAGCATGCTTTGCATTCTTTTGTCTGCAAACATTTGTGGAGTATCTACTAGGTGTTAGCACTGAGCTGGGACCTGAGATACAGATTTGTAAGGCATGATGCTTTCTGCCCTTGGGAACTCACATGGCATTAGTGCAGGAGGCAGACCAGAAGGTGTGGTACAACGAGTTAAGTCCAAGGTTGAGATAAGCCCAGAGTGCGAGAGGAACACCAGCTGGGCACTCGGCTGCTTATTACAGGACACAGAGCACAGCACTGACTCCGTGTGGTAGCACTGTCTTACAGCCCTGGCCCAATTCTTGCTGCTTGAGAAGACATTCTGGAATGGAAAGATGCATTTCCCCAGTAGTCCAAATCTGCCAGTTTATTTGTTGAGTTACACTGTCATCTGTGGATACTCTGCCAGAAACCAAAACAAAATCCATTGCTTAAAAAATAGTCTTCTAGATCACTCTGCTACATAGCCATATGTTGAAAAATTGTTTTAAATTTATGTTTATTTGTTTTTGAGAGAGAGAGAGAGAGAGTGAGTGCAAGTGGGGAAGGGGCAGAGACAGAGAGGGAGACACAGAACCTGAAGCAGGCTCCAGGTTGCTGACAGCACAGAACCAGATGCAGAGCTTGAACTCAGGACCACAAGATCATGACCTGAGCTGCAGTCCGATGCCTAAATGACTGAGCCACCCAGGTGCCCCTAACCAAGTATGTTTTTAAATACTGTAAGTGCAGCTTTCCCTTTGCTTCTCTTTTGTCTGAAGGCCTCATAATACTTCAAAAATTACACTTACAATAAAAGTTTAGAAAGTGGTTTTTCTCTCAATGACATAGTAAACAATACTGTCTTAAACTCCAGCAAAGGAGCAGATCGGAAAATGAATTGCTTCAGAGTGAATAAAAAGTAACCTCAAGGCTTTGTCTTTTAAACAATGAAAATATTCTTAGTGTTTAATTTTATGTAGCTAATCATTAAAATCAGTTTTAAAGCTGTTTTTGGAAAACAAGTGCTTTCTGTAGTGATTTACTACAGCAACAGCCTGGAAATTTCCGGGCAAGGACTCTCTTCTGCTTGTTTAATGAATTCTGTTTCACATTAGGACAAAATTGGTGGGTTTATTCAGTATTAAAGATTAGGTTACCTAGACTAGAAATGAGCTAGTCTTATGTATTATACTTGGTGCTGGTGGATTTTGTTCTTTCAAGCTGTCAATTCAATAAGCATGCTGTTGATTCTGAAATACTTATTGTAAATTCCTTGATTAATGTCTTTTTCTGAAGTTTTATTTATTTATTCTGAGCGAGGGGAGGGGCAGAGAGAGAGGGAGAGAGACAGAATCCCAAGCAGGCCCTGCACTGTGAGTGTAGAGCCCGATGAGGGGCTTGAACTCATAAACCATGAGATCATGACCTGAGCCAAAGTTGGACGCTTAACTGACTGAGCCACCGAGGCGCCCCTTTTTGATTAATGTTTTTACATATTCTTGACCTAGTAAGTCATTGAAGCATAGTGCCTTGAATAGGAAACACAAACAACCATTTCTCTGAAAAGTGCATATAGCTTTCTATAACGATCCCTGGAAGAGCAAGAAACAGTAGTTAGGACACTCCATGTATTCAGAGCCTCAAACTGTAAGATAGGACTTCCCCTCCCACATCACTGGGAAGATAAGATTAAAAACGTATAGGGGCGCCTAGGTGGCTCAGTCGGTTGAGCGTCTGACTTCGGCTCAGGTCATGGTCTCACGGCTTGTGAGGTCAAGCCCCACGACAGGCTCTGTGCTGACAGCTCGGAGCCTGGAGCCTGCTTCTGCTTCTGTGTCTCCCTCCCTCTCTGCTCCTCCCCTGCTCACATGCTCTCTCTCAAAAATAAAGATTAAAAAAAAAATTTTTTTTAATGTATACAAAATAGGGGTGCCTGGGTGGCTCAGTTGGCTAAGTGTCTGACTTCGGCTCAGGTTGTGATCTCACGGTTTGTGGGTTTGAGCCCCACATCAGGCTCTGTGCTGACAGCTCGGAGTCTGGAACCTGCTTCGATTCTGTGTCTCCCTCTCTCTCTGCCCCTTCCCCTGCTCACTCTCCATCTCTCTCTCTCTCTCTCTCTCCAAAAATAAACATTAAAAATTTTTTAAATGTATATAAAATATAGCTGCAAAGAAGTGTGTACATATAAGCATATACATTTGTTGAGATTGCTAGAATTTGGGATAATCACTTTTTAACAATGTTCCATGCTAAGTCCATTTGCCAAGTATCATGAACATGAGCACTTGTAACATTCTAAATGAAGAGCATTTGGCCCAAAAGATTATGATTTTAGCTAAATCAGTTTCCTAATGATGTGTCCGAAATGGGGCTGTGATGGGAGATTTTGTTGAGGAAACTCTATCCACAAGTTAACAGGACCATGATAATATATATCCTGTGTTTTACCACCACAGAATTATCAACGATTTTGATTTCTTTCCCATTGCCTGCTTCTTTTCCTCTGTATGAGTTATAATGTTGCCATTTGCAACAATATGGGTGGAACTCGAATGTATTATGCCAAGGGACATAAGTCAGTCAGAGAAAGACAAATATCATACGATTGCATTCATATGTGGAATTTAAAAAACAAAGCAGATGAACATAGGGGAAGGGAATGAAAAATAAAATAAGATAAAAACAGAGAAGGATGCAAACCATAAAAGACTTAAATATAGTGAACAAACTGAGGGTTGCTGTACGAGAAGTGGGGGGATGGGCTAAATGGGTGATGGGTATTAAGGCACTTGTGATGAGCACGGGGTTTTATATGTAAGTGATGAATCACTGGATTCTAGTCCTGAAATAACACTACACTATATGTTAACTAACTTGAATTTAAATTAAAAAAAAAAAAAAAAGAGTTATGTTCCATTGCAAAGGGACCACCTGAGGACAAGATTATGTCCAAAAGAGGAGATAATCAACTTCAGGGTTTTTTTGTTTGTTTGCTTGTTTTTTTCCAATAAATATTATACTGCTGCTTTTTCCTAGTCTTTTTTTTTTAATGTTTATTTATTTTTGAGAAAGAGGGAGGGTGGGGGCATGCATGCAAGCGGGGGGAGAAGCAGAGAGAGGGGACAGAGGATCTGAAGTGGGCTCTGCACTGACAGCACTGAACCCGAAGTGGGGCTCAAACTCATGAACTGTGAGATCATGATGTGAGCCGAAGTCAGATGCTCAAGCAACTGCGCCACCCGGGTGCCCCTCTAGTTAGTCTTTATAGGTGGAAACATTAACAATAACCCCCGGTGCCTGGGGGCTCAGTCGGTTAAGCATCTGGCTCTTGGTTTCAGCTCAGGTCATGATCTCATGGTTCTTGAGTTCAAGCCCCACGTTGGGCTCTATGCTGACAGTGGAGAGCCTGCTTGGGATTCTCTATCTCTTCCTCTGTCCCTGCCCCTCCCTCTCTCTCTCAAAATAAAAAATAAACTTAAAAATAAAAACCCAAAAAACAATAGCCCCAACCTCTGGCAAAGAAGTGTAGAGATTTAGACCCTTACCATTCCACATTGGCAATGTGATCATATTAAGGTGTTAGTGTTCTTGACATTTGTTATAGGCCATTGCCTTTCATTCAGACCTTATGAATTCATTTCCACAGAAAGTGTATGACTTTATTCTTTAAAAATGTTTTTTTCTTCTAAACTCATATTATAAATTCCATTTTCTCCTGGAGAGATTTTTAGTTCAGATTGAGATAAGCCCAGCTCCAAGCTGTGGAACTCTGGGAAATTTTGGTTTTAATTTTTTAAAGTTTATTTATTTATTTTGAGAAAGAGAGCGAGCAGGGGAGGTGCAGAGAGAGAGAATTCCAAGCAAGCTCCATGCTGATAGCACGGAGCCCAATGAGGGCTTGAATTCATGAACCGTGGGATCATGACCTGAGCTGAAAGCAAGAGTTGGGTGCTTAATTGGCTGAGCCACCTAGGCACCCCGAACTTTGGGCAATTTAGTTAACCTAGGTAAGCCTTAGTATCTTCAGGGTTATTGTGAAAATTTGTAGCAGTGACAAGTGTCAAACAGGGCCAGGCACATATAAGCCTGCAATACATGAGATGCCATCATTATTCTTACAAGGGTCTCATCAGGCTGACCCTAGAAAGGAGAAGTTCCCTTTCTAGAGGTAGCAAAGAGGGACTCAAAATTTGAGGGACTCAAATTTTCCCATCCCTAATTCAAAAGTATCTGTACTGGCACAAAACAATATTATTGTTTAGCAGGTGTAAGCTAAGACAAGAAAATGAAGAAAAAGACACCAAACAGCAATATTTTAGAATGTTATAACCCACAGGTGGGTACTTCTTTTGAAAGCAGAACATTATGAGAGCATATGAGGTGCAAAAATTTTTCCATAAGTAAGAGGTGCAATTGCTGTTATTATAAAGTAACATTAAAGATATTTTTTGCCTCCACTATAATATATATACATTTTGTTGATGGTAAGTATCGGTGTTGATTTACTCTATAGGGCAAGCACCTCAAACAGTAAGTGTGCAATAAATATTTATTAAGTGAACAAAACTATAAGCAAGGCTTAGGAATTATTTTTCTACCAGAGATTCATTCAAAAATGTAAAGGTTGGAATTGACATTCTGAAAGCATAAAAGCCTAACTGTCAATAGATCCAATCATATCCAGGTAGAGTGAACATAATGTGAAAGAGGAAAAGAAATTCTCTAAATCCTGGGCATCTTTTCCAGATTAGAATAACATTTTAAGAGAAAGAGAAGAAATCTTAAAAAAGGAGCAGAAAGACCAGAGAGACTTTTGAAGAGCATCAAATAATTCAATCAAGTGGTAGGGAAATGACCTTTGCTCTGGCCCCTGGAAACATTAACATGGTTGCAGCTTCAGTAATAACAATGTTCTTGCCTGCAAGAACTCGGTCTTAAACCACAACATGGTAGTTCTCAGCTTGCTTTACTCATCCTGTTCATCCCCCTGCCTTTCCTTGAACTTTCAGCCTAAGGCTCTCTCTCTGCAGTATTGTTGGTGTGCTCACAATTTGCCTCTGCAGATTACCACAGGTGTTCCCCATGCCCTCACTCACTATGAAAAAAAGAGAAAAAGACAGTTCTGTCCCGGAAAGCGAATATCTCCCAGAGGGAACCCTTGGAAGCTGGAATCCAATTTCTTGATGTTTCCGAAACTGGAATCTGTTATAACTAGAAAATGCCGGAAGATAATAGGCTCCTGCTGCTAACCAAACACTCAGATAAGACGCACAGAAGAGCCTCGGCCAAGTAGAAACCAGTCTTTTCATAAAACACTGGGCTTCTGAGCACACATTGTACTAATTCCGTGACTAGCAGCTCACGGTCATGGCTCTGTGGTTCTTTTCCCCTTTAAAGGTCTTGATTAGGCCAATTCCTTTCTTCTTTGTGTTTGAGAAATGTGCGATTGAGGCTGCTTCACACTGGAACTTGGGTTTCCATTACCTCTTTGGCATCTCGTACCCATTGTCGGTCCAGTTCTCTCATCTGGTCTTGTGGTTCCAATCAGTGAACCAAGGCGGTGAGAGAAGCATCATGCTTGTGTGCACCTACGTCTTGTTCAAAAGTACCAACCATGACCTTGTCTACCCATTCTTGAAATCTGTGCTCAGCTGTTTCAAACTTCCTGTGTCCTTGTTAGTAATGGCCAAATAGAAATCACTGAATCTTTCCCGATAATGGTTAGAGGTTGCCAATTTATGGTAATTTGGACATATGTGCCAATGGGAAAGGTACAGCATTCAAGTCACTTTGGCTGTAAGTGACAGAAACCGAGTGCAGGCTAGCTTACATTAAAAAAAACTTGCCAGCTCCTGTAACTGAAGTCAGGCAGAGGTGGATCTGGGTAGCTGAACAGGTGATGATAGGAACCTGTTTCTCTGACTTTCCTTCTGTATTGAGTCCAGTCTTTTACCACATGACTGCAAGATAACTCCAAGCTTACTTGGGCCCAACAACCTAAGATCCTAAAGGAAACACTTAACATTTGTCCCATTAGCCCAGCAGAAGTCCCCCAGTGGACCTTGAAAAGCTTTATGAGTCACATGCCCATTCCTGAGTCAGTAGTTGTAGCCTGAGGTTGGAGTTCTCAGACTAGGTCTGGGCATGTACTTGATCTTGGGGTTGGGAGTTGGGCAGTCAGATGGGGAAGGAAGAGCAGGGAGGATTTTTCTTAAAGGAAAGAATGCAGGGAAGATACAACACCACATGACCCCAAATGAGTTTTTTCCATAGATAGTTTGTGTGGAGCAGAAGTGACATCATGTATCAGTGGCACCCTTGGTGCCTCTGTTACTTCCAGAGGCTATAGTAGATACGTGTTGATGGCCCAGCCTGTGACCCAAGCCTCTGTGTTTGTCTCAGAGCCCAGAAACTAGCAGCACAAGAGCAATGGGTTGGGTAGGTCATTACCAATCACTTCTTGGACCAAGCAGGACCTGAGATGAAGGGTGGTCTTGTGGAGCACTGATCGGGAGGTGTGGCCATTCCTAACAAATGCAGTCCAGTCCAGAGCACCAAGGACATTCCCAGCTATGGCTTTTGGAGGAGGAGGTAGTGATAGTTGGAGGTTTTGCACATGATTCTAGGTGTAGGCCTTCTAGCTAATGCCTACTTACCCTTCAGATCTCAGCTCAAATACTGCTCCCCAGGGGAGCCTCCTCTGGACTCCACTTGCCAAGAGTAGGCCAGCCCCTCTGGCTATGTGCTGCCATCTAATACCTTGTGTTTTTCCATCACAGCACTTAATGGAGTGATCTTTTAAATAATTTTTTTAATATTTATTTTTGAGAGAGAGAGAGGTGAAGCATGAGAGGGGAAGGGGCAGAGAGAGAAGGAGACACAGAATCCGAAGCAGGCTCCAGGCTCTGAGCTGTCAGCACAGAGCCCAACGCGGGGCTCGAACTCACGGACCTCGAGATCATGACCTGAGCCGAAGTTGGACGCTTAGCCGACTGAGCCACCCAGGCGCCCCCTTAATGCAGTGATCCTAGTCACCATATGTAAATCACTCTTATCTGTGATTGCTTGATTAAGATCTGGCTTCTGCACCAAGAGGTGAGCTCCTTGAGGGTGGCAACTCTGTCAGTTTTGCCTGCCATTGAATACCCAGTACTTGGTCCAGTGCCAACACATTTAATAATCACACAGTGCCTTTTTTTTTTTTTTTTTTTTTTTTTTTTTAGGATGAATGAATGATACCTAGTTTCTGGGAATAGCAGCTGATTTTAGTATGAAAATGTAACAAACTGCCTCCTCTTCTTCCTAAACTATCAGATATTTTTGATCTTTTCTGTTAGTTCCTCACTTGGCTGAGGGGATGAGGTGATATTTTAGATAGCCTAGGTGACCAGAAAGAAGCTGAAGACTGGATAATCAGTCCCCAAATAATCAGGAGCCCTCTTTTAATGTATGTGACTTAAATGAAGGAAAAAAAAAAAAAAAAAGATCTACCAGGAGCATAATGAAGAACCACAGGGACCTGGGAGCTTAGTGTAAGTTCTTGGAAGAAAACCAGGACCTGCTACTCCTGAATATAACTATTAACTGTAGTTTCTTTTTGTAACCTCTAGTTGTGTTGAATGGAAGTAAGTTTAGTGATAAAAATGAATGCCAAATTCCCACCACTTTGTTTAAAACACGTTGGAGGGTAATTTCAAGACCGAAGCATCATGAGCGTGTACGTGTGCCTCACCTCCACCCTCTGTCTTCCCATGTACTGTGAATGATCCTTCAAGATAAGCTGTGTGACTTCCCATCAGACATTAGCATCACCCATTTACATGTCAGCCTCCTGTGGTATGGGCAACTGGAAGGTAGGGATTATTCAATTATTTGGGACAAAAATCCAGATTATTTGATAAAATTTCTATTACTTTTTGAAAGCAAAACTTTTCTGAAGGCTTTTGTTATATATCTTTGAATTAAGAAGAGATATCGCTAGAGAAGCTAATTATGTTTTAAATCTTTTTTTTTCCCTAGTACAATTTTCAATCTTCATGATGCTATGTTTAATTTGATTTGCCTGTTCCCCCTGGGCATTGCAGTAATTCAGATTCTGGTTTGGAGTCCATTCTCAATGAGGAACAAGACAGACTACACGGGCTCTTTAAGGCCAATGCTTGGCTAGCATGGGATTCAAACAAATCTTCAGTTGTTTATTCTTACAGAGATTACATTCTACCAGAAGGCAAAACTGTATTTTATAACCCCTAATTTGTTTAGAAAACAAAACAGATGAAACAAATACAACATGTTTTAGGGCGTTTTGACTACCATAATAAACTAATAAGAAAGTTAAATATGAGTTCAGGCCTCTCTGTTGGCTGTTTCCAAGTGGTCTTGTGGCCTGGTCGCAACTGTTATTCTTCACCCTTGAACTGCTATGTGATTTCCTTCAGTTTCCAGAGTCCGCCTGATTATGCATGCCACTTTCCTTCATTTTTATTTTATTATTATTTTTTTAAGTAGGCATCATGCCCAGCGTGGAGCCCAAGGCGGGGCTTTACCTCATGACCCTGAGATCAAGATCTGAGCTGAGATCAAGAGTTAGATGCTTAACTGACTGGGCTGCCCAGTCTCCCCCTACTTCCTTTTATTTTAAGCCTCATACTGATGCTTCAACAGATTATATCAGTGAAGACTTTTTTTTTTTTTTTTCCTTTTCATTAAGTAATGCTGCATCACCATCATCTGTAGATTACCCTGTGACTGATAGTGGTCACATTTGGTAGATTCCAGGGCCAATATAAGAGAACCCATATAACCCAGATTTATGTGGCTGGCTTGGTCATAGAACTTTTGGTTATGAAGGAATAGGAATTCAACTTAAGCTGTCTTAAATAAAGAGAGGTTCCTTGTAAGGATACAGTAGGGAAATTCATAGGCATTGCAGACAGGGAATAAAATAGAGTTGAATCATACAAGGACTGGAGTGAGAAAGACAGGGCCTGAGGTAGCTTTCTCTGCCTCTGACATCTTTATTTCATGGTTCTCTCTCTCTCAAACACACATACTCTCAACTGAGCACCAGACCTTTCAGATCAGTTGCTCATCTTCATCTAACTGACTCAGACTCTGTGTGCCTATTATATTCTCTCTCTCTTTTATTATTTTTAATGTTTATTTGTGACAGAGAAAGAGATACAGAGCATGAGCAGGGAAGGGGCAGAGAGACAGGGAGACACAAGATCTGAAGCAGGCTCCAAGCCCCGAGCTGTCAATGCACAGCCCGACACGGAGCTTGAACCCATGAACTGTGAGATCATGACCTGAGCCAAAGTCGGATGCTTAACCAACTGAGCCACCTAGGTGCCTCCCTCTCTCTCTCTCTTTTTAAAGTTTTATTTATTTATTTATTTATTTATTTATTTATAAGTAATTTCTATATCCAATGTGGGGCTCAAACTCACAACACTGAGATCAAGAGTTGCATACTCTTCTGACTGAGCCAGCCTGTTAGATTCTCCTACCCAAAATGGTCATTGCTCAGCATGACACATTGTTTACAGTGGTGAACTGAAAATACTTAACAACTGGCTCTCTGAAAAAAAAATGTATGCATATATATGCATATATAACTTTATTATATATTTTATTGATAAAAAGGATGTATAGCATATGACTTAAAAATAATAATAATACCTACTCTTTATTGTAAATTTCATACACCTATAATGTCAGTGTGACTTGTTATTTCTTAAAAATTCCACTCATAAGGTTTTATAATTCATAGCAATAATCATGAAATCAAGACTACGAATAAATGCTTGATTAGTATTCAATTCAACAAAGAAGTCACTTATGTCATAGGCCAAGGAGTATAGTTACAATCTAAATGTTACTTTACATTTTTGTTTATAATAACCAGTAAGAAACAATAAAGACATACTTCAGAACTTTACTCAGTCATTAATGATGTGAGTAACTTCTCTGATTAACTGAATGATAATTTTGAATACTGGAAAGAATATGTCCTCAATTCCCTGTGTTTTCACAGTGTCACAGATATAGAGATGACAGTTTGGAGTTTCAGCTGCATGGTTAACATTTTCTTTATTACTTTCTTAAGTTTAGACCAGAGGTTGGCACACTTCTTTTGGCCTATGAACCAAATCCAACATGTGGTCTCTTTTTATACTGAGATCTAAGAATAATTTTGTATTTTGAAAGGCTTGTCAAACAAATAATTGTTGTGTGACAGGAACTGTATGTGACTCAGAAGACAAAAATATTATCTGGCTCTTTATAGAAAAAGTTTGCCAACCCCTGGTCTAGACAATCAACAAAACAAAACAATACTATATACTGATTTCCATGGCATAAATACATCCACTATAGCTAATTTCAGGCTATAAATGTGATATTACTGAACACAGATTTAGGGGGAGAGATGATCAGTATCATGCCATTATAAAATTAAAAAACAAAACACATAATCATAACACCATATGCACATATTGTATCACCATACAGATATGGCAGGTACTAATAACATTAAAAGCATAAATAACAGTAAAATGTGGCAACTAGAAAGTAATGTTTTGAGTACTTATCACTTTTGTTTTTAATATCATTTAATCATAAACTGAAGTATATTAATTTTTAACAATTTCTGTGTTTAAATTTTTTTCAATGTGTATTTATTTTTGAGAGAGAGACAGAGTGTGAGTAGGGGAGGGGCAGAGAGAGAGGGAGACACAGAATCCGAAGCAGGCTCAGGCTCTGACCTGTCAGCACAGAGCCCAACGTGGGGCTCAAACCAAGAACTGTGAGATCATGACCTGAGCCAAAGTCGGACACTTAACTGACCGAGCCACCAAAGCAACCCCTCCCCCCCTGCTTTTTATTTACTTTATTTTTTTAACAATTGCTGTGTTTAAAACCCAGCCTGAGAAATTCCTGAAAAGTTGATAATGGCTTTTACCAGCCAGGATGAGCAGGCTCCAGCCTACCACGGGGTGTACATCATAACAGTACTCAATGGGTTGCCACTACTTGGTCTGTTGGTGGGTATGTTCAGTAAGAATTGGAAGCAGTGTAGGTAGAGTAGGCCTGATTCATATTCTGAGTTCTCTGATCCAAGCCAGGGTGTTGCAGTAAGAGAATACAAAATGGTGTATTTCCTACATTTTTTTCATTTTGCTTTTCCTGAAATCAGCAAAGTTCTTTCCAAGCCTGGAGATAAGGACAACTAGGGATGGGGATATGACTGTATTATCTTTCAGAACGGTCTATGAATCATAAATCCACACTCAATCCTGAAGGGAGAGCTAAAGGTGGTAAAGAAGTTTGAACTTGCGCAAACTTTAATGTTTATTTTTGAGAGAGAGAGACACACACACAGAATCTAAAGCAGGTTCCAGGCTCTGAGCTGACAACACAGAGTCCAATGTGGGGCTCGAACCCATGAACCATGAGATCATGATCTGAGCTGAAGTCAAACACTCAACCGGCTGAGCCACCCAGGCACCCTAAACTTGTGCAAACTTTAATATGCAGAGTGTCCCATGAGGAAAGAGTCAGTGAACTTGAAGATATATCAGTAGAAATTACTCAAGCTGAAACACAAAGAGAGTGAGAATCAAAAAGAATAGAGCACCCAAGAGACTTGAGACAATATATAATAGTCAAATGTACATTTTAATGGAATCCTTCCCACCCCGAAAGAGAACAGAACAGGTTAGAAAAAATATTTGAAAAGACGATAGCCAAGAATTTTCAAAAAAATAATGAAAGACATCAAACCCAGAAGTTCAAGATCCAAGTAGCTCAGAGAACCAGGAAAATACCACGATAAATATTGAAAACCCCATCAAACATACAAAACAAAAAACACCTAGACACATCATATTCAAACTGATGAGAGCCAAAGATAGAGATAAACCACTGAAGGTAGCCCAAGATATAAGATACATTACATAGAGAGGAACAAAAATAAGATGAGCAGCACACTCTTCACCATAAATAATGGAAGACAGAAGGCAATGTAATGACATCTTTAAAATATGAAAGAAAATTGTCAACCTAAATTTTTATACACAATGCAAATATCTTTAAAAATTAAGTGAGGGTTGCCTGGGTGACTCAGTCAGTTAGGCTTCTGACTCGGTTTTGGCTCAGGTCATGATCTCACGGTTCGTGGGAGCCTGCATCAGGCTCTGCGTGGACAGCATTGAGCCTGCTTGGGATTCTGTCTCTCCTCTCTGCCCCCCAAAATAAATAACTAACATTTTAAAAAGTAAGTGAAATAAAGACTTTCAGACAAACAAAAGGCTGAAAGTTTCATTACCAGCAGATGTGCATTACATGAAGTGTTCAGGAAGTTACCAGATAGAAACTTGGGTCTAAACCAAGGAATAAACATCTCTAGAAATGGTTAAAATGGAGGTAAAAACAAAAGACTTTTTTCTTATTTTGTAATCATTTTAAAATTTTTATTTATTTTTTTATTTTCAGAGAAAGAGAGTGTGAGAGAGGGGTGGAGGGAGAGAGAATCTCAAGCAGCCTCCATACTCAACACAGAGCCTGATGAACGGCTCAATCCCACAACCCAGGGATCACAACCTGAGCCAAAATCAAGAGTTGGACACTCAACTGACTGAGCCACCCAGGTGCCCCTTATTTTTAATCACTTTATTTTTATTAAATTTTTTAAAATTTTTTATTTATTTTTGAGAGAGAGATATAAGTGGGGAGGGGCAGAGAAAGAGGGAGACACAGAATCTGAAGCAGACTCCAGGCTCTGAACTGTCAGCACAGAATCCAATGTGGGGCTCAAAGCCAAGAAGCCTGCGATCATGACCTGAGCCAAAGTCAGACCCTTAACTGACTGAGCCACCCAGGCTAAATCACTTTAAAAGGTGAGTAAGGATCACTCATACATTGCTGGTGAAAATGTCAAGTGGTACCGCCACTCTATAAGACATTTGGCAGTTTCTTATAAAACTAAACATGCAATTATAATGCAACATAGCAATTGCGCTTTGGAGCATTTATCCCAGAGAAATGAAAATTTACATTTACACAATTCCTTCAACAGATTAATGGTTAAACAAACTGTGATACATAGAAACCATGGAATACTACTTAGCAATAAAAGTTAAACTACTGACACACACATCAACTTGGATGATTTTCCAGGGAATTATACTGAATGAAAAAACCCAATCACAGAAGGTTACATACCATATGATTCCATTTATGTAACATTCGTGGAAATGAAAAAATTTTAGAAATGGAGAGCAGATTAATGGTAGTCAGAGGTTTAAGATGGGAGTGGGAAGTGATAAGGATGATCATAGTTATAAAAGGGCAACACATGGGGTGCCTGGGTAGCTCAGTCAGTTAAGCATTTAACTCTTGATTTTGGTTTAGGTCATGATCTCACAGTTCGTGAGGTCAAGCCCTGTGTTGGGCTCTGTGCGGACAGTGGGGAGCCTGTTTGGGATTCTCTCTCCCTCTCTGTCTGCCTGTCCCCTGCTCATGCCCTCTCTCTCTCAAACTAAATAAACATTTTAAAAAAATAATAAATAAATAAAAGGGCAACACAAGCAATCCTTGTGGCAATGAAATTGTTCCGTATCTTGACTATGGTGTTGGACAGATGAACGTACATGTGATAAAATTGTATGGAACTGAACACACGCACACACACACAAGTAAAACTATCTAAAAGATTAGTGGAATGTTAACAGTGCCAAAATCCTCGTTGTGATATGCGCTATCTAATTTGTAAGATGTTACCATTAGGATAAACTGGGTAAAGATTACATGGGATAATTCTGCACTATTTCTTACTACAGCATGTGAATCCACAATTATCTCAATAAAATTTTCAATAAAAGATAATTGACTATCTAAAGTAAAAAGAGCAGCACTGTATTTGGGAATTACAGTACATGCAAAAATAAAATATAGGACAACAATAATATAAAAGATTAGAGGGAACAATTTGTCATATATTGTTAAAAGGTTCTTACACCATATGGAAGAAGTATATTATTATTTTAAGGTAGGATGTGATTAATTTTAGATGTATATTATAAACTTTAGACCAACCATTAAATATATATATATTTAAAAAAATTTTTTTAATGTTTATTTACTTTTGAGAGAGAGAGAGACAGAGTACGAGTAGGGGAGGGGCAGAGAGAGAGGAAGACACAGAATCTGAAGCTCCAGGCTCTGAGCTGTCAGAACAGAGCCCAAGATGGGGCTTGAACTCACAGACTCCAAGATCATGACCTGAGCTGAAGTTGGATGCTCAACGAACTGAACTATCCAGGCGCCCCATAAATATATATATATATTTAAACTGAGGCATGAATAATAAGCCTATAGTGGAAATAGCATAATAAAAATTAATCATCCTAAAAGCAGGCAGAAAAAGCGGAAAGAGGGCCAAGAATGGAACAGAGAAAACAACTGACTAGATGTTAATCAGTATTACATTAAATACAAATGGTCAAAATATACCAATTAAAAAACAGAAATTATTGATTGGATTAAAAACAAAACAAGATCCAACTACATGATATATACCAAAAAATCCGCTTCCAATATGAAGACACAGGTATGTTTAAAGACGAAGGACCAAAAAATATAACATGTAAGCAGTAATCCAAGGAAAGTTGGAATGGCCATGTTAACATTTAAGTCAACTTCAAAAGAAGGAATATTACCAGGGATAAAGAGAGAGCTTACATAGTAATAAATGGATCAACTTACCAATAAAATGTAATAATCCTAAATATGTATGTACTTAATAATGGAGCTTCAAAATGCATGAAGCAAGTGGTGGCTCAGTTGGTTGAGCGTCCGACTTCAGCTCAGGTCATGATCTTGCAGTTTGTGATTTCAAGCCCCACACTGGGCTCTGTGCTGACAGCTGGGAGCCTGGAGCCTGCTTTATATTCTGTGTCTCCCTCTCTCTCTGCCCCTCCCCTGTTTGTGCTCTGTCTCTGTCTCTCAAAAATGAATAAATGTAAAAAAAAAAAAAATTAAATGCATGAAGCAAAAAACTAATAGAAGTGAATGGAGAAATAAACAAATCCATAATTTTATAATTTTTTAAATAATATTTTTAAAGTAAACTCTACCCCCAATATGGGGCTCAAATTCACAACTCTAAAAACAAGAGTTGCATGCTCTATCAATTGAGCCAGCCAGATGCCCCCAAAATCCACAATTTTAGGTGGGAATTCACTTTTAGTAATCAATAGGGCATTTAGAAGGAAAATCAATAAAGATACAGAAGTGAACAATACCGTCAAGAAACTTGACCTAGTTGTCATTTATAGAACAGCTTGCCCAACAACAGCAGAATACACGTTCTTTTCAAGTGCAAATGAAATATTTAGCAAGTTACAACATCTGGGCAGTAAAAGAAGTAATGGGGTGCCTGGGTGGCTCAGCTGGTTAAGAGTCCGACTTCAGCTCAGGTCATGATCTCAAGGCTGAGTTCGAGCCCCTCGTCAGGCTCTGTGCTGACAGCTCAGAGCCTGGAGCCTGCTTCAGATTCTGTGTCTCTGTCTTTCTCTGCCCCTCCCCCATTCACACACTCTGTCTCTCTCTCTCAAAAATAAATAAACATTAAAAAAAATTAAAAAAGAAATAACAACACATATGAAAGAAGTCATATAAAGTATGTCTTCTGATTATAATGGTATATTCAATTAGAAACCAATAACCTACCTGGGAAATCCCCCCCAAATCTGGAAGTTAAAAACACACTTTTAAATAACTCATGGATTAAAGAAAAAGTCAGCAAGGAAACTGGAACATATTTTGAATTGAACAAAAATGAAAACATGATACAGTATATCAAAATTTGTGGAATGCAATGAGAGCAGTGCCTAGAAGGAAGTCTGTGGCATTAAATGAATATGTATATATATTATACATATGTGCCTATATATTATATATAAATAAAAGAAGGGTCTGAAATTAATAATCTATGTTTCCACCTTAGGAAACAAACAGACAAACAAAAAAGAGCAAATTAAACCCAAATCAGGCAGGAGGAAATAATAAACATCAGAAATCAATAAAATTGAAAACAGATGCCTGTTTGGTTATCACCAAAAAGATTAGAGATAAAAAATGCTGGTGAAGATGTGGAGAAAAGGGATCCCTGTGGACTCTTGATGGCAATGTGAACTGGTGCAACCACTGTGGAAAACAGCATGGAGGTTCCTCAAAAATTTGAAGATAGAACAACCATATGATTCAGCAATTCTACTTCTGGGACTACATCTGAAGGAAAAGAAAACACTATGTTGAGATATCTGTACCTCCATATTCACTGCAGTATTCTTTACAATAGCCAAGACAGGGAAAACAATCTAAATGTCCATAGACAGATGAATAGATAAAGTTTTGGTATATATACATGCAATGGAATTTAGCCATAAAAAGAAGGAAATCTTACCATTTGTGACAACACAGATGGATCTTGAGGGCATTATGCTAAGTGAACTAAAACAGGGAAAGAGAAATACTATATGCTCTCACTTATATGTGGAATCTAACAAAGAAAAAACCAACGACCAAAAAAACAACAAAAAAACCCCAGAAACTCACAGAAAAACAAAACAAAACAAAATAAAACTCACAGAGAAAGAGAAGATTTGTGGTTTCCAGAGGCAGGGGTGGGAAAGGAGGAATTGGAGGAAGGTGGTCAAAAGGCACAACCTTCTAGTTATAAGATAAATAAGTACTCAGGATGTAATGTACAACATGATGATTGTAGTTAACACTGCTGTAGGGTATATTTGAAAGCTGTTAAGAGTAAATCCTAAGAGTTCTTACACAAGGAAAAACACATTTTCTTTCTTTTTTTTCTTTTTGTATCTATATGAGGTGATAGATGTTAACTAATTGTGATGATCATTTCATAATATATGTAAGTCAAGTCGTTATGCTGTATACCTTAAACTTACACAATGCTGTATGTTGATTATATCTCAGTAAAACTGAAAGAAAAAGAGGGATGCCTGGGTGGCTCAGTCCATTAAGCGTCCAACTCTTGATTTCGGCTCAGGTCATGATCTCACAGTTCATGGGATCGAGTCCTTCGTGGGGCTCTGCGCTGATAGTGTGGAACCTGCTTGGGATTCTCTCTCTCCCTCTCACTCTGCCCCTCCCTCACTTGTGTTGTGCACGTACGCTCTCTCTCTCTCTCTCTCCCAAAATAAACTTAAACCAAAACTAAAAGAAAGAGGTATCTGCACTCCCATGATCGTTGCAGCATTAGTCACAATATCCAAGTATGGAAACAACCTAAGTGTTCGTTGATGGATGAATGGATAAAGATGTGATATAGATACAGAGATTATTCAGCCATAAAAAAGAAGGAAGTCTCATCATTTGCACCAACATGGATGAACCTGGAGGACATTATGCTATGTGAAGTAAGCCAGAACAGAAAGACAAATACTGGTATGGTTTCACTTATAAATGGAAGCTGAAAACATTGAGCCAGAGAACAATGGTTGCCATGGCATGAGGGTGTGGAAGTAGAGAGATGTTGGTCCAAAGGCACAATATTTCAGTTATGATAAATTCTGGGAATCTAATGTAAAAAATGGTGACTATAGTTAATAACACTATATTATACACTTGAAATTTGCTAAGAGAGTAGCTCTTAAGTGTTCTCACCACATATGCACACAAAGGTACCTATGTGAGGTGATGGATGTGTTAATGAACTTAATTATTATAATTATTTCATAATTTATATGTATATTAAATCATCCAATTGTACACCTTTAAAAAATCATGTTGTACAATCTACATATACACAATTTTTACTTGTCAATGATACCTCATTAAGTCTGGGGAAAAAAAATTAACTCCTGATCTTTGAAAGACATTGTTAATAAATGAAAAGGTAAGCCACAGTCTGGGAGAAAATATTTGCAAAATCCATATTTGATAAAAGACTTGCATGTAGAGTATTTTAAAAAGACTCTCAACCAATTAAAAGATAAGAAACAACCCAATAAAAAAGGGGCAAATGTTTGAACAGACATTCCACCAAAGAAGAGCTACAGATGGAAAGTAAGTACATGAAAAGATCTTTAACATTATTGGTTATCAGGAAAAGGCAAATTAAAACCACAGTGAAGGAGTGGCTCAGTCAATTAAGTGAACAACTCTTGATTTCCGACCAGGTCATGATCTCACAGTTCATGAAATCAAGCCCTGTATCAGATTCTGTGCTGATAGCGTGGAGCTTGGGAGCTTGGGATTCTCTCTCTCTCCTTCTCTCTCTCTGCCCCTCCCCTGCTCATGTTCTCTCTCTCTCTCAAAATAAATAAATAAACATTAAAAGAAAAATAAAACCACAGTGAAATACCACTACATAACTATTGGACTGGCTAAAATAAAAACTGACAATACCATGTGCTGACAAGATTGTGGAGCACCTAGAACTCTCGTACAGTCCTGGAAGAATTAAAATGGCACAGCTGCTTTAGAAATCAGTTTTGACAGCTTATTAAAAAAGTTAAATAGACATAGAATCTGACATAGAATCCAGAAATCCCATTGCTAGCTATTTGCTCAAGAGAACCAAAAACTGTGTTCACACAAAACATGTACACAGTTGTTTATGGCAGTTTAGTCATGATCACATACATAAAAAAAAACTGGAAGTGACTCAAATGTCCTTCAGCTGGTTAACAGGGAAACAGATTGTGGTACATCCATATCATGGAATGACATATGTCAGTAAGAAGACAGATTTACTGATACATCAGCATGAATGAATGCCAAGTGCACAATGCTGAGTGGAAGAGAAGCCAGACTCAAAAGATTACCTAACTGTATGATTCCATTTAAATCATATTCTGGAAAGGGTAAAACTTTCAGGGGAGCAAACACATTAGTGGTTGGCAGAATCTAAGATGGGGAGAGAGGTTGACTACAAGGGACACAGGGAATTTTTTTAAGGAATGGAAATAGTCTGTATTTTGATTGTGGGTATTGGTCACAACCCTTGTATGCATTTGTCAAAACTCAAACTGTATACTATACAGGGTGAATTACTGGACTTAAAAAATATTTATAGACCACAGAAATTATCTTCATTTTATTCCTGGAAGATTGTTTTGAAGTGATTACACAAGTGACATTTGACTTGCTATTCAGAAAGTCAAATGGTTATCTCAACACTTTTAGGGTATCTCAACACTTTAAAAATAATTACCTCATTAACAATGTCATGACTATTGAATACTGTTTTATTAACACTCTTTATTAAAAGTACATATTGCTTCTGGGGCACCTGGGTGGCTCAGTGGCTGAAGCACCCGACTTTGGCTCAGGTCATGATCTCACAGTTTGTGAGTTCGAGCCCTGTGTCAGGCTTTCTGATGTCAGCCCAGAGCCTGCTTCAGATGCTCTGCCTCCCTCCTTCTCTGCCCAACCCCCACTAGCTTTCTTGCTCTCTCAAAAAAACAAATACACATTAAAAAAAAAGAACATAGCGCTTCTGCTAAGGACCTCTTCCCCGCCTTCTTCCTGTGAACCATATTAAAAATTTCTGATTTACAGCAAGATTCTGAATCAGTACACCTCGAATGACCCAGGAACCTGCAGTGTAACTAACACCACCTGGGATTCTGATGCTCCTGGGCTGAGGATGGCTAAAACACTAGGAGGCAGTAGAGCATTGTGTGAAGAATGTGGGTTCTGAAATCAGACCGCCTGCTTTAAAATCCTGCCTCAACCACTCATTGGCTGTGCAATAGAAGCTTTATGTGCCTTGGTTTCTTCCTCTGTAAAAAAAAAAAAGAAAGAAAGAAAGAAAGAAAGAAAGAAAGAAAGAAAGAAAAGAAAAGAAAAAAGAAAGAAGGAAAGAAAAGAAATAAATAACAATAGTATCAACCTTCTTAGATTGTATTGGGGATTAAAAGAGATGACACGGGAATGTAGGTGGCTTAGTTGGTTAAGCATCTGACTTGGGCTCAGTCACGATCTCATGGTCCATGAGTTCCACCCGTGTCAGGCTCTGTGCTGACAGCTCAGCTGGAGCTTGCTTCCAATTCTGTGTCGCCCTCTCTCTCACTGCCCCTTCCCCGCTTGCGCTCTCTCTCTCAAAAAATAAACTTAAAAAAAGAAAAAAGAGATGACACACGGGGATGCCTGGGTGGCTCAGTCAGTTAAGCGTCCTATCCTTGATTTTGGCTCAGGTCCTTTCATCATGATCTCACAGTGGTGAGATAGAGCCTCCCCCCACCTCCCACTGCAGGGCTCTGCGCTGAGCTAGAGTCCTGCCACCAGTCGTGCATTAAGCATAGAGCCTGCTTATGATTCATTCTCTCCCTCTCCTTCTGCCCCTCCGCAAGTTGGGTGTACATGCGTACGTGCTCTCTAAAAAAAAAGAAAAAAATTAAAAAAAAAAAAAAAAAGAGAGATGACACACGTTAAGATACCTACCACAATGTCTGGCATCTATTGTGAGCCATTGTTGTTTTCAGTGGCCTGGGTGGTACTCTCGCAATGCTCTTTTTCATAAAGAGTGAGGCTGTGGCCCAGATCTAGAATTTCATGCGGTAGAAATATGTTCATTTTTTTGGGCGCCTGGGTGGCTCAGTTGGTTAAGCGGCCGACTTCGGCTCAGGTCATGATCTCTCGGTCCCTGAGTTCGAGCCCCGCGTCGGGCTCTGTGCTGACAGCTCGGAGCCTGGAGCCGGTTTCGGATTCTGTGTCTCCCTCTCTCTGACCCTCCCCCGTTCATGCTCTGTCTCTCTCTGTCTCAAAAATAAACATTAAAAAATTAAAAAAAAAAAAAAAAGAAATATGTTCATTTTTGTTCCTACTTTTCCTAATGAGTGCTTCCTCCCAGGGGACTGGGCAAGCCTCACACTAAGTGGGAGAGTGACTGATATTGGGAGGAGGAAATGTAAGGATTTTGGTTTCAGATCATAAGAAGCTGACAAGTTGTCAAGCACACAACTGTCAAGACGAAAGATGGCTCTACTTACAAACTTTGTCACAGGTATGTACGATTTGCTGTAAATTATTTCCTATTTTGTGGAGTGCTATGGGACTGAATTTGTGAGATTTCTTGTTAAAGTGTGTGGGAAAACAAAATTATACCACTTCTCTTGTGTACTATGTAAGTATAGGTATGTTTATATTATCACTTGGGGAAATATCCACAGAACCCATAATTCATGAAAGAAAGTAAGCAGGTGAAGGAACAGATCCCATAACTGGAAGTCTCTAATCCAGGTGCATATGCACAGGTGGTCTTTATTAATTACCATTTTTACAACAAAAGAATGAAGGTTATGTGATTTTACGAGGTCACATGGAAAATGTCGGGGATGTAACTAGAATTTGAGTTTCATGTCTCTTGGTGTGAGTGTTCACCCTGTTTTTGATGATAAAGATGAGAGTTGGATAAATGGAAATGGGGTTCAGGGATGAGGAATGTGGGGTGGGGCAAGAAAGACCTTGGAAGAGAACCACAGCATGCCTCAACAATCTGGGAATGTTCTCATCCCTATCAATTGCACTTTTCAGGCAAGTGAGGTCTGTCTGATATTTGTTGGGTGAAGCACATCCAACCATGTGGTGAGCATGGAATGAGGGATGTGGCCATTTAGAATGATGTTAATGGACGATGTCATGGAGCCTGGATAAAATGGATGCACCCATCACCATCCACACAGAGAGACACGTGCAGCATTGAGCAAAGTGAAGGATACTGTCTCCTGAGCTGATGATGGAGATCCACTACCAAATCAGCCTGCCTTTCCATTTCCCAAGGCTGACACAACTCCTCCCCACCTCTACCCCCAATGAGCTGTTTTTTTTCTGTAGATATGTTATGATCTTCCTTCAGTCAATCTGCAATCAAGTCTTGGCTTGGGAACCTGACTATCTATCTATCTATCTATCTATCTATCTATCTATGCATCTATCTATCTATGCTCCATATCCAGCATGGGGCTCAACATGGGGCTTGAACTCACAAGCTCAGATCAAGACCTGAGCTGAGATCGAGTCAGATGCTTAACTGACTGAGCCACCCAGGCACCCCAACAGACCTGCCTTTTTTTTTTTAATTTTTTTTAATGTTTATTCATTTTTGAGAGACAGAGACAGAGCACACGTGGGGGAGGGGCAGAGAAAGAGGGAGACAGAATCCGAAGCAGGCTTCAGGCTCTGAGCTATCAGCATAGAACCTGACACGGGGCTTGAACTCACGAATCGCGAGGTCATGACCTGAGCTGAAGTTGGACGCTTAACCAACTGAGCCACCCAGCAGCCCCAGACCTGCCTTTTTAAAAGGTGACTTTATGGGGCACCTGGGTGGCTCAGTCTGTTGAACGTCCAACTTTGGCTGAGGTCATGATCTCATACTTCGTGGGTTTGGAACCCATGTTGGGCTCTGTGCGGACAGCTCAGAACCTGGAGCCTGCTTTGGATTCCGTATCTCCTTCTCTCTCTGCCTCTCCTTCACTTGTACTCTGTCTCTATGTCTCAAAAATAAAGAAACGTTAAAAAAAAAAAAAAAGGTGACTTTACATTTCTTTTTTCTAATCCATTATACATACACAGCAATTTTATTTCTGTATTTCCAGAATTTATTTCAGGGCAATATTAATGATCAGCTGCATGGGGGGGGGGGGCTGGGTGGCTAAGTCATTAAGCATTTGACTTTAGCTCAGGCCATGATCTCAAAGTTTGTAAGTTCGAGTCCCACATCAGGTAAGCATGAGCCCCACTTAGGGTGAGTACAGCCCTGCTTTGAGTAAAACACGAGCCCAGGGTGAGCCGTGCTTCTCTCTTCCTCTCTCTCTCTCTCTCTTTCTGCCCTTTGTGGGATTCTCTCTCTCCGCCCCTCACTCACTTGCACCCTCTCTCTCTCAAAAAAAAAAAAAAAAAATCAACTGTATGTACTGCCTATCATGTCAAAATGATCTGACTTAATTTTTTCCCTAAAACATCTTTGGGGGTGCCTAGCTGGCTCAGTTGGTAGAGTATGTAACTCTTGTTGATCTCTGGGTCATGAGTTCGAGCCCCACATGTGACACAGAGTTTGCTTAAAATTAAAAATTCTTGGGGCGCCTGGGTGGCTCAGTCGGTTGAGCGTCCGACTTCAGCTTAGGTCACGATCTCGCGGTCCGTGAGTTCGAGCCCCGCGTTGGGCTCTGGGCTGATGGCTCAGAGCCTGGAGCCTGTTTCCGATTCTGTGTCTCCCTCTCTCTCTGCCCCTCCCCCGTTCATGCTCTATCTCTCTCTGTCCCAAAAATAAATAAACGTTAAAAAAAAAAATTTAAAAATTCTTTAAACTATAATATATGTCAAAAATATAATGTATTCCTGATACTTGTGTCCAAATATAAATTCTAAATGAGGAAAAGAGCTAATAAATATTAAATGTTCTCAAATATGATTTACCCTGTATCATGTATACATATTCCTATGTATATGTTGCTGTTTATAGTATGACAATGGAGAAATTCCCATTCATTTATCAACCAGGACGTTGGAGACTCTAAAAATTAGTCCATTGTTCTATCAAAGTCTACAGGGATAACTTAAGGCTTTTTTACCTAAAGCCTCATTCCATTGAATCATTATGATGAGCATTGTAGATGTGGTGAAAATTATCTATAAATATGTCTCCTTATGAAAATAAAAACAGTGCATGTATAACCTAAGGCAATTTGTTTAAAATTATGTCTGTCTAAAAAACAGCACATTTGGCTCCAATGTCATTTATAGTTTTGGTTATAAAATGGACTTTTCCTGGAGGGAGACTAGCCTGTTCTATATTCACAAACTACACTTTAGTGAGGTCCTTGAGCAAAGCTGGCTTCTCCCACCCCACCCGCCAGAACTGGTGTGGGAGGCTGGAGGAAGAGGGTGGAATCTGAGCTCTGTTAGTGGAAGGAAAAGCTGATGGCCTTTAATGCCTGTCCCTGCCATATCTAAAACTTTACTCGAAAGACTTGAGGACAGAAAGCTAATGAACTTGAAATAAACTTTCTACTGTGGAATAGCTTAATAGCTGTTTGCAGTATTGACTCTCGATTTTAGGAAACTGTATGGAACAAAGGATGTTTGTTGGTAAGGGGAAACTATGAACTGAAGGAAAACAGCTGTGGGGGTTTCAAAATGCTGAGGTTTTGGATATTTAATAGTCAAATGCCTTTCTTCTGGGTTTAATGATTTGTAGGCACAACACGTTTAAGGAAGATCCTAGGTTAAGTTGTAAAGCAAACTCACATTAGTTGTGGCCATTAAAAAAAAAAAAAATCAATCACTGTTTTTACCAGAGAAGGGAGATAGTTTTGTCTGATTTTCAGGTTGCTTGACTGCTCAAGTATCCTCTTTCATAAACGTATTCTTCCTCATTCTCAGACCAGTATGTGGTTGTGCAAAAATAAAATAGTCATCGTCTTTCATGCCAGCAGAGATGTGGCTCTGTGCTATGTTATACAAACTCTTTAAGATCACTTATGTTTATGTATGCACATATATATTTTGTCTACTATGAAATATTTAGATTTTGTTTTAAAGCTTTCTCATTGTACCATGCAATTTTTTCATGTATTTCATATAAACCATAAGTTTGAGTGTTTTATAGTTTCAAAACAAGTATATGAAAACACAGTGGCATGAAGTGACATGGCACACTGGGTGGAGAGGAAGTGGCCATTCATAAGACCAAACCCACATACATGCAGGAGACAGCAATTATGAGGCCAAGGATAGGGATGTTTTGAAAATATACTTAAAACGAGATCAAAGATCTTTGGACCTTTGAAAATATCCCAGAAAGTGAATGAAAAACAACAGCCTTCTCTCTTTTTTCAGAGCTCTGACTCAGACCTCCTACTAGAAGGACACTGCAGAGTTGAAATATGTATTTTTAAATAATACACATATTCCTCTAAGTGAGTTAAACTATTATGTGCAGATTTTCTTGAAGGGTCCTAAAAGCAGTCATGTAGATGTACAACATAATTACATAGGTGGCCACCGTGAGTCTTCACATCCCAGAAGGCTCCAAGAGCACCCCTATTTCTTTTCTCACAATTACTAGGTTCATCTATAATCTAGAGGAACTTGGGCAACTCGGAAGCTCTCAAGCTTAGCAAGGAGATGTCAAAACGAGGGCCATGATGCCACACTTCCTCATACTTCAGCTTTCCCTGAACACTCCATTCCCCACACCCCAGTCAAGTCAGATCCCTCTGTTCTAAGTTCTAACAATATCCAATTCTCTTCTAGCACTCAGCCGTTTGTAATTATACATTGATTTTTGATTATTTGGGCAGGTCTGCCTCCCTACTAGACAGACAGCAAGCTGTATGAGGGTGAGGCACTGTGTTTCTATTCCACTTAGTTTAGAGCCTAGCGTGTGGCATGTATTCGATAAATGTTTATTGACCACATGAAAGTGCTATTTCTTTGTCTTTCTGCTGCCATTCCTGACATCAACTGAGACAGGTATGAGATTGCCATGGTGTGGGGTAGAGGGAAGCCGCAGGGTTCAGAAGGTTGTAAGCACGTGAAATGCCATGGTTGGTGTGGAGTTCTATATATCAGAGAGGGAAAGGCTTTCCTACTAAGACAGTCATTCTTCACAAGTAAATGACTTCTATGTGCTGCCTGATTTTGTAATTTTAGGTTTGAATGTTTTTTAGATTTGTGTTCTCTTTCCTCTTCTCATCTTTCCTCCCTTAGTCCCAAGTCTCAGGAAGGAGCCTGGGAATAAACACACTGAGGAGGAGCTCTCATCAAGGGCTCTAAGGGAATGTTTTATGGAGAATAGCTTTGCAGAGATCACGGTTATGTTAGGACCGAACATCCTTATTATGATAATCTTGGTTGAGACTTTAAGATCATATGATTCTCATAGGTGTATTATGAAGTAGGCAGTTCAGAATCATGGCCCTTAGTTTATGGATAAGGAAAAGGGGTCATCAGAAGAGGTTGAATTATCCATGTTATAATGAAAACAAGAGCAAATTAACATTTCTGGAGAGCTCCCTGCATCTTGAGGCACCTTTATATTTGGAATAGTCCTTTATATTTAGAATATATAGTCTTTTATATTTAGAATATATACTTTAATCATTACTACATCCCCATGAGATAGGTAACCATTATTATTATTCCCATTTCACAGATGAGGAAAGTGAGACCTACAGCAATCAAGTTATTTGCCTCAAAGTGCATTACCAAGAAGCTTAGAGCCAGGCTTCAAACCCAGCTGGTCTGTCTCAAACCAGTATGCTGATGAGTCAGCACTGGGAGATCTCCAAGAGTACATTGTGTTATTTGTACTTGCCTCCATAGGTGACTCCTGGTTTAATATTGCTACTTTATGTTGCCAATTTTTTTCTAACCTGTTTGCAGTTTCACCAGAACTTAGAATTTATCAAGCAGAGATCACAGTGATCACTGTGTATGACTGAAATTATATCAACCAGGTTCAGATAAAAAATGCCCTGTTTACTAATGAAAAAAAATGTTGGGGTGCCTGGGTGGCTCAGTCTGTTGAGCGTCTGACTCTTGATTTTGGCTCAGGTTGTGATCCCAGGGCTGTGGAATGGAGCCCTTAGTGGGGCTCTGTGCTGTGTGTGGATCCTGCTTAGGATTCCCTCCCTCTCTCTCTCTGTCTCCCCCTCTCCCCTACTCACACTCTCATTCTCTCTCTAAAAAAATAAATAAAAATAAATTGTTGGATACATTTACTAATTTTATTTTTTGGAGGTGCTCATTGCTTAATTACCACAGGGCACATCTATACTGGGGAAAACTTGTACCATTCTCTGACACTCTACAAAATATTAAGTATAAAAAAGTCCACAAAAACGTGTGATTTTTGAGTGCTTTTTACACTACTTAATCTCTTCAAGGAGAGGACAATGACCAACAGTGACTGGCACATTTTGTGCCTCTGCAGATCCAAGTCTCTCTTTTTCTTTTTTTTTAAAGCTTTTTTTTTTTTTTTTTTTATGTTTGTTTATTTTGAGAGAGAGACAGGGAGAAAGGTAGAGTAGGCAAGGTGCAGACAGAGAGAATCCTAAGCAGGCTCTGCACTGTCAGCAAAGAGCCTGATGCAGGGCTCCAACTCATAACCCATGAGATCATGACCTGAGCTGAAATCAGGGACCGGATGCTTAACCAACTGAGCTACCCAGGCGCCCGCAAAGCTCTCCATGGGTTCCCTTTACGTTAGATTTTGTCACTGAAAAGAGAACATGGATATGTTGTAATTTGTAGCTGATAAGAACAATTACACCAAAAGGTACCCTTGCTTAGAGTTCTAGAGAAGAAAGTGATCCAGACAAGATATGGGGCCTATGCACAGCACTATGACCCAAGTTCAATACCTGAGCTCCTAGTCAGGAGGGCAGTGAGCAGAGGTCAATACAGAGGGTGTTATTTCTGTGTTTTTGGACTATTACTGACTGCATTTAAAAGCCACGTTAGAAGGGATATTGGCTGGTTTTCAGCTTCTTGTGTTATTCGTGCCTCTGCCCCTCTCCATTATGGATAACTGAGGTTTTTAATTGAGGTTTTAATATACAGTAGTGACATTCTAGTAGATGAAGGAAGGGGGCAGTCCCCGAGGGCAATCTGAACTTCTGCTTAGTATATTTACTCTTGCTGTTTTCCTTCCTCCTCATTTGTAATTCAGGAGGCTCTCTGAGAAGAGAGAGACAACGAAGAGGCTTCTTAGATGGATCGAAGGATCACAAGCTGGGATACCAGGTTCTATGAAAAGGTCTGCTATTGAATTTGCTCTACCTTTAGGCAAATCATTTGATCATGTTGTGCTTTGGTTTCTTCCTGTGTTTGCTAAGTGTAAATAACATGTATTTGACTATTTTGTGATTATTATAGACTATTTTAAATGTGTGGGTGATTTATTTTTCCAGGCCAGCTGCTCAGGTATAAAATGAAAGTCTGCTCCTTTGAGATGCTAGGCTTCCTGGCTGTCAACTGACCCCCAAATCCTTCAGAGTTCAGTAGGCATCTAGTTGCTTCTTGTTCATCTGACACATTTTGCAGTCTCTGTGCTGTGGCTCCTCAGGTTTACTCTATAGTTGGGGGGCATACCTTTTGTCTTTTTTGTTTTCAGAAATGAAATGTGTCACTTTATATATTCCTACTGCTTTCACCCTCCTCCCCACTCCACCTCTAAAAAGATGAAGGCTGCTTTATCTGACACTGATTGCATGAGACAGGAGGGACAGGTGACATGGTAAACAAACTGAGTTTACCTGGACTGGCTAATATGGTTCCCTTTTGATGACTTGGGCCAGGACCACTACAAGTTTGAACTAGATTTAGTAAGGTTCAGGTTCTTTGGCGTTTTAGCAGGAAGCAGTCAGGTAACATACTGAAAAGAGAGAACACAAAGTACCCTCCCCTTTCCCCTTTGTGTTTGTTATAGCCTACCTCACATTAGGCAACAAGATGCCCCTGTTCCCAAAAAGTCCCAAGCCAGGATTCTTAGAAGCTAATAAATAAGTTTGTGGGTAAAGTACGATTTTGTTCTTCATCAGTGGATCACCATACCACTGCTTCATAAATGGTAATCTCTTAAGTGCAATACTGGAGTTGACGGTAAGGCTTACTTCTTTTGAACTAAAATAAAATGTATTTACATTATTTCTAGTGCAGTTAAATTAAAAGCAGTTTCCAAACAAACCTGGAAAAGGTGTTGAAGCTAGAGAACCCATGAAATATATTACTCCTTAGTTGTAGCTTGGTGGTAGCAGCAGGAAGAACTTCAGACACAGGAACACGGTGTAACCCTTCGGTTCTGAAACGTTGCTAGGTCTCCTCGTGCTAGAAATGATCAAAGAAACATCCGGGTAAATATTGCTCCCGGAGCTTAGTTCGCTTTGAGTGCTGGGTCCAACTTCCATCTGTTAGTTCAAGGAAACAAGCAGCAAGGGCCTCGGATTTGGGGGTCTTCGTTCTTGGGCAGGGTCATCAATACATCAACGTAATACTTGCAGGTGCCTGAGCTGCAGTGGCTTCCAACAAAGGCAGAGCTTTCACTGATATCTCTTAGAAACATATAGCCAGCAACTTGCCAGGCTTGGGGAACAGGACTGGGAAGAACCAAGGGCATGGTGATATCCTTTCTCCCTAGATTCCAGACCGCTTTGTAGCTCCTGCGGAGCAGGGTGGAGGCCCTTGGGGTGGGGGTCTGGCTCTTCGGCTCTAAATGTAAATAAGCCACGCAGCTGAGCCAGTGACAGTTAAGAACTGGCAGCGTCCGTCTCAGGCAAGGTGTTGGTCTGACAGTCTGGACGTACGAAAGGCAGGAGACTCCCTCTCCTCACCCTCGGGTCAATCTGCACAACCAGGTTAAGTCCTGCCGGGGTCGGGGTGGGGGGGTTGGGGGAAGGGAATGAGGCGCCCAGAGGCCACGACTAAGGCGAGGAAAGACCAGAAGTCCTAAGGACACCACCTTGGAGGGACCGGGAGGCTTCAGTAACTGCCTTCGGAAGTATCGCCCTTGCCGTATAAAACGAAAAATATCTCCGCCATTACATGAAGCCGCGGCCCAGATAGGAGGCGGGGACGCGCGCCTGGCGAATGCGCGCTCCCTTTGTCCCGCCTCCCGGCCGGCGGCTCTATCCGCGCGGGAGCGCGCTTCGGCCGCTCTTAAGTGCTCCGGGTGGAAACTGGCGCCGGCGGCGGTTGCGTTCCGCGGGCGGAAAGGAAGGGGGAGGTGGGAAGGCTGTGCGCCGCCCGCTCCACCCCCCACCCCGCCTCGGCCCTGAAGGGGCTGGATGGGCAAGTTGGGCGCGATGGCTCGAGTCCGGGCGGCGGCGGCGGCGGCCGGAGGCGGCGGCGCCTCCTCCTCCTCGCCCCGGCGCCGGCGGTGATCCGAACGAGCGGCCGCGGCCCCCGATGAGACTGTTCGCGGGCTGGCTGTGCCTGAGCCTGGCGTCCGTGTGGCTGGCGCGGAGGATGTGGACGCTGCGGAGCCCGCTCACTCGCTCACTGTACGTGAACATGACGAGCGGCCCCGGCGGGCCGGCGGCGGCCGCGGGCGGCAGGAAGGAGAACCACCAGGTACGCGGCCGGGGTCGGGCCCGGGCCCGGCGGGGGCGGGGGCGTGGCGGCCCGGCCTTCCCGCGCTCGGCCCGGCTATTGTGCGGGGCTTCGCGGCGAGAGGGCCTCCCCGGGCCCTCGCCCCGCCGCCTCGGCCTCGCGGAAAGTTTCCCCGACGTCGTCCCCGCCGGGCGCTGGCTCCGCGACCCTCGAGCGTTCGGCCCGGGCCCCGCGGCGCCTTTTGTTCCCGGGCGCGGGCGGACAACGGCCTCCCGTTCCTTCCCGGGCCCGGGTGTGGGCGCCCCGGCGCCCCGCATTGTTCCCGGGTGCCAGGCGGTGATTGCAGGCGCCGGGCGGCACGACGCAGGAACTTTGGGGCGAGCGCGTGGCCACCGGCATCCATCTGGCACCGGGGCCTGCGATGTAAACGACCAGACCAAACCCATCTCCCTCGACCGCCTTCATCACCCCCGGGGAATCAAAGCGAAAAGCAGGTCCTTCTTTTTGTCTGGTTGAATCTCTGAACGTACAAAGGGCCATAAAGAAATTTAACCGTGCATTGTGAGCCATTTAACCCTCTGGGCTTATTCGGGTGACATTTTCCCTCAGCAGTTAAATGTGTTTGACAGGTCCTCACACTCCCATCCTGCTGAACCTTCCTCTCCTACCAAAGAGAGATCTCCTTTTAACTTCGATGTTGGTAGTCGACCAGAAAGATGTGGTAAGAAGGAAGATGATGCAAGCTTTTCCTGGAAGGGTTTTTAAAACAGAATTAGGGAGGAGTGAATTCTTTTCAGAGTTGTGGATCGTGAACGACGCGATGTAACCGGTTAGGCAGTCTTTTCATTAGCTTAGTTTGGTGCCACTTACAGAAAAGTATGTGCAGGTCAACTGTGGAATTAAGAGTGATATTTCATTTTTGACCATAATATAGTTTGTGGTTAACCTTGCATTCATTGAAAAGAGGCTTTTAAACTCTGTCGGAGTGTTGGCTTATAATTGCTAGCATTTATAGTGCATTTTGCCTTTCAAGACAGCAGTAAGTGGTTATTCCCCATCTTATGACTTATCGTTTTCATAGATTTCTCATTTTCCTATGTTACATTTCTTATTATGCCAGGCGTTCAGAGAGTTTAAATTCGGGTTGATTTCGTGTGTTTTAATGAAAGTAAAGAATTATCTAAGGACATAAAGCAATTCATTAAGGAAAGTAGCTTATAGTTTTTATTTAGTAATTACTGATTGTGGCCCATTTTCTATTTTTAAAGGAAGTCCTAAATTCCCATAAAATTTTTTTGTGATCCCAGAGCTATTTTGTTTTGTTAGGTAGTCATGCCTATGATATTGTTAGGAGAGTACATAAAGTCAGTAGGTGATCTTCAGTTGTGAAACCACATTCTTTGCTATAAATTACTTACGTTAATCGTTCTTAGAGAAACAATTCTAAAGTACTGCAGTGATAATGTACAGTTACCAAATGTCACATATCCACGTGGAATACGGATAGTGGCATAAAACAATGAATTAGAAATGTCATTTTCAACAATTGGTAGAAGTAAGTTCCGGTTAGGACAAAAAGGAAGCTTATTTCCACTGATGTGGAATTTTGGTGGAGTCTCTTAGCTGTAGGTGTTTATGACACTTGTGATTACCTCTACTGTAACATTGGATGTATTTTATTATATATACATATTTTGTATGTAATATATTTATATAATGCTTATAAAAGAATTGGTTATATTTTAAAAACTGAAAAACCGCTTACATAATTTGATTTTCGTGGAGTCTAAGTAGACTATAGCTGGAGATGTAGCCTCATAATAAGTACTTCCTAACAGGAGATACTTTCTAATTGTGTGCCTTTTAAAAACTGAATCAGTTACTAATACTGGTTTCCGATACCCCATTTACTTTGTTACACTTCTGAGATGCTGAGTTATATGTGTACATGTGTGTGTTTTAACCAGTTGGACCAACAATTTGGCCACTAATTTCTCCAAAGTGAAGACTAATCTGGTACTTTCTGAATATTTAGGGGCAGATTGACTCTTTTCCTTAGAGTGATCAATCCAGTGATGCATTGACATATGAAAATATTGCCCGTGAATAAAGATTAAAATGAACAAAAGAAATGTGTGTATAGAGACCACGGTGAGATAAAGTTAAAGAGGAGACTCCTCTCTGCAGAGTGCCTGCACTGATTTGTTATCTTTATAATCCAGGATCCTAGGTTTGCCTTATGAACTTTCTTATTTGTAAAGTAACTTGACTCTAACATTCTTGCCCCCTTCACATTTATAGTTTTATACAGGGTTTTCTGGTGTTCATTTGGGGGTGTGGGTTCCATAGCAAGCCACATCTGGTTCTTTTGGGGTTGCGTGAAAGTGGGGTTATGGATTTTTTAAACATTTTTTTAATTAATGTTTTTTATTTATTTTTGAGAGAGAGACAGAGTGTGAGCGGGGGAAGGGCAGAGAGAGAGGGAGACACAGAATCTGAAGCAGGCTCCAGGCTCTGAGCTTACAGCACAGAGCACGACGCGGGGCTCGAACTCACAAACCGTGAGATCATGACCTGAGCTGAAGTCGATGCTTAACCGACTGAGCCACCCAGGTGCCCCAGTGGATTTAATTGAACCGTACTTAGCACAAGTTTTCTTTATGATGATTTTATTAAGAAATTATGGTGGAGGATTCTCTGGTTAAAAGAGAAATCTTGGGAAATGTTTATCATTAAAAATTGCTATTTAGTTATGATAGCCTGGAGATGAGTTGCAAGGCTCCTTTGCCCTAAAGTAGTTCTAAAACTGTAGTAGCAGCACCATTTTAATAACTTGGTTTGGTGTGCTAGCTTCAAAGCTGGGATTACTTTTCACTTTAAGCAAGGGAGAAGCAAGGAAGGGCTTCTCTTAGAGCTGGGATGTGGCTTGCAGGCCAAATTGGGCTCACTGACTTGTTTGTTACAGCCTATAAAGTAAGAATAGTTTTACGTTTTTAAATGGCTGCAAAAGCATGTAATATTTTGTAATATGAGAAAATTTCTTATATGAAATTCAAATTTCAGCATCCACAAATAAGGTCTTGTTGGAACAGAGCCACCACATTCGTTTACTTACTGCCCATAGGGACCTCCACACTACAGCAGCAGTGGTTGGTACTGTGTGACCCACGAGCTGAACTATTTACTCTGTAGCCCCTTACAGAAAAAAAGAGTCTTCTCCAGAGAAAGTTTCCAGCTGCCTTCATCAGCAGCACATTTCTTAGTCACAGGTTGCATGGTGGATAGTTTGCCTCATTGGGAAGAAGTAGAGCCAGGCAATGAGAAACTAGATATGTCACTTTTCAACATTGGCAGGCTTGGAACTTAAAAAGAAGACAGCAACGACAAAAACTTTGGATCTAGTGTTTTTGTCTCATTGTACCTAGTACTTCAAGTTAATGCATCAATTATGGAGCTGTTGAAACTTGAAAGGACTCTTAGGCCTCACTAACTAGGTTCTTGATAATAATAGTCATTCAGTAGTTTCTGAACTGATGGAGTGCCAAAAGAATTGTTATGGAACTCCCTGGAACCCAGCCAGGACGGTTTCTGCAGGTGATGTACTGTAAGGATTCTTAAGAGCACAGGTAACCTTGAATATCTGGAATTAGCAAGGTATAACTTAAAACTGCAAGGTTGTGTTATATCTGACTTATTTTTTCACCTTCTGTAAGCTCTGAACTGTGTTATGTTGCACGGGGTGATGGGGCATCAGATGGAATTGAAACAACTGGGGGTTTTTTCCAAATGAAAAAATACTTGGACATCACAGCCATAGGTCACAGGTTGTGCTAATGGACAGATTCGGTGTCCTGTCCCCTCACTCCCCATTTACTTTGCAGGGGCTGATCAAAGTCAGGCACAAGTTAACAATGCTCAAGGGCAGTCACCAGCTAGCCAGATGGACACTGATGGATTTGTATCCTCTTCTGAGCTGCCTTCCAGAATCTGGAGGCCTCTGCAGCTGAATACCAAAGAGATTTTGAAAGGAGTTTCTTTCCTTCCTTACAATTGTGTTGAAACCCTATCCAAATGTTTGCCTCTGGGTGCCTGGGTGGCTCAGTCATTTAAGTTTTGGACTTTGGCTCAGGTGGTGATCTCGCCGTCTGTGGGTTTGAGCCCTGTGTCCGGCTCTGTGCTGAAGGCTCAGAGCCTGGAGCCGGCTTTGGATTTTGTGTCTCCCTCTCTCTGTGCTGGCCCCGCCGCCTGCTCATGCTGTCTCTCTCTCAAAATAAAGACACATTGAAAAAACAACAAGTGTTTGCTTCAGTTTCACAGAATATCAGGATCTCTCTCTGCTGCTGAATACACTAGAAGGTGCTTGAGGGCACCCTGGTAATTGCCAGTAAAAGACCATTGCTTAGACCTTCTAAAGCATTGTTAAAATCTTAGGATTATAAAATTCTAACAGTGAGTGCATATTTTAAATGAAAATTGCCAATTATTTATTTATTAAATCAAAGCTGAAACAACTTAATCTAATCCATATGAATTGTTTCCCTCCATGGACTTGGGTGCCTTGTCACTGTACACATTGAAATCTCATATAAAGAGGTTGTTGGTTTAGGTTTGTGTCATCTGTGGAAGAAAAATGAATGGTTTGAATGTTGACTCTTATGCTGTGCTTCAATGCAAGGAAGTGTCAATGATTGAATGTCTGGACTGATAGGATTCATTGCAGAACTTAGAATGTGATTTTTGAGTCCTTAGCTGCCAGGTCCAGGTCGTCAGGCTTAGTCTGACCACCCCCTGTAGTAGAAAAGATTCTGTGTTCATGGACCCCGTCAGTGGAGCCTTTCCAGTTGTTTTTAGTGGTGCTAAATGCCTCAGGTCTTTGGTTACTCATTCCTTTTGAGAATGGCTGGGTGCCCAGACCTACCGTGTGGTTTTTAGGCATTCTCTTGAACTTCAGTTCTCTAACTGGCTTTTGTGGTCCTTGGACAGGAAGGGGAAGGAAATCAAGTTACTGTGTTTCTATTGTCTGCCAGACACTTTAATGATTCTCTCTAATCCTCATAACAACTCCCAGAGGTAGGTGGCGCACCCCGTTTTTTAATAGACAGATGAGCCTAAGAGCGATGACACTTGCTCAGGAGATACTTGGTAGGTGGCAGAGTTGGGTTTTGATCTCTGCTCTGTCTGGTTTCAAGGCCCAGGCTTTTCCCACCTTTTCATGATGCCACTCCTAGGAAGCCTTGTGTTGTATGAGGGCCTGTGAAAGTAGGCTGTCTCCTTAGTAGGAAACTGCCCCCACTTTAGCAGAGCTGTGTGGACACATTGAATCCATGTAGCTGTATGCAAAAACACCAGTTGCAGTTTTGTGGTGTGTGAGTTAGACAACGTTGGGATAAGTGTCCCAAGTTCTGGCTTTCATCCAGTTTGTGAGTGCTTTGGTCAAGTTTAATGTTGGAAAAAAAATCGTACCTAGGGTGTCTTTTTTCCAACACCCACTATTTCTTTGACACTGGCTGGGTGTCCTACAATTCATTTCTGTTCTGATACAACCCGGAGTTAACATCTGTCCAGAGGCTTAAGGACTCCATCCTGCAAGACTGCCCTCCCTTCGGGTGCCAGCTGCAAGTTGGGGGTACATAGACTACCCCCCCATGTTTCTGCCCAATTTGTGTACAAATTCTGGGGTTCCCACAACCCTCCCTCAGGTTAGATAATTTGCTAGAATGACTCCATTTAGGAAGACATTTTACTTCTTTACTCGTTTATTATAAAGGATACGATTCAGGGAAAGCCAAATGGAAGAGATGAATAGGGCAAGCTATGGCCGGTAGAAGGTGGCACAGAGCTTCCATGCCCTCTCCAGGTGTTCAGCAACCTGGAAGTCCCTAGAGCCATGTTGTTTAGGGGCTTTATGAGGGTTTCATTACCTAGGCATGGTTGATTAAATCACTGACCTTTGGTGATAACTCAATCTCTTAACTCCTCTCCTTTGTCTAGAGGTTGGAGGTGGGGCTGAAAGTTCAAACCCCCCTCCCCCTATCACTATATTAGCATACAAAAGATACTCTTTATTTTTTTTTTTTAATTTTTTTAATGTTTGTTTATTTTTGAGACAGGGGAGACAGACCACGAGTGGGGGAGGGGCAGAGAGAGAGAGAGGGAGACACAGAATCTGAAACAACTCCAGGCTCTGAGCTGTCAGCACAGAGCCCAATGCGGGGCTCGAACCCATGAACCGTGAGGTCATGACCTGAGCGGAAGTCGGATGCTTAACCGACTGAGCTACCCAGGCGCCCCCAAAAGATACTCTTTAACACTTAGGGGATGCCCCAAGAGTCTTAGGGGCTCTGTGCCTGTATCTAGGGGATAAAGCACCAGTAGCGAAGGGGGTGAGGGAGAGAGAATCTTAAGCACGACACAGGGCTCTCATAGGGTTTAATCTCATGACCCTAAGATTGTGACCTGAGCCAAAATCAAGAGTAGGACGCCTAACTGACTGAGCCACCCAGGTGCCCCCTAAAATAACCTTTTTTTTTTTAAAGTTTATTTTGAGAGAGAAAGAGAGCACAAGTGGGGAAGGGGCAGAGAGAGGGAAAGACAGAATTGCAGGAGGCTCTGTGCTATCAGTGCAGAATCTGATGCCAGGGTCGAACTCCCAAACCATGAGATCATGACCTGAGCTAAGATGAAGTGTGGAACACTTAACCAACTGAGCCACCCAGGCGCCCAACCCCTAAAATAACTTTCTTTTTTCAAATGTTTATATTTGAGAGAGAGACAGAGACAGTGTGCGAGCAGGGGAGGGGCAAAGAATCAGACGGAGACAGAATCTGAAGCAGGCTCCAGGCTCCCAGCTGTCAGCACAGAGCCTCACGTGGGGCTTGAACTCGAGCTGTGAGATCATGACCTGAGCTGAAGTCCGATGCTTAACTGACTAAGCCACCTGGGTGCCCCCCTAAAATAACTTTCTAACTCCTCTGTGTTCAAGTCCTCTGTATTTTGGAAGAAAAGATAATTATATAACACGTTTGACTATTGAACTAAAAAATAAATTCTGATAAGCTTTTAACTATATCCCTCTGTTTGATAAGCAAATATAATCTCATCAGAAAATTATATTTCTGCTTTGAAGGAATGACTGATCCACCAAGATTATATAAAGATTAGGAGATGTTCATGGGACCTGACCTAATACCTTATATTTTGATTAGCGAATATTGTCACATATGCATTCACAACTCATGTCTACTTCATTTGGCTATTTGTCTGATTTTTAGTATAGCTACAGAGTCTTGTTGCAAGTAATTTACTGTATTTTTAGAAGTTCTGTATTTACTGTATTTTACAGTATTTACTGTAATTTTTAGAAGTTCTGGTTAATTACCACATCCTACCTTGTACTTGGCATTAGTAGATGACTGCATGGTATAACTGGTTTGATTAGAATTCGTTATTTAAAAGATTTCCTTACCGTCTTGGATTGGAGAAAGTTCAAGTGAGCTTTGAAGGAAGATGCTAAAATGACGTTTTTCCCGGCACTGGTCTCCAGCTGAGGAGGCCAGCCCACAGTGGGCTTGGCACACAGTCCTTCCAATGCGAACGTTTAATGAGCATGATGCTTTGTTCTTGTCTGTGCACCTTGGTCTCTGTAGTCTTTGAGGAGCACACATTCAAAGAACTCACCTGCTTGAAAGTGCATGGGAGCCTGCAGATAGGCCACCCAGTGCTGTGAGCTCATTACAGCTTTTCATTTAAGCTGGGTTGTCTGGAGAGAGGAACTCCAGTGGGGTGGCAGGGGCTCCTGCATTGATTTTTCTATCAGCATCTCATCTTAAGGGCAAGGGGACTGCTTATTTAAGGCTTGAAGTTCTTGGCCAAGATCGTAATCCCATTATTTGATTCCCTTGGTTTCTGATTTTTTTTTCTCTCCTCTGGAGTGTAAGTCCATCTTTAGTTTTTCCCTAGACCACTGTTAAGCTGGGATAATTAGGAAACACTAATGAAATTTTCTGGGTAGGCCCATGTAGGGGTTCTCAAGCAGTGGTGATTTTGTCCCCCAGGGGGCATTTGGCAATGTCTGGGACATTTTGGGTGGTCCTGATGGGAGGGGAGTGGGGAGCGCTCCTGGCATCTGATGGGTAGAGGCTTGGGATGCTGCTAAACATCTTCTAATACATCAGACACATCTCATAACAAATTATGATTATCTGGCCCCAAATGTCAGTAATGCTGAGGTTGAGAAACCCTGTAATTTAGTTGCTATCTAGATCAGATTATCTTTTCTCTAAACACACCCCCGTCCAGTTTAGTTGGACAGAATGGTCCTGCTTTCTTTTCTGAAAATAAATCTCAGACACACTGGGTAGACCGAGAAGAAACTTCTTTGAAAGAAACCTTTATAAAACAACATGCACCTAGAATAGGAACCTCAATCAGCTGGAAGTGCTCAGAAACCCCAGGCTTCCCATTTGTCCAGAAGTTGTGGGGTGGTAAATGAAATGTGAATGTACTTGGCCAAGGGCCTGAAACAAAGTAGGTGTTTTAGTCAGTGTCATCCTTCCTTGCTTGCTTATGGTGTTGCAATTTTGTGGTGAGTGGGTAGGTTTGACCACTGTTTGCAGAAGTGAGTTTAAGCAAGACCTTTCAGGGGTGCCTGGCTGGCTCAGTCAGGGGAGCATATGACTCTTGATCTCGGGATCATGAGTTCGAGCCCCACGTTGGATATAGAGTTTACTATAAATAAATAAATAAATAAATAAATAAATAAAGTATAATAATAAAATAAAAAAGAAAAGTAAGACCTTTCAAAAACCTTGGAGTTTCAGAAATTGACAGAAACCCAGTGACAGCTATCTCTGTGGTTATCCTTATATTCATTCCCTCCAGGATTTTGTTAGAAACTCCAAATTCTATGTTAGGCTGCCTGTGACTTTATTTATTTTTATTTTTTAAACATTAATTTTTTTTTTTTTTTTTTTTTGAGAGAGAGAGAGAGAGAGCGAGCATGGGAGGGGCAGAGGGGATAGAAAGAGAGAATCCTAAACAGGCTCCATGCTCAACACTCAGCCTGGAGCCTGATGTGGGGATCGATCCCAAGACCCTGGAATCATGACCTGAACCAAAATCAAGAGTCGGCAACTCAACTAACTGAGCCACCCAGATGCCCCAAGGCTGCCTGTGATTTTAACAGTAGTTCATTTGACAAACATTTATTGTTCACTGTATCCGTATTAGGCACTGAAGTCCGTCATTGTCCCTCACTTTATGAAATCTCTTTCTCTCTGGGAAGATATACACTGAACATATAATTATGTACAGTTATTAGTTCAATGTTCATAAATGTTACCAAGAAGACATATGAGATGTAGGAGAGAGGTATTCGGATGGGGGGAACCCAGCCTAGTCTGCAAATTCAAGGCAAACATACTTGAAGAAATATTTTAGTATTAGGTCGAATTGACCAGGTAAAGAGAGAGTGGGTTGGGGTGATGGAAATGTAGGGGATGGAGCAAACACCATGTGAGATATCCAGAGGAAAGGAGCCTTCCAGAAAAAGAGAGGGGTGCAGTGTTATGACATAGTGAATGGCCAGGTGTTATGGGTGGGCAGGCAGTGTCACGAGGTGACTGTGGACGCAGACTGGACAAATCGTGTAGGACCTGGTAAGCCATATTGAACATTTTGGATATTAGCTTCAGACTTCTGTGTAGCAGGGTCGTGATGTGATCAGATTTGCATTTAAAATTTTCAGTTTTTAGAGAGGCTTGTTTGGCCACTTAAATTTTCAAACTACTTTTAATTACAGTGCTATCCACATTTAGATATGTAAATATATGTTAAAAATAACCTTTATTGAGATATGTATAGTTCACATACCATAAAATTCATCCTTTTAAAGTGTATAGTTCAATGTTTTTTAGTACAATATATTTACACAGTTGTGCAACCACCATCACTCTCTAGTTTTAGAACGTTTTCATCACTCCAGAAAGAAACTGCGTATCCATTGGTAGACACTCCCCACTGCCCCCTGCCCCCAAACCCTTGGCAACTGGTCTACTTTCTGTCTCTGAACCTGCCTATTCTGGACACTTTATGTAAGTGAACATATCATTTGTGGCCACTTGTGACTGGCTTCTTTTCCCTTAGCATAATGTTTTCACAGTTCATCCACGTTGTCACCTGAATCAGGACTTCACTGCTTTTTATGGTTGAATAATCCATATTCTGTTGTATAGATCAGTCATATCTTGTTTATCCATCAGTTGATGGACGTTTGGGTTTGTTTCCACTTTTTGATGATTCTGAATAATGCTGTGGAGTTGGCATTTGTATCATGCAAATGGTCAGGAGGAGCATGGGTTTCAACTTTTATATTTATTTATTTTTAATTAATTTATTTTGAGAGAGAGAGAGAGAGAATGTGTGTGCCCGTGAGCTGGGGAGGGGCAGAGAGAGGGGGAGAGAACCCTAAGCAGGCTTGCACTGAAATCTAGAGTCAGACACTCAACCCCCTGGGCCCCCCAGGCACCCCCAACCTTTATCTTAAGAATTTTTCTTTAATATTTATTTTTAAGAGAGAGATGCGCGCACACACACACACACACACACACACACACACACACACACAGTGTGAGCAGGGGAGGGGCAGAGAGAGGGAGACACAGAATGTGAAGCAGGCTCCAGGCTCTGAGCTGTCAGCACAGAGCCCGATGCAGGGCTTGAATTCATGAACTGCGAGATCATGACCTGAGCTAAAGTTGGACGACTGAGCCACCCAGGCTTTCCACCCCCCTCTTATACAAATTTTTGTAATGTTCCAACCTTTGTCTTTAAAGAGAAGGGCTTTACTCCTTCTCATTCCATAGCACATTCTGTTCAGTAAGCATTTCTTTTCTGAAGCACTTGTATGGCTGTAAAGGTTCAATCACATGTGTCAGTGAATTGAGAGAAATGCTGTTAAGAACTGGAGTTTTCCTCTTGGCACTTGAAAGCAATATTTGCAGTTAATGATGCCAAGTCTTACTTCGTTCTAGAAGTCAGAGTCCATTGTTGTTCTAGTTGTCCATTTACAAGTGGATGCCAAGGAATTCTTAGCTCCTCTGTTTCACTTGAATGACTTCTTGTCTGCACTAATAGAATGTACCTGATTGCCTATTACTAAGGTGATGGCTTTCATCTTTATTAGTCATTTCAGAAAATAAAAAATAAATAAAAGTCAGAGTAGCCTCAGTATCACAGAGTTCAGAATGTGTACCAGGAGGTTGTGAGTATAATAAAAAATGGTTTATGACTTCTACTGGGGCATAACTTCAGGCACAGTGAATATTAAGAATTAATGATTAAGCAAGAACATTTTCAGACCAAGGAAGAAAGTATAGGCAGTAAATATAAGAAGCTTATCATGTAGAGTGGAAAAAGTGAAAATAGTTATCAAGTCCAAGCAGTTTTGGTAACAGTGTTTAAATGGTAAATGAACACAGGGGCTCCTGGGTGGCTCAGTCATTGAGCATCTGACTCTTGATTGTGACTTGGGTCGTGATCTCACCGTTAGGTTCGTGAGATGGAGCCCTGCGCTGGGCTTTGTGCTGACAGAGCAGGAGCCTGCTTGGGATTCTCTCTTTCCCTCTTTCTCTGCCCCTCCACTGCTTGGAAAGATGCGCGTGCTCTCTCTTTCTCAAGATAAATAAATAAACCTCAAAAAAAAAAAGTAAATTAACAAATCAGTCAACAGATGGGAAATTTGGTATCTAGTTTGGATATAGGGTTTGTAAAAAAAAAGATTAGTTAATCTTTAAATTTTTAATGTGCCTGTTTGCTTGCTTGTATTGGATTATAACTGGTTCCTTTCAATGCTAGTGTCAGGAATGTTACCCAAGATTTGTTTTAACATTTAGCAAGCTTAGGATGACTGTAAAATTGGCCCACCAATTGCGTAAGCAGTTACAGGATGCCTGTTGATAAATGGTCATATTTGTCAGGGGGAAGCAAATTACTTTTTTTTTTTAATTGTTTTAAATGTTTATTTATTTGTGAGAGAGAGACAGAGTGTGAGTGGGGGAGGAGCAGAGAGAGGGGGAGACACAGAATCCAAAGCAGGCTCCAGGCTCTGAGCTGTCAGCACAGAGCCTGACGCGGGACTCAAACTCACGAACTGTGAGATCATGACCTGAGCCAAAGTCGGACGCTTACCGACTGAGCCACCCAGGCGCCCCGGAAGCAAATTACTTTTGACGAAGGCTCTCTTTATTGGGAAAGATTGATTGTTTTTTTAGCAGATAATGGATTAATAATAACTGGTCAACCCTACAGTTTCATCATTGTAATTAATGGGCTTACTCTTATTTATCAGGCCATGTTAGAGGAATCTCATTGCTATTATAGGATTCTTCTGTGTGTCTGGTACTGCATTGAGGATTTGCCTGCATTACCTTATTTAATCCTCTCAATACCCTACTAGGATAGATAGATACCAGTGACCTCTCTAGTCTACAGATGAATGAACAGAGGCCCAGAGATTAAGTGACTTGTCCAAGCTTACACACGAATGGCAGAGCCAGGACTTGATCATGGAACACACTCTAAAGCTGACATACTTCCCTCCCTTCCCTGGTACACTAACTCTAAACGGAAAACATTTATTATAGAAGGTTAAATTTCATCCACAGTTGAAGCTCCTGAATTTTGTTCTGAAAAGTACGTTCATGTTAGAGCCTGTTCCCAGAAGTCTCGTTCTCAGCATGTTATTACCTTGTCTTCTCGTCGATTACAATGTGACCTTAAGTAACTTCTTGATCCTTCTCAAGCACATATTGCCCCCGGTCTGTGAGAATGTTCTATGACCTGGTAAAGCGCACCTCAATAATTCTAAAGGCCTCTATATAGCCTACAAGAAGAAAGGCAGCTTTATCTGGTCACTGGAGTGGTAATTTCTGCTGCTTTACTCTGCCATTGATTTGTTTGCTGGTTTTGAATTAAACCATTGCGTTATGTGACTGTTTCCTTATCTAAAAACAAGGTTAATAATGCTAGTTACTGCCTTCTGATGTTGATTTTCAGTGAAGGAGAGGCCAACTGAGCCTTCCTAGATCTCAGGGTCCTGGGGATATAGTGACTGAAATATTGGGCGGGGGGTCAGAATACAAGGACTGTGGCCTGGCTCTGTCACCTACTAAACTGCATGACTCAGAAACCTCTTCCCCCTGCGCCCCCTACATTATGAGAATTAGATGAGAAATTATGTATATGGAAGTATTTTACACTTTATAGGTCATCTGAGTGTAAGAGATGATGATTATCCTCCCAGTGCCATGAGATTATACCATTTAGAAATACTGGATTTGATTTAGTCTTCTGGCTTCTGTTTTTGGACTTCTTAGATGACACTTAAGTTGTGTGTTTTCACTTGTTCTTCTTTTTTTTAGTGGTACGTGTGCAACAGAGAGAAATTATGCGAATCACTCCAGGCTGTCTTTGTTCAGAGCTATCTTGATCAAGGAACACAGATCTTCTTAAACAACAGTATTGAGAAATCTGGCTGGCTATTTATCCAATTATATCACTCTTTTGTGTCATCTGTTTTTAGCCTGTTTATGTCTAGAACATCTATCAATGGGTAAGTGAGTCTTGTGTATTTTTTCTTTCTCCTTAGGTTTAAAAAAAGAAAATGAAAGAGAAAAGCTATTTTGTTAAAGGTATTGATCACCTCAGCTACAATACTTGTGCTAGTCAGAATCCTTGGCAGTGGGTGGGTCCAGTGTCTTAGCCTTCTGCAGTTGTGCCTTTTATATTCATCATAACTTGAGGCATCTGGGTGGCTCCGTTGGTTAAGCGTCTGACTTCGGCTGAGGTCATGATCTAATTGTTCGTGGTTCAAGCCCCGCATCGGACTCTGTGCTGACAGCTCAGAACCTGGAGCCTGCTTCGGATTCTGTGTCTCCTCTCTCTGCCCCACCCCACTCATGTTCTGTCTCTGTCTCTCTCTCAAAAATAAATAAACATAAAAAAACTTAAGAAAGTAGATTCACCATAACTTGATAAATAGCCTCATTAGTCTGTATTTCTACGGTGGGAGTTACTTGGAGCAGTGCTTCCCAGCTTCGATGTGCACAAGAAACAACCCGGAGATCTGGTGAAAACGCAGATTGTGAATCAGTAGGTCAGGGACCTAGGATTCTGCATTTTTTAAAAAATTTTTTTTAACATTTATTTATTTTTGAGACAGAGAGAGTCAGAGCATGAATGGGGGAGGGTCAGAGAGAGAGGGAGACACAGAATCCAAAACAGGCTCCAGGCTCTGAGCTGTCAGCACAGAGCCCGATGCGGGGCTTGAACTCACGGACTGCGAGATCATGACCTGAGCTGAAGTTGGACGCTTAACTGACTGAGCCACCCAGGTGCCCCAAGGATTCTGCATTTTTTTTTTTTTTTAACATTTTTTATTTATTTTTGGGACAGAGAGAGACAGAGCATGAACGGGGGAGGGGCAGAGAGAGAGGGAGACACAGAATCGGAAACAGGCTCCAGGCTCCGAGCCATCAGCCCAGAGCCTGACGCGGGGCTCGAACTCACGGACCGCGAGATCGTGACCTGGCTGAAGTCGGACGCTTAACCAACTGCGCCACCCAGGCGCCCCGGATTCTGCATTTTTAATAAGCTCCCAAGTGATGCCCATGATGCTGCTAGTCCCCTACTGTAGAGAGTAGCAAGAACTAAGCCCTTAACATGTGGTGAAGAGTAAAATCTTTGCTTTAGCACACTTCCCAGGAACAAGTTTTTTTTTTTTTTCTTTTGAGAGGGGGGGATTTAATCAACCCAGCAATGTGTGATGGCTTATTTCGAGTGAAGGCCCAACATCTGTTCTTAACATAATGTCTAGGCGCACCAGAATTTTGTAAACTTGCTGTGGAATACCCATCTCTAGTGTGGTTCTCTCATATAAATCCATGGAGAAAGCTTTAGGAGTACAGATTTTTTTCAGTCTTTTCTTGGCCAAATTTTCAAAAATCCCCAAGGCCCAAGAATCTAGAATGCCAAGGAGAAAATCAGTAGAGTTTAGTGTTTACAAAGCCTTATTGGACTGCTTAAAGCCACTGGTTGGGCCCACTTTTTTTTCCCCCCTTGAGGTTTCAAGCCAGCTTCTCCTGACTGTCTGGATCCCTGGTCTATCATCTGGTCCTTAAATATGTTTTTAGGCACCATGAGCCATTTCTCAAGATTTCTTTCTTGATTTTCTTCATTGTTTATATGAAACTGCCTTAGGTTTGCTTCAGCAGGCCGTTGTTATTTTTGTCTTGGTAGTTGAGTTTATACAACTTGGTCTGACGTTTTGTTTCTAAAATTGACTACACTGAATTTCTGTTCTGTACCATTTTATTTATTTTGGAAAGCAGGCAAGTCATTGTAGCAGTGATTCTTATCCTTTATGAGGTCCTTTACCTTTTGAAAATGATGAAAGGTAGGGATCTTCTCTTCAAATAGTATTTTCATTCAAAATTTCACATACAGTTTTGGGAGATTTCAAACTCTGAACCACCTCCCCCCTTCATCCCCCACCCCTACCCCCAACCTCTGCCCCATGGGACCCTGGTTAAAATTCCTTGATTTGGAATTTCACGGTTTGGTCAAAGAGAGGCAATGCAATTAATAAATTCCTTTGGATTCCCTTATCTGCAGCTCTTCTGTTTTTTGTTTGGTTTTGTTTAACTCTCACCTCCCACTCTCTCAAAACATGTCCTGTGTCTTATTCTCACCGGAAAGCTTAGTTTTGAGCCTGCTGGTACTTTCCATCCATGGTAGATTATTACCATGAATTGCTGTGTCTTAAATAACTACAGGCATCCCTCATTGCACTTCACAGATAATTGCCTTTTTTTTTTTTTTTTAATTGGAACTTTGTGGTAACCCTGTGTCATGCACGTCTATCAGTGCCATTTTTTCCAGTAGCATTTGCTCACTTTGGATCTGTGTGTCATATTTTGGTAATTCTCCCAGTATTCAAACTTTTTCATTACTGTATTCTGGTGATCTCTGATTAGTGGTTACGACTCGCTGAAAACTCACTTGATGGTTAGCTGTTTTTTCACAATAAAGTATATTTTAACTAAGGTATGTACATTGTTTTTTTAGATATAATGCTGTTGCATACTTTATAGGCCATGGTGTAATGTAAACAACATTTACGTGCACTGGGAAACCAAAAAATTCATTTGGCCTGCTTGTGATACTTGCTTTATCGTGGTGGTCTGGAACTGGACCTGTGGTATCTCTGAGGCACCCTGCACTGTGGTGCCTTGTTGGACTAAGAAGATACTTACCAGACCTCCTTTATGTTAGAAAGGGAAAGGCTAAATAAGGAGAGACCTGATAGCTGTTTTCAGAGTCTATATTATAAGGAAGATACCTGTAAGGAGACACACCTCCTCTATAGATCTAAATCTAGAGAGAACTTAGATTGTGGCCAGAGAACCTAGGATGGTTAATAAACACAAACCCCCCACCGCCCATGGACATCACTACCTTTAGAAATTAAAGACAAATTAGAGAGCCATACCTGATGTTTGCTGGAAACCTTGTATTGAGCGAGGTCAGTGTCTTGGTATTTTCAGTGGGATAATTCTTTATCGTGTGGGACTGACCCACTTCTATCTGGAAGTCTAGCGTTTCTGGCCTGGTTCACTAACCAGCGGCACTCCCGGGTCATGGGGATGACCCCAGACTCTCCCACCTACTCGGAGTGCCCCCTAGAGGGTGGAGTTGGTCCTGGTTGAGAAACACTGGGCTTGGTGATTTTTTAAAAAATTTTTATTTATTTTTATTTTTTACACTTTTAATCTTTTTTTGGAGCCTCTGTTGCTCATGATCTTTGGGGATAGACAGTGCTTCCGTCTCTGATGCCTTTAAATGTAGACAAGTCAGATGACCTCTAGCTCTAGAGTTTTATGATTATAATGTCAGGAGTCCTTACGTCCCAAGAAGGTGGCTAGGAGAAGCATGGTATTTTATAACGGGGAAAGTTTGAGCCAAAAAACTGTTTTGCAACTTTTGATCCTATGGCAAGTCAACACCAACACTGCATCCCCCCACACCGTGCTGCCTGTACCCTCTTCCTGCTCTGACGGTGGCTCCTGTGTGAAGTTTTGTAAAGCTCTTTCAGTAAGTTCAGTCTCTTTTCTCATATTTGCTTTCTGTAGCCTATTTTTCCACCAGAAGATTAAAAAATAATGGTCTTGGAGGAGGTAACACTTTCTCAGTAAGCAGTTTGAGGGATAGCATCATGTTTAGCAATCTGATGTCTGTGCCCCCCCACCTTCCCTAGTTTTTTAGCATTCTGTGGGGCAGAAGGTTTACTGTAAAGACATTATTAGATCTGCTTAAACTCTCCTAAGGCCTTAATGGGAAAAGTGGAGAGAGAGGGAGCCTGTTATATGAACTCTGCAATTTTAATTCTTTCCTAAAACTGGCCTTGCCAGGAGCACCAGGTTGCACACATCTTTCCAGTCACTGTGTGACATACTGTACCATATGCTTATTTCCAGAAAGTAGCAGTACAAACCAGATTTCCCTGCCATTTCCCAGACTGGTGCTTTTCATTAAAAAAAAATTTTTTTTAATGTTTGTTTATTTTTGAGAGAGAAAGAGATAGCGCAGGTCGGGGAGGGCCAGACAGAGAGGAGGACAGGGGATCTGAAGTGGCTCTGTGTTGACGTCAGAGAGCCCGCTACGGGGTTTGAATTCATGAACCATGAAATCATGACCTGAGCTGAAGTCGGACGCTTAACCAACTGAGCCACCCAGGTGCCCCCAGAGCGGTGCCTTTCAAACTGTGTTCCAGGGTCTGAAGGAAGTGCCCCAGGAGCTGCTGAGGGGGGAAGGCCCAGAAGTGGCCGCTTCTCCCAGGCTTTCCGCCTTCTTTCTGCAGCGGCTCGCTATTTATGGTTCTGCGCCATCTCTGAGCTCCGCTTCATTTCAGGAAAGGGACCTGGAGAATCCCTGCCCTGGAGAGAGTAGGATTTGAGAGCTAGAAAACCGAGGCTGAGCAGGGAGTGCATTCTGTTCCCCACCGTGATGCTTCCTTGAGACTTGGTTTGAGCCACAGCCTCTGTCTGTTCAGAGAGTTCTCTCTGATCTCCATTTAACTCCTCTCAAGCTTTTTTTTTTTAAAGGCGTTACTGTGGTTTTGAATGTTTTTCAGGATCTTTAGAAATAATAAGACCCAGATGATCATGTAATATATAAACTGATGGAAGTATGAATCTACTTTTTTGGTCTAAATTAACTGATATTGCAGGGACCATTTTTTTCTCTAGTGTCTCTTAAAAATCTATGATAATGAAGTTATTTTTTTTCTCACGCATTGTTTAGTTTAATAACAGCTTTTTTTTCCTATTTGATTTTTCTGCTTAGTATTATTGGCTAGTGCTGTAATCGGATTCTGTTGGGCTGTCATCTTTTTTAACTGATAAATACGTTTTCTGTTACTCTATCTCCTTCTCTCCTTCCTAGTTTGACATAAATTCTTCACATTAACCTTTTAATCTCTTACTCATTCTTCTTCCCTTCCTGTCTCATCCTGTTTCCTTTCTACCTTTTACTCCTCCCCTTTGCCGACTCTTTATGGGGTGTTATCTGTAAACTCAGCGCCAAATGGTATCTGGAGGTATTTTCTTATTTTACTAACTTTGCTTTTAATCCTGTAAATCATATAAAAAGTAGTATATAATTTAACCATATAATCACATAAGATAAATATTTTGTAAGTTCAGGAGGCTATTGGTGCTGAGTTACTGCAGTCACTCTGAATGTATGTGGGGGTGCTTAATTTGCATAGACTCTTCTATTTTTGTCTTTTTTTTCTTCCAGGTTGCTAGGAAGAGGCTCAATGTTTGTGTTTTCACCAGATCAGTTTCAGAGACTGCTAAAAATTAATCCAGACTGGAAAACCCATAGACTTCTTGATTTAGGTGCTGGAGATGGAGAAGTCACAAAAATCATGAGCCCTCATTTTGAAGAGATTTATGCCACTGAGCTGTCTGAAACTATGATATGGCAGCTTCAGAAGAAGAAATACAGGTATAATTTTTAGACATGGTTTGGGGTATATTTCTTGGTTTCGGATGTATTTCTTCTTGAGAGTATATTATTTAAAGGATGTGAATCAGAAACAATTTTCCATGATTAGAATTTTTTAAAAACTTTCCATATTACAGTTAAGTAGAAATTTAGAGAGAAATCATCTTTCCTCATCAGTATGTTTCTGGACTAGAGGAGTTGGCACTGTGGAAGAAGGGTAGGTGAGGAATAACTTGGAAAAGAGGAATCAGATGTAGAAACTTTTTTGGGGCACCTGGGTGGGCTCGGTTGGTTGAGCCACTGTCTCTTGATTTCAGCTCAGGTCATGGTCTCACAGTGGTGAGATTAGGCCTCACATCAGGCTCTGTGCTGGGTGTGGAGCCTGCCTGAGTTCATCTCTCTCCCTCTCGCTCTGCCCCTCCCCCTCTTACTTGCTCAAAAAAAAAAAAAAAAAAAAGGTGTAGACACTTTTCCTGTTTGGAATCTGGCTTTTGTTTGTTTGTTTGTTTTGTTTGAGAGACAGAGTGTGAGCACCTGAGAAACAGGGAGAGAAAATCCTAAGCAGGCTCCATGCCCAGTGAGTAGCCAGGTTCAATCTGACAACGGTGACATCATGACCTGAGCTGAAATCAGGAGTCGGGAGACTACTGACTGAACCACCCAGGCACCCCTGGAATCTGGCATTCTTCTTCTTTTTTTTAATGTTTATTTATTTTTGAGAGAGAGACAGAGCATGAGCGGGGGAGGGGCAGAGAGAGAGGGAGACACAGAATCCGGAGCAGGTTTCAGGCTCTGAGCTGTCAGCACAGAGCCTGACGCAGGGCTCGAACCCACAAACTGTGAGATCATGACCTGAGCCGAAGTCGGATGCTTAACTGACTGATCCACCCAGGCGCCCCTGGAATCTGACATTCTTAAAGTTTGTTTTTTGGTTTTTGTTTTTTTTTTTTTAATTAAAAAAATTATTGTGGTCAACTACATAACACAGAATTAACCCTTTTAATCATTTTTAAGAAGACAGTTAGTGATATTAAATACATCTACATTGTGTAACCATCACCACTGTCCTTCTCTAGAATCTTTCTGTTGTCCCCACTGAAACTCTGTAATTAAACACTAATTTTCCACTCCTCCCCCCTACCACCCTGGCCCCTGGCAACCATCATCCTACTTCATGTCTCTAGGAATTTGACCCTTCTAGGAACATGAAATAGGAGGAATTATGCATTAATTGTCTTCTCGTGAATGGCTTATTTCACTAAACATGTCTTCAGGGTTTATCCTTGTGGCATGTATCAAAATCACCTTCCTTTAGAAGGCTGAATAATATTCCATTGTATGGATGTACCACACTTGGCTCATTCATTCGTCAGTGGACACTTGGGTTGCCCTCATCTTTTAGCTATTGTGAATAATGCTATTGTGAACACGAGTGTACAAATAACTGTTTGAGTCGTTGCTTTTGCTTCTGGGTATATACTCAGAAGTGGAATTGCTGGATTATAATGTAGGACCCTGTTTAATTTTTTTAGGCATTGTCATACCATTGTCCACAGCAGCTGCCCCGTTTTACATCCTGGCAGCAGTATACAAGGGCTACAGTTTCTCTGCATCTTCGCGAGTACTTGTTATTTACTTATTTTTTTGGTAATAGCCATCCTAATGGGTATGAACTGTCAAATCTTGGTTTTAAGACCATCTTCTGCTCGAGAGACTTAGAAAGAGGGCTGTTTTTTATTCAGTATGGATTCTATGGAATAGGAGAAGAAGGTGCTGGGTACAGAATGGGCCTGCCTCCTCCTCTGATATTTTGGAAGCCAGGCTTAGCCTTAGGAAGAAGGAAAAAGGAATTATGAACTCACTTTTGTATCCACCTAAGTTTCTGCTTCTACAGACAGCATTAGAGTAGCTCTTGGAGCATGACTTGATTGAACATTGGCAAAACATGGACATTTTAAGCGTGGAGAAGAGAAGACCAAGTAGGAAGGGGGTGGAAGGGAAGATTACGATCAAATGTAATGGAGTTTTATATGGAAAGAGAGGAGTAAGCATAGTTTCTGGTATAATCATGCACAGCTAGGTTTCAGAAGTTGAGGTAGAGTTAAGGGACACACACCTTCCTAACAGCTCAAGTATTCAAGTCCTTGCCCCTCTCAGTGTTTAAATAGCTATTAGGGATGCTATCATAGGAGACTTCTGTCTGTGTGAGGTTCAACTGTGTGATTTGTAAGATCCCCTTTAGCACTAGCAGTCTGTCTCAGATTAGATCCTGGAGGGCCTGTGTAGTGATAACTGAATTCTTCTCTTTTTTCTTTTTTCTCTCCTCTTTTCTCCTCTTTTCTCCTTTTTTCTCCTTTTTTCTCTTCTCCCTTCCCTTCCCTTCCCTTCCCTTCCCTTCCCTTCTCTCTTCTCTCTTCTCTCTTCTCTCTTCTCTTCTCTTCTCTTCTCTTCTCTTCTCTTCTCTTCTTTTCTTTTCCTTCTTTCTGAGAGAATCTTAAGCAGGCTCCATGCCTAGCACAGAGTCCAACGTGGGACTTGATCCCACAAACTAGGAGATGATGACCTCCACCGAAACCAAGAGTCGGACACTCAACCGATTGAGCCACCCAGGTGCCCCATGAATTAATTTCTAATTAAAGAAATACTTCAGTATTTTTGGGTGGGTCAGTTGGTTAAGCATCTGACTCTTGGTTTCAGTGCAGGTCATGATCTCCTGGTTTGTGGGATGGAGTCCCACATTGGGCTCTGTGATGACAGTGCAGAGCCTGCTTGGGATTCTCTCCCTCCCTTTCTCTCTGCCTCTCTCTCTCTCTCTCTCTCTCTCTCTCTCTCTCTCTCTCAAAAGAAATAAATAAACTTAAAAGAAATTAACTCATTATTTGAAAACTTCATGCCAAAGTGCTAATCTGACACTCTCCTCCCATGTAAAAAAAAATGTGTTCAAAAGTAGATATGGGGAGGAAGGTGTTTGAAATGTTTTCATTCCCCTCCTATTCACCCCTGCTCCTTCCCTTGCTTGCTTGCCTGCCATTGAAGCCCTTCTTAAGACTAAATGCCTAAATGGAATTATCAGTGAAATTTAGATATCTGAATTAATAATTCATTGTATCTAGAGCTTACATGCTTTGTAACCTACTAGTAAACTTACTACCCTATGAAAAATACTTAATTTTTTTCCCCTAATACGTAGCACATATGCCAAAATCTGCAGTTTGACCTAAATAGAGAATTCATACTGGTTGATATTCTGTCCACAATATTATTAGTATTAAATAAGAACATACTCACAAAAATGGTGTTTTTCAGCACAGTCTGAGATTTTTTTTAATATGAAATTTATTGTCAAATTGGTTTCCATACAACACCCAGTGCTCATCCCAACAGGTGCCCTCCTCAATACCCATCACCCACTTTTCCCTCCCTCCCACCCCCCATCAACCCTCAGTTTATTCTCAGTTTTTGAGAGTCTCTTATGGTTGGGCTCCTTCACTCTCTGTAACTTTTTTTTCCCCTTCCCCTCCCCCATGGTCTTCTGTTAAGTTTCTCAGGATCCACATACGAGTGAAAACATATGGTATCTGTCTCTCTCTGTATGACTCATTTCACTTAGCATCACACTCTCCAGTTCATCCATGTTCCTACAAAAGGCCATATTTCATTCTTTCCCATTGCCATGTAGTCTTCCATTGTGTATATAAACCACAATTTCTTTATCCACTCATCAGTTGATGAACGTTTAGGCTCTTTCCATAATTTGGCTATTGTTGAAAGTGCTGCCATGAACATTGGGGAACAAGTGCCCCTGTGTATCAGCACTCCTGTATCCCTTGGGTAAATTCCTAGCAGTGCTGTTGCTGGGTCATAGGGTAGCTAGTTTTTTTGAGGAACCTCCACACTGTTTTCCAGAGTGGCTGCACCAGTTTGCATTCCCACCAACAGTGCAGAGGGTTCCTGTTTCTCCATATCCTCTCCAGCATCTACAGTCTCCTGATTTGTTCATTTTAGGCATTCTGATGGCACAATCTGAGATTTTAATGAGGAAGTAATATCTTAGGTTGGGGTTTGTCCAACCTGCTGGCAGGGCAGACTTTTAGCTTAATACCTCGTTTTCTTGGCTTGGGAGCTAACTATTTTTTGTTTCTCTTAAATATCTGAGTTCATGAAAAACACACAGAAAATGGTTGAGTTCTTTTTCTGTGTTGCCAAGGTATCCTTATTTATGCCAAAAAATCCAGTTGTAAAATTTAAGGATCTGGCTTTGATTTCTAAAACAAAACAGCAATTTTTTTGTACTGTTGGTGTTTTGCTTTTTATTTAGGATTTACCAACATGCCGATTGCTTTGTCACTTCTGTAAGGAAAATATGTTTTAAATCCTCCCGGAAGATAAACTATTACTTAACTTGTTTTCTTGAAAATAATAATTCCAGGGTTAGAAATACTGTTTTGGAAAAGCCACAGGCACAGGAAAGGATTATACAGTTAATTTTTGATTAGGTGTACTAATGAACAATTCCACAATTCAGGGGACAATAATTTTTTTTTTTTTTTAATTTTTTTTTCAACGTTTTTTATTTATTTTTGGGACAGAGAGAGACAGAGCATGAACGGGGGAGGGGCAGAGAGAGAGGGAGACACAGAATCGGAAACAGGCTCCAGGCTCCGAGCCATCAGCCCAGAGCCTGACGCGGGGCTCGAACTCAGCCCAGAGCCTGACGCGGGGCTCGAACTCACGGACCGCGAGATTGTGACCTGGCTGAAGTCGGACGCTCAACCGACTGCGCCACCCAGGCGCCCCAACAATAATTTTTTAAAAAAGATTCTGTGGCAGGAAAAAATTTTGGCAGCATGTTTTCCTTCCTCAGTCTGCTTCGCCAAAAGTTAGTGTTAAAATTAGTTGGTATGAATGGTAGTTAGATGGTAGAGGAAATAAGGGTGTGGGAAGATGCTGAGCTGTAAAGGGTGTGGGTTTAGAATTAAATCTGCATAGACCTTTCACACATGCGTAATCAAAAAGGAATCTTATCGGGGCACCTGGGTGGCTCAGTCGGTTAAGTGGCCGACTTCGGCTCAGAGCCTGGAGCCTGTTTCGGATTCTGTGTCTCTCTGTCTCTCTGACCCTCCCCTGTTCATGCTCTGTCTCTGTCTCAAAAATAAATAAACGTTTAAAAAAAAATTTAAAAAAACAAAACAAAAAGGAATCGTATGTACATGTTAACACCAGAGAACAGAGATTCTCAATGTAAGTTTGAAAGCTGCTTGACTTGAATCCTATCTGTAGGTTTGGGATCTTTCTTGAAAAGAAATTATTATAGTTTAAGAATTCTATTTCTCTGGGTGCCTGGGTGGCTCAGTTGGTTAAGTATCTGACTTCAGCGCAGGTCGTGATCTCATGATTCGTGAGTTCAAGCACCATGTTGGGGTCTGTGTTGGCAGCTCGGAACCTAGAGCCTGCTTCAAGTACTGTCTGTCTGTCTGTCTGTCTCTCTCTCTCTCTCTCTCTCTCTCTCTCTGCCCTTCCCCTGTTCGTACTCTGTCTGTCTCTCCATCTCTCAAAAATAAACATAAAATTAAAAAATTTTCTATTTCTCATGTTAACATCCTTTATTTTATTATTTTATTTTATTTTTTTTAACGTTTATTTATTTTTGAGACAGGGAGAGACAAAGCATGAACGGGGGAGGGTCAGAGAGAGAGGGAGACACAGAATCTGAAACAGGCTCCAGGCTCTGAGCTGTCAGCACAGAGCCCGACGCGGGGCTCGAACCCACGGAGTGCGAGATGGTGACCTGAGCCGAAGTCGGACGCTTAACTGACTGAGCCACCCAGGCACCCCAACATCCTTTATTTTCTTAAAAAAAAATTTTTAATGTTTATTTTTGAGAAGGTGGGGAGAGATTGAGAGAGACACGGAGCACAAGTAGGGGAGGGGCAGAGAGAGAGGGAGACCAGGTGCCCCTTTATTTTCTTTTTTTAATGAAAAGATGTTGGAGACTGAAGTGCAGACTGCTCTTCACTCACAACCCACCACCCGGAAAGCATCAATTCATGGACCGGTTGTCAGGCTCTTTCTCCCCTTAGCTGGGGAGAGTGGGTTGCTTGGCCTGAATAGCCCATTAGGAGTTTCCAAGTTGCAATTTTTTCTCTGCCAGTAACTTACAGTGTGATTTGGACAAGTGACTTCTTCCATTGTTCTCATAAATGGAGGAAATCTTAACCATGGGTCTCGATTCCTGGGCTAATAATACACAGTTCGATTGGGGCCAGTACATTTGTCTTCATCGGTGGAACTGAGTTTACAAGTGAAAAGTCACCATACAAAGATGAAGAAGGGCTTCTAAATGTGTAGCTGTAACTGTCCCTTATTAAAGCCATAATTTTTTATTGGAACATGTTTTTCTTTCAAAATCTGCAAGTAATTCAGAGATGGATTTGGTGAGATTATTCTATATTAAAACATGTTGATAAAAGTTTGGCTTCTGCTTCCTTATAGATGGGCCTAAGACTTTTTGTTGTTTTGTTTTTTTAAATCAAGTGTATCATTTGGTTTTTTTGTTTGTTTGTTTTTTACAATTTATGAATTTAAATAGGCTGTTTGAGGCATTAATATCTAAAATAGTCCTTGTCTCAATTGTTCATTTTGGTTTTTAAAATGAGAATTGATAGTATTTAAAAAAATTTTTTTAATGTTTATTTTTGAGAGAGAGAGAGAGAGAGAGACAGACAGACAGAGTGCAAGCTGGGGAGGGGCAAAGAGGGAGACACAGAATCTGTAGCAGGTTCCAGGCTCTGAGCTGTCAGCCCAGAGCCCGATGCAGGGCTTGAAACCACAAACCGTGAGATCATGACCTGAGCCGAAGCCCAGTGCTCAACTGACTGAACCACCCAGGCGCCCTGGAATTGATAGGATTTTTATCCCCAAAGTAGGACCTTTATAGTTTGAATGAACTAAATCCAGTTTCTAAAATAATCATTGCACAATAAAGTGATTTTGGAGCCCTAATGCCCTACTTATTTCAAGCAACAAAGGATTCTGACTAGTCCCTTGAAGTTGGTTAGAGCATTGTTTTGGAGGAGGGTTTAGTTATTACAAAAAACCTAGACTGAAAACAAGATGCAGCTGAGTGGTTTGTGCTCCTTTATTCTATTTGAAAATGCTCTCAAATATCACTATGCTAATGAGTTTTTTAAAACAGCCCTCATTATACTTTCAGAATTTTCTAAGTTAACTCTACTGTATCTACTCAGCATTATCAAAGACTTGTTTACCAAAGATCCTTTTTCCTGCTCCCTTTTCTTCCCTGCCTCTATCATAACATGCCCCATCTGCCACATTCTGATTGTTACAACCAAGCAGGAGTGAGTAATTTACAGAATTGCCTTAATGGTGTGGCTGACAAAGACTCTTGATAAGAGAACTCTTCCTGTGGATAAAACATTGTAAAGGACTTAGAAATGTTCTGAGAGAGGGATGGTAGGAGAGAGAGAGGGAGGGCTGAGAGTAGTGTGTTAACTGTGCTCTTCATTTACGCTTTTAATAGGATGCCCCATGCTTCGTCGTTTCTATATAGTTATTCAGATAGGAAATTCTAGAGTATGAATAATACCTGTCTCCTGGAAACAGAGATGTGTGCTCAAAGGCCATAGGTTGTAAGTGGAAATTACCATTTTAAGAAGATACCCAGCCATAAGAATACCCCCAGCCATTCTTAAAAATAGAGGGGACTCCAGGAATATAAACCATGAATATGTGATGTATTTTATGATTACATTACAATGAAGTGAAAGTCGGATTTTTTTTTTGGTTCATTTTATGTTCAGGAATTTGATGCCCTAGTTGTATAACCATTTTTAGCGCCTTGTAACTCATTCTTATTAAACATATATTTTGTTCTTATAAAGGAAGTATATGTTTTTAGATTTGGAAATGGGTGAAATGCTAAATTTACAGAAATAGAGTTGCTGCTTTTCTTTGCCTGGCCATCTTATTATTGCAAATATAAATTATAAATGAAAGATCTTGCGTTTACTTTGATTTAGAAGACAAAGTTAGAGCCTGTGAGGCATCCCAATTATTTTCAAAGATGTCTTTAAGGGCGTTTATATCAATAAAGTTCTTTCTGATGTTTTTAGAGTGCTTGGTATAAATGAATGGCAGAATACAGGGTTCCAGTATGATGTCATCAGCTGCTTGAATTTGCTGGACCGCTGTGATCAGCCCCTGACTTTGTTAAAAGATATCAGAAGCGTCTTGGAGCCCACTAGAGGCAGGGTTATCCTTGCCCTGGTTTTACCCTTTCATCCCTATGTGGAAAACGGTAAGTGTGGTCAAGTCATTTCCTACCCAACATAGATGTCTTTTGGTATTTGTGATTCTGTTTTCTTAGAAATAGCCTGGAATTTAAAGGAATATGGTTAACCCATGCACAACATCACCTTGGTTAATGTTCATATTAATGTGGATTTTGTAGAACCTGGTGTCCCCTTTGCAGTGGTAATAGTGAGTACCCAGCTGGGTCTGCTTGCGTGGAATTGAAAACCTAAAATGTGGCCATATTTTCTGTTCTGAAATGGAGCCTCAGCCATTTGTTTATCAGCTTAGAAGCTGAGCCAAGAAATAAGTGATGCCTTTTAATGTACCTGGATATACTTGTCGAGTGCCACAGCTGTTTTGTATTTTACATCTCTTGTTCCAGACTCGAAAAATGGTAAATGCCGTTACCTGTTTTACCCTCGTGAAGACCATTTGTGTTCCAGCCTGTGTCATTTCTTTGTATGACATTGGGTTTTTGGTTGCAGAGTCTTGCTCTTCCACAATCCCGAGTGAAGAATGTATTAAAAGAAATGGTTTGATTTCGTATTACTTCATATTTACTGTGATCTGGTAGTAGCCACATTAACTCATGGTTTTAGCTCACGTGGTTTGCATTTCAGGTCTTGTTGGAAGTTATGATTTTAAGCCTCTCCTTTGCATTTTCATTAGTTAATAATGTGCAGTAATACAAAAACTATTTATTAAGTAATACATGGTAATATTTGAAAATCTTTAGTTTTTCCATTTTACTGCCTGGTTCAGCCTTGGGTTCAAAAACTCTAAGAGCCTGCAGACATTTTTAAGACCTGCATTAATATTTCATAAGCTTCATAGTTCTCAAATATCCGTGAAAATCTGTCTTAAGGAATAATATTCATGTTTGCTTATAACCATGGATTTGACTTGCTCCTTTATTTCTTCTTGTCCTTATTTTTAGCCCCCTCAGGTCTTAGTCCCTTCAGATTAAATGCTTGTTTTAACATTTCCAAATGATTTTAGATGTTTGTTGATGATGGGGAAAATGCAGAATTCTTTAGACATAGGAGGGTGGGAAGGAGTGCAGATAGACCAGATCAAACAATTCTTGTTGGTGAATCACCTGGTCGTGGTAAAGAAAAAATTGCTTTCAGTGTGAGTGCCCATATAGCGTGTATGCATGTGTAAGTTTGTGTGTGTGTGTGTGTGTGTGTGTGTGTGTGTGTGTGTGTACGTGCAGTACAGTGAGGATCCTAGGAAATGTCCTTGGTAATTCAGCAACCTGACTTGTCAGTGCTGTTCCCTGTGTAATTAAGCCTTAGCTCCATCTCTGCATTGCAATCACTAGTCATCAGATTATAAGGCCCTGGTTTCCTGTGTCCTGTTGGGCAACCACATGATAGAATTTTAGTGCTATTTCCTGGCATAGCAGGAGGTGGAAGAGCAGGGGAAGAAACATTAATCTAACCATGAATTTTATTTCCTTGTGTTTCTCACACTAAAAATTGAGAGGAAATCCAACTGCACAAGAGAGCAGTCCCCAGTAAGGCCTGAAAACAAGCTCCCTGGTTGTGGACGTGCACTTGCCTACTAAGTCCCGGGAATCTGGCACATGACGTGTACCAAACCTGAGTACAAGAAGCTTTTTTGCTGTGGGTGGCCTTTATTGACCTATCCATTTTGCATATTGCTCCACGGCACTCCGTTATTGCTTCCTTTCTTTAAGTCACTAATTAGATCCTGATGATTTCCATGTGACACAATGTGAGGACTGTGAGCTGCAAAGTGACCTTGTTGTGTGTGTGAGTTCGTGAATACTGGGCTGTTTTAAGGAAATAGGAGTGTGCTTTGCATACTTGGCCCAATTTATATTTCAACAAAAAGCAATTGTAGATGAAATTATTTTTTGCACTTTTTTGATTTGTCTTTAAGTCCTGTCACTGCAATTTTGTTTCTTAGGTTAATTTGGAAAAAATGTAAACTGCATCTTTCTAATTTCAATTTCCATTTATTTGGTTTCCTGACCCAGTTTTGGTTATGGGGTCATTAAATCTATGTGAGAATTGTTCTAAGCATCAAATAAGGGAAGAGTAGATAAAAAGACAATTACATTGCAAAAATGAAAATTAAGTGGCATGCTTAATTTTTTAAAAAGTATAATTTTATAAAAAAATAAGTCATGGTAAAAAGAGTTCAAGCAGCCAGTTCCACAATCTTGCTCAGGTCTCTCGAATATTCTTTTAAAGATCATCTATGTAAATATAACTGCACATGAAAAAAATGATTATATTATTAAACCCCACTGTAAATACTTTTGTTGCCTTTTTCCACTTAAGTGTATCTAGGAAATTGTTCCTTATCGGCACATATGTACCTGCATCATGGTCTGGATATAAACAATGGTATGTTGGAGTCAGTTTTACTGGCTCATGAGAGCAGATTGTTACATTGTGAATTTAGTGAACTGGTTTTTAAACATGGCTGTTATTGAAAGTGACCACTGAGTGGTCAATGGGAGCACTAAGGTCTTGGAAATTGGCAAATACTATGATAGCCTCTCCTTTCTCCAAGCTGGCTGGTAAACATTTACCAGCACATCACTGGGTGTAGAACTTTCCTTGAGGAGGCCCCTTTTGATGTACTTTTAGGGACCAGCAGTTTGCTTTATAAATAATAGTGAAATGAACACTCATAGGCAGGTCTTTTCACATGTGTAAGTATGTATCAGAATGCTTTCTGCTTTAAGAAACAGAAGGAGCAACCCAAATTGCTTTTAAAAAATAAGAGTTTATTTTAGAAAAGCAGTTCCATGGTTGCATGGTTGTGTTAATTCTGTGATACAGCTGCTCTATTGAAATTGAGAGGTTGCTTTCTTTTCTTCATCTTCAGTGTGGTGATAGTCCCCTCAGAATTGCAAAGTGTCAGGGGCGCCTGGGTGGCTCAGTCGATTAAGCGTCAGACTTCGGCTCAGGTCATGATCTCACGGTCCGTGAGTTCGAGCCCCGCGTCGGGCTCTGTGCTGACAGCTCGGAGCCTGGAACCTGCTTTGGATTCTGTGTCTCCCTCTCTCTCTGCCCCTCCCGTGTTCATGCTCTCTCTCTCTCTCTCTGTCTCAAAAATAAATAAACATTAAAAAAAAATTGCAAAGTGGCAGATACAGTGCCAAGTGTCCTGTGTAGGCATGACAAAGTCTTGAAAAGAGAGGATCCCCACACATCTTTTTTTTTTTTTTTTAAGTGAGGGAAACCTTCCCCAGAAATCTTCCCATCACTTTAGGGCCCGTTGGCAAGGATGGGGCACATGTTCCTGCTCAGCCAGCAACTGGTCAGGGGCATAGAACAGTCACGATGCACTCTCTCGGTCTGGAAGGGAGTCGTCTGCCCTCAGCATATTTACATTGTTGGGTAAGCTTGCAAAGAAGGTGGAAGGGAATTGGTGTTGACTGCTCTTATGCCACAAAATATCTTCATTCATTTAGAAAGTGTTTACTGAGTGCCTAGATGCTGGAGATACAGTACTTAGAAAGCATGTAAATATCCTCGCGCTCATGGAGCTTGCCTTCTAGTGAGGAAGACAGGAAGCAAATGGCATGCTGTTGGTGATAAATGTTAGGGAGAAAATAATAAAAGCAAGAACGGGGCATCTGGAATTGGGGGTTGGGTTTGGGTGCTATAATTTTAAAGAGGATACTCAGGGAAAGGCCTTACTGAGAGGGTGACATAGAAAAAAAAAACTAAAGGAAGTCAGGTGTAAGGTTTTCTGTACAGTCCATTTCTAGGAGTGAAACTGCTTGTGAAAGAGTTGTCCTGATAGCTAGCCTGCAATCCTAACCCATTTATTGAATAGTCCTCTTTTCCCCAGTGCTTTGAAACTCGACCTTTATAATAGACTGAAGTCCCCTATGGATTTGGTTCTATTAAGATGTTTCCTTCCGTGTATGCCAGTACCCAACTATTTTAATTACTGTAGCTTATCATACATTAAAAAAAAATATTTATTTATTTAGAGAGAGAGCGCACATGTATGAGCAAGCATGAGCGGGGGACGGGCAGAGAGAGAGGGAGAGAGAGAGAATCCCAAACGGGCTCCGCACTTACAGCTAGGAGCCTGACAAGGGGCTCAATTCCACGAACCGAAAGATCATGACCTGAGCAGAAATCAAGAGTTGGATGCTTAACTGACTGAGCCACCCAGGGGGCCCAAGCTTATCCTACACTTTAATGTCATAGCATTAGCCCCCTTTCATGAGTTCCTTTGCAGATTTTTCTTGGCTTATTTATTTAACAGATCAACTTCAGCACTAGTTGGTCTAGTTTAAATTTTATGGATTGATTTAGGGAATATTGAGTCTTCCTAGCTAGTAGTAGGATGTGTCTCATTTAAAAAAATTTTTTTAATGTTTATTTACTTTTGAGACAGAGACAGAGTCTGGGTTGGGGAGGGGCAGAGAGAGAAGAAGATACAGAATCCGAAGCCGGCTCCAGGCTCTGAGCTGTCAGCACAGAGCCTGACGCAGGGCTTGAACTTACGGACCACGAGATCATGACCTGAGCCCAAGTTGGACGCCCAACCAACTGAGCCACCCAGGCACCCTGAATTCTTTAATTTCCTTAGTAACATAAGTTTTTCTTCATAAACGTCCTGCACAGTTTTTGTTAGATTTATTCTAATGGTGTGTTTGTGTGTGTGATATTGTTAAATAGAAATTTTCCTTCTATCATTATTGTAACTCTTAAATTTTTTCCCAGCTTTTTGGGAAATTGACAAATAAAAATTGGATGTTTTTAGTATATGTGCTGCCGAAGCGAGCACAAAAATTGGATGTTTTTAAGGTGTACAGCATGATAATTTAATATACCTGTATGTTGTGAAGTTATTGCTACAAATTAATTAATACATCCATCACCTCACATAGCCTTTGTGTGTGTGTCGTAACACTGAAATGATCAATTCTTTCAGCAAACTTAAGGTGTACAGTGTAGTATTATTAACTATAGTTACCATGCTATACATTAGATCCCCAGAGCTTACTCATAACTGGAAGTTGGTGACCGTTGACCAATATCTCCCCATTTTCCCCACCCTCCAGCCCCAGGCAACCATTGTTCTAGTCTCTGGTTCTTCAAGTTTGACTTGTTTAGATTCCACATATAAGTGAGATCAGAGATCATGCAGTATTTGCCTTTCTGTGTCTGGCTTATTTCACTTACCATAATGCCCTCCAGTTTCATCCATGTTGTTGCAAAGGGCTCTTCCATCATATTTTAGAGTGAATGGTAGGTGTACATAACATAAGCAATTGAATTTTTGTGTATGTACTAATTTTTTAATCGGTTTAGATTGTTGAATTATTTTAGTGTTTCCAGTAGCTTCTCTACTGATTCTCTTGCGTTTCCTTGATGCATCTACAAATGATTTTGCTACTTCCTTTTCATTTTTAGACTTTCTCCCCCACTCAGTGAATTGGTAGTTAATTCCAGAAAATGTTTTTTAAAATGGTGGGCGTTTTTGTCTTGTTTTTTACTTTAATGAGAATATTTCTGCTTTACATGTGATGCTGTCTTTTGGCTTGAGATTGCTGTTGATTGATTTGAAATATATATTCTTTTAAATCTTGTTTTATTAAGAGCTTAAAAGTCAGGAATTGCTGTTGAATTTTGTTACCTGTATATTCATCATCTGTGGAGATAGTCATTCTGTTTTTTCTCCTTTGACTTGTTAAATTAATAGTACTTGTATAATACATATCCACCCTTGCATTTCTGGGCTTAGATGGGATGGTCTTGTAATGCATCACTGGGTTGTACCTACAAAAATTTTAAATAAAAATATTATATCTATCTGATATTTTATTTATTTGGAAAATGTTATCTTTGTCATGTTTTGGTATCAGTGTTCTGCTGACTTTGTAAAAAGTTATTGGGAAGTTTTTTCTTCTGTGCTCTGGCACAGTTTAAATTGCATGTGGCTCTCTGTTCTTGCAAAGTTTGGTAGAATTCTCCTGTGAAAGCAGTTAGGCCTGTGCCTTTGGAGAAGTAGCCTTTGGCAACTTTCTCACTTTCTTTTAGGGTCATTGTTCTGGTTAAATTTGACATTTTTAGTCTTACAGCTCCCAAAAGTCTAAACAGAAATAAGCAAGACTGATAGGACTGTTCCACAGAAAAAGCCTGGGCTTTGAGGACTGGCCCTGTTTGAAACACGGGCCTCTCATTAAGGTTAGTGTTTCATCTGTGAGAGCGGGGCTAACGCTTGCGTTGGGGTTTGTTGTGAGTATTAAATAATCTCATTTATGGGATAGGGCCCCACCGCATCTGTGTCAATGTTGATATTTTATACATGTTAGACTTCTTTCATCCCATTCTGTTCTGTTACTTCATTTTTGTCTGTGGCTTTATTGATCCTATTTGTTCAGCAGGCCTTTAGGGTGCAATGTTCATCAGTGTCCTTCAGACCTACTTGAGATCTCTCCCTTTTAAAATAATAATCACAGTTTGATACATTGTAATATTTATTCATTTAACTGCACCCAGGCTTGAACTCACGACTCTGAGATCGAGAGTCTCATGCTCTTCTTTTCGACTAAGCCAGCCAGGCGCCCTTGATGTCCTCATTGTAACTTTGTCTCAGAGTGTGCATTCTTCATCGCCTCATGTGACTTGACTCCACAGAGACTTAACTATATGCCTGTTAGCCAGGGTCTCCAGTTCACCTAGGTTTTATGTAGTAGAGAAAAAGAAATTACTTATTCTGAAAATCCTGCTGACATCTTTTGGTATGTAGTTTAAGTGCTCTTGTCTAGAGGGTAGTGTGTAGACACTAGAAGCACGTCTTTGTTGTTTCCCTCTTGTTGGGATTTCTTTCAGTATTATTCTTCTTTCACTGCCATGGGAAACTCAAAGCTGAACAGAAAGCTGTAGCTTAATTTTTTCCAGTGAAAAGCCTGGATGCTCAGCTAGTAGGAAAATTAATATTGCCAGGGATTCAACAAACACTGCTTATGGAGAGGGGTGAGGATCGATAGCCAGGGAGTGAAGTGTGCTTCATATCTCAGTTGACGGGCTGAAAAAATATTTTTCTATAGAAACAGCGTTCAGTTGTTTTCACATAAAGGTGTTGGAGAGCCTAGTTTTTACCAGGCAACGAACACTAGGAAGTGGAAATACAAAGATAATGTAAAACTTGCTTCTGGTCTTAAGATACTTGAAGAATCATACAGAAGATAAATGTAAGCAGACAATGGCAGGATAATCTGATAAGAAATGTGACAGAGTACTCTGGGTTTAGAGAAGGAAAGACCCATTAAGAGCTAGGGGAGGCTATGGTAGGTTTCATGTAGGAGGTGACATTTGAGCTGTGTTTGTATCTTGGAAGTATTTTACCAGGCAGAGAGAACAGCACCTGCAAAAGCAGGAGAGTGTGAGCAAGGTGGGATTAGGGAAGGACAAGGTCAGTGTGATCCAAGGGTGGCATGAAAGAAAGGCCTTTGACTACATAATAGTGTAGCACCGGGGCGCCTGGGTGGCTCAGTCGGTTAAGCGTCCGACTTTGGCTCAGGTCACGATCTCACTGTCCGTGGGTTCGAGCCCCGTGTCAGGCTCTGTGCTGACTGCTCAGAGCCTGGAGCCTGTTTCAGATTCTGTGTCTCCCTCTCTCTCTGACCCTCCCCCGTTCATGCTCTGTCTCTCTCTGTCTCAAAAATAAATAAATGTTAAAAAAAAAAAAATTAAAAAAAAAATAGTGTAGCACCTAACAGCTGTTGTTGGTTAGATGGGTGAATAAAAGGATGATATTAATATATACATCATTCATTGTGATGTATGACCTGAGGGAATGTAACTACTTTTCCAAAGGAGAACGTATTCTGAATTTGAGCTTCAACAACAATCTTGGAGACACAGCCCTTGCTTGTGTTGGGTAAGGCTCCTTCTAAATCAAATACTGATGTAGCTCAGGGATTTTGTCTTCTCATTAAGTTACACAAAGAACAGATTTTCAGCCCTGGGAGTACCAAAATGTAAGGACTCCCAGAAAGGACAAGTAAATTCTCTAATCCACCTCTTTCTATTCACCTAGATAATGCTTACCTTTTTTTGCCATGTAGCTTAGAAATTCATTTATTTCATCCAGGTCAGTGGTCTCAAAGTGGGGCTATACACCCAGGAGAACACAAGACTGTTTATTTTGGGTTATAGGAAGAAAATATTAACATGTCTATTAATAGGACTTTTATGCCATTTTAATTTCTACTTTTGTGTATAAGTTACACATATATGCACACATACATGTACACACTATACCCAATACACAAGTATACAACATAGGCATTCACACGTACATATACAAACACACAAAAAGAGTTTATGTGTTCCTGCTCGCTTTCCATTTTTTCCTGGCACATGTGATTACATATGTTGGAGACCACTGATTGAAGCCATCATTGCAAAACATTTTCAAAGCGTTCTTAAAATATTTTATTTATTTATTTTTAATTTATTCTTGAGAGAGAGCGTGCACGTATGTGAGCAGGGGAGGGGCAGAGAGAGAGGGTGAAAGAGAGAATCCCAAGTAGGCTCTGTACTGTCACCATGGAGCCCAATGCTGGGCTCGAATTCACAAACCATGAGATCATGATCTGAGCCAAAATCAAGAATCGTACCAACTGAGGTACCCAAGTGCTTTTAAAATAGTTTAAAATTCTGTCTGGGTTTTAAAAATAGAATACACTTCACTTAATACCACTTTAAAAGAAACACTTTAATGAAATAAAAACAGATCATAATGCATTTTTAATAACAGATGTACACATGTGGGTACTTAAAATAGATTTCTACAATGAGGTAGCTTTCAAAGAACCATCCATAGCATGTTTTCTCAGTGAGATGGTAATGATTCCATAAATATCTTTGCTGTACCCAACCCCTTATTGAATCTTTCCCTCCTAAATCAGTTAAAAATCAGTATTGCCTTGCCCACTGCTTCCCTGGTGCTGTTACTTGGCACAACACTGACACCTAGGGTTGGTTGTGGCTTATTTGTTCTGAGGTTCTGAGGTTTTCTGTCTAACCTTCTGTGTTGGATCTTCTATATTTTAGCTCATTTTCTTACTCTGTTCTCTACCCGAAGAAATAATACTTGCTCCAAGGTACTTTTCAAGATGGCTTTTCTTTCTTTTTTTTTTTTTTAAGATGGTTTCTCTAATTACGATTTTGACATCTCGCTTCCATCTTCTTCCCTCCCTCCCAGCTTAGTCTTAATTGGCCCATCACTATCACACTCACAAAGACAGTTCTTCCACTCAGGACAGAGGGATGTAGTGTGACCTCTAATCTTTAGGGTAACGGTCATCACGCATCTCGTATGTTGAATGAAACAAATACAGGATATGTGTTATGAAAATGGAAGTTTTTAAAATGTTAGACTTGGGGCGCCTGGGTGGCTCAGTCGGTTAAGCGTCCGACTTCAGCTCAGGTCACAATCTCGCGGTCTGTGGGTTCAAGCCCCGTGTCAGGCTCTGTGCTGACAGCTCAGAGCCTGGAGCCTGCTTCTGATTCTGTGTCTCCCTCTCTCTCTGCCCCTCCCCCGTTCATGCTCTGTCTCTCTCTGTCTCAAAAATAAATAAACGTTAAAAAAAAAAAAATTAAAAAAAAATGTTAGACTACTCAATTCTCCTGGCAAATTAGGAAAGTATTTTTCAGTTGTATTTTGTAGGGTTTTAGTTTTGGTAATTACTGCTAGTGATAATTTTCTTGTACTGTGGCATTCTTCCTTCTAGGTAATTATCTTTTCCATTTACCTATGATTGTTTTTGTAAAGCCCTGTGTGTCCATTAACACTGCCACGGCTTCTGGGTTTGGATTTTCAGTGACTTCATTGAAAATTAAAACATTTCTGTGGCTTTTCATGTTAGAAAGTGCTCTTCTTTATTCATAAGTGTTGCCTTTCTCCTGCAATAGTAAATAATAAGCCATAATTATGATTATATAACCAATGATGCCCCACTGCAAGCAACACAAACTACTATGCCCTCTTGCATTCTGTGTCCCAAGTACCCTCCAGTAATCTTAAAGGTCCAGTTACTAGTGTCCCTGTATTTAGAGTAAGATTTGGGAACTGAAAATCAAATTTCTTTTCTTTTTAAGCAGTTTTCATTCTTTATTATATTTTGTTAAGTGTATTAAGATTCCATTCATTGCGGGGTGCCTGGGTGGCGCAGTCAGTTAAGCGTCCGACTTCAGCCAGGTCACGATCTCGCGGTCCGTGAGTTCGAGCCCCGCGTCAGGCTCTGGGCTGATGGCTCGGAGCCTGGAGCCTGTTTCCGATTCTGTGTCTCCCTCTCTCTCTGCCCCTCCCCCGTTCATGCTCTGTCTCTCTCTGTCCCAAAAATAAATAAAAAACGTTGAAAAAAAAAAAAAAAGATTCCATTCATTGCATTTTTATTGTCAATGTTGTTGTTGAAGTAACAGGGTTATTTGGCCTGTAGTGTTTTCCAGTCTGGGCTACACTGATGTTCTTCTGTGCTCTGTTGAAAATTAATTTTCTTGTTCACATGCTTTTGTGAGAGCCCTGGCTTACAATACTCACTTCTAGACTTGTCTTCAGGACACTTATCTTTCCCTGTTTGCAGAAAAAGATGCTCCAGCCTCAGCAAGAAAAGAGTGAACAGGCATTTATAATTATTCAGAGTGGTGTCTTAGGTAATTAGACCATCTCTATTTTATTTTATTTTATTTTATTTTATTTTATTTTATTTTATTTATTTTATTTTTGCTTAATGTTTATTTATTGTTGAGAGAGAGAGAGAGACAGAGTGGGAGTTGGGGAGGGGCAGAGAGAGAGGGAGGCACAGAATCTGAAGCAGGCTTCATGCTCCGAGCTCTCAACACAGAGCCCAATGCGGAGCTTGAACTCATGAACTGTGTGTGAGATTGTGACCTCAGCTGAAGTCAGATGCTTAACTGACTGAGCCCCCACAGGTGCCCCTAATGAGACCATTTCTTGATGTATTTGTGTACACACTGAAGTATGAAATGACTACTTGGACTGTATTCTCTCCTGGATGAAAATCCTTTTTAAAAGTTTGGATAAAAAAAAAACCAAAAAAAAAAAAACCACCTGGTATCAGGCTCTAAATTTGCCCTCTTGGTTCCTGTTTAGGAGGAAAAATCCTTAGTAGTGTATACGTTCATTATTTTGTGTACATTTTAATTGAAATCTGAGCAGCCTGACTGTGCATTGTGGAAACTGAGTATGTGCTCTGCTAGCACTCAAACAGCATCTTGTTTGAAAAACCTGTTATATGGGACTTTAAAGGGACACTGTTGGATGTATTATAGATAACATAAATGCTTGTTCTTGCCACTCCAATCCTTTAGACTGAAGAAATACTTAATTTTTACTTTCATTAGCTCATCTTTAAAAAAATTTTTTTTAATGTTTATTTATTTTTGAGACAGAGGCAGAGCATGAGCGGGGAGGGGCGGAGAGAGAGGGAGACACAGAATTCCAGGCAGGCTCCCGGCTCTGAGCTGTCAGCACAGAGCCTGACACGGGGCTTGAAGTCGTCAACCGCGAGATCGTGACCTGAGCCGAAGTCGGACACTTACCGACTGAGCCACCCAGGCGCCGCTAGCTCATCTTTTCTAATGTGAACTTATTTCTGCCTTACTAGTAGTGTTTTCTGTATAATTTGACCCAAGTTCCAAATGTTTGGAACTTATTGCCCACTACTGCATGCAAGATGTCGTACAAAGGGTCTCGGAATCCACAAAAGCATCCTTGTCTGAATCGAAAACACTGCCTGTATCCACTGTGTTTCTGAAAGATTCCATGTTACTAAGATGCCAGCCTGGTCTGTATTTAATACTGTGGCAAATGTCCTTTGTTATGTATTTATCAAAACATGTTCTCTATAAACATGCATCATATGTGAAAGTCCCTTTCAGACTCCTACTCTATAGGAAAACATGATTATTGACAGCTCGTTGGCAGCTTAGCTCTTTTAGCCAAACAGATATATATGCTTTATATCTGCATTACATCTTTGTGATATTTTACACTTATAGATTGTTGTCTTGTTTCCACGTGTCTCTTATTATATAGTTCTTGAGCAATTTCCTGAAAAATACGCCAAGCACTCTTCTATAAACACAAATGAGAAAAAAAATGCCTGTCTCTCTTAGGACTAGAAGTGATTATTATTGTACATCCTCTGAACTTTTTCTTTCGTTATTGCCTCCAGTCTGAGGAAACAACCCTCCACCCCCAGCACGTCTGTACTTCCCATTAACTTTTGTATTCTGAGTATGTGAGGTAGGGTTTGTGGTTGAGAATAATCTAATTTAAATCCTAGTTTACCACTTGAGATTATCCTCGAGTTTCTCAGTAATAAGAAGTGGTATCTAGTGTGGGGTCACATGGCTGGCTCAGTTGGTTAAGTGATTGACTTCAGCTCAGGTTGTGATCTCGCTGTCGGTGAATTCGAGCCCCACGTCGGGCTCTATGCTCACAGCTCAGAGCCTGGAGCCTGCTTTGGATTCTGTGTCTTCCTCACATTCTGCCCCTCCTCTGCTCATGCTGTGTCTCTCCCTCTCTCTCAAAGATAAACAAACATTAAAAAAAGAAATTAAAAAAAGAAAGAAGTGGTATCTGGGGTGCCTGGGTGGCTCAGTCAGTTAAACGTCCAACTTCGGCTCAGGTCATTATCTCACACTTGGTGAGTTCAAGCCCCATATCAGTGCAAAGTCTTCTTTGGATCCTCTCTCTGTCCCCTCTCAAAAATAAATGAAAATATTTTAAAAAAAGAAAAGAAATGGTATCTGTGGTTGAAAGTTACCGTGATGTTGTCTGTATTTAATTATTGTGGGTTTGAAATAGTTACAACCAACCACCATTTTAAAGGTATTTGACAAGCATTGGTCTGTACCTTTTGTGAGTCTTCTGTTTCTTTGTTTCTTAGAGAGTTAGATTTTGACTGTCAAGAGGAAAAGGAAAGTCTTATCAGACACTTTATGCACTCAAAACAGTTGTGGCAGATATCTCATACCGTATTAAGATTGAACTAACTTAATATTTAAATGATATACAGTAAGAGTTAACTTCTACAAAGCATTTCTGAGATGCTTTTATTATACTAATAACTCAAACTGATGTTGATTATAGGATTTGTAGTAATCCTAATATAACACATATGTACCCCCTCTTATATGACTAGCCAGCCTCCTCAAAACCTTCAGGCCTTTTAAAAGTATTTTAAGGCAGCTTCTTTGTTAACCCGTTTTTGCTCTTAAAGGCTATTCTTAGGCTTTTTTAAGATAAGTGTAATGCTCCCCAGCAGAAAGATAGCATATAAGATAGTTATAAAGAAGGATCTCTTATTCCCATATTACTGGTTGTAAAGAGGAAACATTGTAAGTTGTGTACTCCAGTTAATAATAACTTCAGTGATGAAAATTTACACTTCTATAGACTACTCCTGCAGGTGGTGTTTCCTGCAGATGTACAGGAGGATGTTAATTAATTAGGTAAGCTAATTCTGAGCCTCACGTGTGGAGAGGTGAAAATTATTTCCTTATGATAATATTCAAGGCTACAGGGACATCTAGAGCAAGGAAATTTGACTTACTTTGGAGAGGACCACGAAGATCCCGAGAACAACAGTCATGTAGATAGAGAGCAGTGATAGAACAGCTATCAGGAGAATGTGGAGTCCCTTCATTTCTTTGTTAATTACAGAAACAAAGAACTAGAGTCACTATTGAAACATACTATTGCAAACACACATATAAAGTACAACGGGAGCTACAAGTGTTAGAGATAAGACATGAACTTGCTCTGACTGTTCGTGTAAAAATTTATTCAGGGTCTCTTAATTCAAAAGATACTCAGGTATATTTAATTAAAACCAGTTCATCAGTTCTTCAAATGTGTTATACCAAAACTGTTTCTCATTTTGAAAACTAAAAAAAAATTTAAATTCAATTAATTACTTGTCATAATGCTAAGAATATAGCATTTTATATAACCCATTATGTGCAGTTAGGTAAACATTTCAGGACAGTTCAAGAGCATTTAACATTTCTTTTGGTAGAAATGATGTACGAGTGTCACCAACAGTCTGTTCATGGAGTTAAGATATTTTGCTATGCAGTTGTTAATGCTGACATTTATAACCTTGAACTGTTTAGTATACATAACGGAATAGCATAGTCTGCGAAAGGACCTGATAAGGCCATACACTGAGGATCTTAGGGCTTACTACATCCTTAAAAGACACATTGTTATATGTGCCCCTTCTTTCTAATAAAGTTTGGAAGTAGAATTATTGAATTCATTTTCACAATCTGATTTTCTCTCTCCTTGCAAGTATCTCATGCTCTAGGTAGAGAGAGAGTAACCTGCCATGTCTTCAATTACCTGATTTTTGAAGCACAAAATACAATTAGATTTGTAACTTATCTGAATAGCCTGCACTTTTTAACTAAATATGCCATAGGTGCTCATCCTGTGAACTCGGTTTGTATAACGTACATTTTTGTTGTGAAACTAACAAATTAAGCATATCTGTAAAATTTCAAAAAAAATGTTTCAAGGGCCAAATTAGGAGCTTGGTAGAAAAGGCAGGAAATTGCCAGGTCTCTCTTAGCAATATTTTCATTTCTTAGCAATACTTTCATTTCTTCCTAGAGAAGAATCTCTTTTCACATGAGCTTGCAGTTTTGAGACCCTCTATCTCTTTACAAACTGTTTTTAGTTTTGGCTAACATTTTTAATAGAAGACTAATGCAGTGAGATATACTGCACACACACAAATCTCCAAACTTGTGTATTTGTTTTAATATCTGTAGCTGACATTTATTGAGTACTTGCTATAAGCCAAGCAACATTGAAAGTGCTTTGTGTTTGTTAACTCATTTATAATTTATCTTATAGGTGAGAATAAACTAAGGTTAAATGACAATGGAGATACCAAAAGCCCATTAGAACACCAATTAAAAGCAGGGATTATAGGGGCGCCTGGGTGGCGCAGTCGGTTAAGCGTCCGACTTCAGCCAGGTCACGATCTCGCGGTCCGTGAGTTCGAGCCCCGCGTCGGGCTCTGGGCTGATGGCTCGGAGCCTGGAGCCTGTTTCCGATTCTGTGTCTCCCTCTCTCTCTGCCCCTCCCCCGTTCATGCTCTGTCTCTCTCTGTCCCCAAAATAAATAAAAAATGTTGAAAAAAAAAAATTTAAAAAAAAAAAAAAAAAGCAGGGATTATAATACAGGATGATCTCAGGGTGTCCCTAAAGTCCTATTTTGAAACCATAAGGCTTGTTGATTTTGAGTTAGTATTTTAGTGATCTCAGTGATCACACCAGAGTCCTTTTTAAGGGAAGAGATCAAAAAAGGTCAAGGATTTATTTCCCTTCTCCGGGTGAAACTTTTTTCCTGAAATTTCTTAATATCTTAATTTGTAAGATATAGCTAGGTTCAGTATCCTCACTTGAAAAAGGAAATGGTCATAGGTTTTTAGCAAATCTCAAGAAGCCAGAGTCACACTGATGATCCCTTTCTGTTCTTCTGTCCTACAGAATGGGTAAGGTCGGAGGTCTCCCCATGGCTCTCCTCAAATTTGTGTTTATTCTCCATATTGCATATTTTTCCCCGGTCCAATTTATTGGTCACTTATGCTTTGTTCTAGATGGCGCAGCGCCAGCCCAGTTCCTGAACAAGCTGTTTGCTAATCACCCCGAGTTTCCCTTTGGTAGATCACGCCCTTCACTGGTTAGTGTACCGAGTTAGCACATTTATCTCTTACTCTCCACATATAAGCAATTTCATGCATTTAAAGAGCCAAACAAAGCCTCAGCTGACTGACCTCTCACCACCAGCATGGTCCCTTCTCCGGTCCGCTTGGCTCCTGGTTCCTTTGAAAGGGGAAGGACAATTCCACAGATGTAGATGGCACTGTCGTTGAGAGTCACCCTGTTCACAGTAAGGGAAACCTGATTTTGTGTCAGGGCTTCCTTCACTGTGAACTTGCCCGCATCGCGGGTGCATCCATCCAAGCAGAGGTTCTCCGGCTGGTGAGCTCCATAGCGAAACCACAGGCTTCTTGGTTGCTCTACGGGGCACCCCACATGGGAGTAGGAACACTGAATGGTTATGGCTTCTTGGGTGTGGTCCACTTCGAGATACTGTGGTTGAGAGACCGAGACTATACATTCACAAGCAGCACCTGTGGGCAGAAGCAGATGAGCCATATTTAGTGGGCTTCTCGCTTCCCTTTGCCTGTGCTTTTTTATTTAACTGACATTTTGGGGCTAGGGAACCCCAAACAGATTCCTTTCTTTCCCTGTTCTCAGCACAAGTAAGACTGTATTAATAAAACCCTGGTGGACCTCACTTTTCCTTACTCCCCACATTTCCTGACCTTCACCTGCTGGTTTGCTGTGACATCTGATTACTTGAGGACAGAGAGGTGCCAGTGAAATCAGCGTTGCGGGCTGAGGTGGCTGCAGATCCAGAGTCCAGAAATTGGGGTCCCGTGTTTACTCCTAGTGTGGTTACAAGCTTTCCTTTGATCTCTCAGAGCCTGTTTCCTTATCTGTACCCCTGGCCTCACAGTGTTGTAGTCACTGTGGTGATGGGTATCAAAGCCCCTCAATGCAGGTGTCACTGCTGATGACTGGGCACAGGACACAGGAGCACGAGGGATTTTTTTTTTTTTTTTCCTTGTGGGGGTTGGCATTGCTAAGAATTCATGGCACTTCACAATTGTTCCTTTGTAAAGCCTGGTTGTCCCTACGGAAAACATAAAAGACAATGGTGCACACCTGCCGAAATACATCCCTGGCTTAGCCTACAGGGTATTCGGTTACTGAGCGGAGGCCTAATGAGGTAGCCTGGCCACAGCTAAGCAGACATGATTTCTTCCTGGCACTGATGCCCTGCTTTGTAGTCCCCGGTAGCTTCTATCTTGTTCAGTGAACAGTGTCGTAATAAAGAGCACAGACTTGAGTTTGGATCCTAGCTCTGTGATGTGTAGCAGTGTGAGGACGGTATATGCAGCTCGTGGAGTTAGTATGAAGTCTAAGTGAGACCATTGATGCATAAGGAATGTTTCCTTGGCTAAGCCTTAACAAGTACTTAATGAAAAGAGGCTATTTCTGCTGCCACTGTTCTCACCACTTCAGTTCCCATGGCGTTAGATGCCCATTTTAGAGATAACTGTGGGCATTTCAGCAGGTGTCAGCAGGGCTAGGACCAGACACACACCCAGTCTACTGCTCTCTGCCATGCGCTTTGGCGAAGTTACACTGGCTGGGTCCCCACCTTGGCCTTCTGATCTCGGGCCCGTGAGGTGGAAAACCACTCTGGTGTTTATAAATGGGAAGATCTGCCTGAACCCCTTTTGGGGTAAGGGAGGGCCTACATAAAACAGTATTGGTTGAAACAAATTGGAATTCATGCAGGTTTTTAGCCTGACTTTAACCAGGTCTTTAACCTAACTGGTTATGTGTTCCAGATGATCTTATTTGTCTGAGTTTGTCCTTTCCTGCTGTAAATGAAATAGAAAAGTAATCCAAGTGGTCTGATGGCTTGAATTTCAGACAGGCTTTTTGTTTTGTTTTGTTTTCTTTTGTTTTGTTTTTTAACTTAACAATTTTCCTATACCTTTAATCCAGAAGAGGAATTAAAATTTGAGTCTTGGCATTTGTGATGCAAATATATTCTCACCATGTTTTAATTTCAGTATATGTACAGTTTAAGATGAGCTGGGAGCGTAGGCCAAATGAGAGGGGGAGGTCACCTGGAGAAGCAGCAGGCTTCTCACTGGTCTTCAGCTAAGGGATTGGATTCACTCCTATGTCTGGTAAATGAACCTCACGTCTCCTATTCAGAGGCGCCCCCTAGAAGTACAAACACTTCGCAAGGTATAATCATCAATATGTACTGGGGATTTGACTTGGAGCTGGACCCGCCATGATGTAACAGTTTGAAGTCCTTTCAGGTAGCATTTTAAAAGGGAAGCTGACTTTTAAACATTTTGGAGAACTAAGTCCCCGGGGAAAAAGAAATATTTGCAACTTTGGCGTTGTGTATCTCCAATGATTTCCGACTTCTACACCGTTAGTCTGAGAGCCGAGAGCGGTCAGCGGTTTCCTCTGTGAGCGCCTGACTGGTGAGGAAACCGCCGTCCCTCCCCTGCACCAGTTAAGCAACATCTTTGCAAAAGAGAGAAGTTTGGATAACGGGTCACAGCAAGCCTGGTCCTACGAAGCTCTCTTTAAGAATTCTCGTGTTCCATAGGATTCTGTCTGTCTCTCTCTGTCTCTCTCTCAACTCAGGACCCGCTGAAAAGGTTGAAAGTTTATCTTCTTGGCCGAGGGAATAAAAAAAGATCAGTTTACTGTGATCCAAGCTGGAAAATAAATAGAAAACTGATTTTCAACACTAATTATGGAGAATTTCAAGCTTAGGCAGAAGTGGCAGGCTAGCACACACCCCTGCTGTTCTTTGTCCCAAAGTTTTCCGTCTCTCCCCTGACCTGGTCCTTTGCTCCTACGTGATTTTAGGTAAATCTTAGTTATCCTCTCTTCACATCTGTCAGAGGATATCTTTAAAAGATAGGATTCTTGTTTAAAATAACACTAATGAAGGGGAGACTGGGTGGCTCAGTTGGTTACACGTCTGACTTCGGCTCAGGTCATGATCTCACAGTTTGTGAGTTCGAGCCCCACGTCGGGCTCTGTGCTGTCGGTTCAGAGCCTGGAGCCTGCTTCGGATTCTGTGTCTCCTTCTCTCTCTGCCCCTCCCCCGCTCACTCTGTCTCTCAAAAAATGAATAAATGTTAAAAAAAATTCTTTTAAAAAACACTAATGAAAATAGTTTATGAAAGCCATATATATGGATTAGGGGAAAAAATCAGAATATTATTGAAATCACCCATAGTCCTTTTGCCCAAAATAACCACTGTTAACATTTTGATCTATTTCTTTACAGATGAGAAAAAAATAAATTTTAAGAGCTTTGCCACCTTCCCTGTCCTGTGACCCAGACTTTGTGAGCAACTGAGATTATTAGCTTTATCACAACTCTGATAAGATAGATTATTAAAGCCACTTTCTCTTTCCTAGACAAAAACCAGTATAGGCAGAATTTTAAAAATAGATATAAGATGGTTATGCTGTATGGAAGGAGCCATGACAGCTTTTTTTTTTTTTTTTTTTTTTAAATGACAAGTACTTTTTAATTTGCACCAGTTTGGCTTTTCAGAAACATTGTTCTTTGAAAATATTCAGCACATATTGTTTAGTGCCTCTCATGTGCAGTGCGAGTTTGCCTGTATGGAAACTACATTGTTGATGACCATATGCAATTAAAAAAATTTTTTTAATGTTTATTTTTTAATATTTTTTAATGTTTATTAATTTTGAGAAAGTGAGAGAGAGAGCACACGCAAGCCAGGGAGGGGCAGAGAGAGAGGGAGACACAGAATCTAAAGCAGGCTTCCAGGCTCCGAGCTGTCAGCACAGAGGCCCCAGCGGGGCTCAAACCCAGAAACCATGAGATCATGACCTGAGCCAAAGTTGGACACCTAATTGACTAGCCACCCAGGCGCCCCGCAGCACATTCGATTTTAAGAACATTTTCAGTCTTTTGTTTTTTGAGGTGCTCTTCCCTAAGGCAGCAAAGGGAATTTTTGAGGTTAATCTGAAGCTTTTTCTCAGCTGTTCTTTTATTAACCTGTTTCTCTTGGGGGAAAAAGACCATCTCCATAGTATTAGACATTTAAAAATTAATCCGTAGGGGCTTAAACTATAAATGCATTAGGTGAGAAGTAGCGATTGATTAAATAAAATGGAGGAGGAAAGAAAAGACCTTACCAACATAAAAGAGAATCAGATTGATTTCCAGGCCGAGGACGGTCTTGCCTCTCTTCACAGTCTCCATTTCGTTGTGTGTGAGCGTGTGGTGGTGGGGAGTGTGTGTTTGAAGAGAGTTGGCTTTTTTTTTTCTGTCTCTTTAGAAAGGAAGAACTAAAGAGAGGAACTCTTACTAAAGAACCACAATTGGGAACTTTTTGAAATTGTGTAAAGACTGTTTGTAACCCAGTTTCACCATCGAAAGTTGAGATTTTAGCCTAGAGCACATTTCTGAATGTTTATGTGATAAATTTTTTCTTAGATTTTACAAATCCTCATAGGTGTTAGGTGTTTTGAGTGGGGTTTTGGTTTACATGTAGTGTGTATTCCCAGGAAAGAGCGTTGACAGGTAATTCGTGCTTTAAACTTCCAGAGTAGTTCAGTCACTGGCCCTGGGGCAACTGCTGTGTGCTCAGTGCTAGGCCAGTAACTGCTGGCAAGCTGGAAGAAGCAGAGGAAGTGTCTTCATACAGAGACCAGCGAAAAATTAGTGAACAATGAGAACTATGTTGTGTGATGGGAACTAGTTGTACCTTAGTTTTGTTTAACTAACCCCTTTGTGCTTTGTTGTTGGAATAAAACGTGGGCCCTGTGTTCGGCTCCCTCTTCCCCCACCTCCTGCCCCATGGAGGCCTCATCGGTCAGGTTTTCCCTTGGAAGCAGCAGAAACTGACTCTGGCTGATGTAAGTGAAAGGGAATTTATTGAAAGGATTCAGCGGGGGGCTCACATAGTCACTGGGAAGACTGGAGAATTGTGTGGGGTCTACAGCCAAGCAATAGACACCATGGCATGGACCACACTCTGTTGTTCACGCCACTTGATGCTGCCCTAGCTGCTGGGTCTCATGGCCACTGCTCTCCCCGCCCCTCCCCCCCCCCCCCCCCCCCCCCCGTCCATCCCTCACTGGCCATGGGGCAACTGCTGTGTGCTCAGTGCTAGG